>NC_067472.1:111162006-111492006 GCF_947179515.1 Apodemus sylvaticus
TCAGTGGTTAAAAGGATTAAATGCTCTTTCAGAGGTCCTGAGTTCAATTCCCAGAAATCACATGGTGGCTCACAACCATCTGTAATGGGATCTGATACCCTTTTCTGGTGTGTCTGAAGATAGCTACAATGTACTTATATCCATTAAATAAATACATCTTTTTTTCAATTTTTTTAAAATATGTTTTTATTCGACATATTTTTTATTTATGTTGGGAACCAGAGAGCTTGGCTCAACTCCCCTAGCTGAGCTGTTTGCACAGGTTTCTTGAGAGCAAAACATCCCGTGGCTCAGCTTGATTCCTGCCTTCCTGCCTGGTGTGGTAGGGACTTCCCAGGTGCCTGACCTATGACTATAATTGATTTTTCCTGTTCCCTTCCCTGGCCTCTATTATATATATTGCTGGTCTCTCAGTAAGGTTTGGGGGGCATTCTCCTTGCAGAATGACCTGTGTCTGTGGTTTTTTTTTTTATTTGGATTTGGTTTTTTCGAGACAGGGTTTCTCTGTATAGCCCTGGCTGTCCTGGAACTCACTCTGTAGACCAGGCTGGCCTAGAACTCAGAAATCTGCCTGACTCTGCCTCCCAGAGTGCTGGGATTATAGGTGTGCGCCACCACCACCAGGCTTGTGTCTGTGTTTTTTTTAATCCCCCTAGGAATAACTGCTTGAAGAAGATCTTCCTGCATTGCATCACTCCTTGCTGGCGAGGGTGGTCGCGACATATTTACATTTCAAATGATTTCCCCTTTTCTGACCCCCACTCCCTAAAAGTCCCATAAGCCCTCTTCCTTCCTCCCCTCTCCCCCCCCCCCCCCCCCGTTCTCCCATCCACCCCTTCTCACTTCCCTGTTCTGGTTTTCCCCTATACTGCTACACTGAGTCTTTCCAGAACCAGGCCTCTAATAAACAGTCACTGTAATACATTATACAGATGTCTTTATGAAAACGTATTAGGTTTTTCATCTTTCAGATGGTACTGATTACTGTGAATCGCAAGATATTGAGGGTAGTGTGAATGAATAAATGAGTATAGGTGGTGGCAGTAATGATGAAAGCAGTGGGTTGGTGATCACAGCAATGACTATGGGGATTCTTATTGAGCTAGAGTACGATAAAATGTGTCAATATTCAAAGGATGAAGGCTTCTAACATGGCAAAACTTGAACTGTATGTATCTCAGGGGATGTAGAGTTGCGAATAGATGTTATCATTCATGTCTCATGAGCAATGAATATGATATAGCATGTTAGTACAAATACTGTGATAGCAAGGACTAAGGCCATAGGCATGTAGTAGGCAATAGGCAGCATTAGGCATGGTGGTCATGATGGCAGCAGTAGGAGAGATGTCATGATGACATTGATAGCGGTAGCTGTGATGATAGAAGACAGTGCTCATGCATAGTAACTCATGAATGATAACTCATGAATAGGAGTATGCATGGTGATATTGACAAAAGTGTAAATGATTATAGTGGTAGTCATTTTGATATTAATGATTATAGCAATGGCAGTAACATTTGGGATGAATGTGAATGGAATAGTGGCCCTTTTTCCATAAACATTTGAATATATGTATAATACTGTGAGAAGGATTGATTCATTGATCTATGAAAAAAATATCTTGATGATGGTATTAAAACTGAGTAAAGAGAGCAAAACTCAGACCTGTAAACAGCACTAATCTAATAGATAAAAATAAGGACTTGGATTCAGGAAGCTTTGCTTTGGAATCTAATCTTGCTCCTTCCTTATCAGATAACTTGGCATACCTATTGTTTAAGCCCCTCAGTCACTTCATCTTTAAGGGAATGATTGCCATATTTCCATGAATTTTCATAAAATTAAATATTGATATTATAATTAGTTTTAGGAAACTACACATGTAAAATATACACATGATTTTTATAAGAAAACATTAGGATCTCCCATTCTAGGGTGCATGACTTTTGTTAAATAAAATTTTTTTTCCTTATTTTTTATTTGATATATTCTTTACTTACATTTCAAATGATTTTCCCTTTCCTGTATCCCCCCTCTCCAAAAGTCTCATAAGCCCTCTTCCCTCCCCCTGTTCCCCAATACTATCCTTCCCACTTCCCTGTTCTGGTATTCCCCTACACTGCTGCACTGAGCTTTTCCAGGACTGGGGGCCACTCCTTTCTTCTTCTTGGGCATCATTTGATATGTGCATTGTGTCTTGGTTATTCCAAGCTTCTAGTATAATATCCATTTATCAGTGAGCGCATACAATGAGTGTTCTTTTGAGACTGGGTTACCTCACTTAGGATGATGTTCTCCAGTTCCATCCACATTTGTCTAAGAATTTCATGAATTCAATGTTTCTAATGGCTGAATAGTACTCCATTGTGAATATATACCACATTTTCTGTATCCATTCCTCCACTGAGGGATATCTGGGTTCTTTCCAGCTTCTGGCTATTATAAATAGGGCTGCTATGAACATAGTGGAGCATGAATCCTTATTACATGCTGGGGAATCCTCTGGGTATATGGTCAGGTGTGGTATAGTGGGGTCCTCTGGAATATCATTCCCAGTTTTCTGAGGAACCGCCAGACTGACTTCCAGAGTGGTAGTACCAGCTTGCAACCCCACCAGCAGTGGAGGAGTGTTCCTCTTTCTCCACATCCTCGCCAATACCTCCTGTCTCCTGAGATTTTAATCTTAGCCATTCTGACTGGTGTGAGGTGAAATCTCAGGGTTGTTTTGATTTGCATTTCCTTGATGACTAAGGATGTTGAACATTCCTTTAGGTGCTTCTCAGCCACTCGATATTCTGCAGATGAGAATTCTTTGTTTAGTTCTGTACCCCATTTTTAAGGGGGATATTTGGATCTCTGGAGTCTACCTTCTTGAGTTCTTTGTATATCTTGGATATCAGCCCTCTGTCAGATGTAATGTTGGTAAAGATCTTTTCCCAATTTGTTGGTTGCCGTTTTGTCCTTTTGACAATATCCTTTGCCTTACAGAAACTTTGCAGTCTTATGAGGTCCCATTTGTCAATTCTTGATCTTAGAGCATAAGCTATTAGTGTTCTGTTGAGGAAATTTTCCCCTGTGCCCATGTCCTCAAGGGTCTTCCCCAGTTTCTTTTCTATTAGTTTCAGTGTGTCTGGTCTTATGTTGAGGTTCTTGATCCACTTAGACTTGAGCTTAGTACAAGGAGATAAGAATGGATCAATTTGCATTCTTTAGATGCTGACTTCTAGCTGAACCAGCACCATTTGTTGAAGAGGCTATCTTTTTTCCCACTGGATGTTTTCTGCTCCTATATCAAAGATCAAGTGACAATAATTCTGTGAGTTCATTTCGGGATCTTCAATTGTTTTCCATTGATCTACTTGCCTGTCACTGTAACAATACCATGCAGTTTTTAACACAATTGCTCTGTAGTACTGCTTGAGGTCCCAGATACTGATTACCCCAGAAGTTTTCTTTACTGTTGAGAACAGTTTTAGCTATCCTGGGTTTTTTGTTATTCCAGATGAATTTGAGAATTACTCTTTCTAAGTCTACGAAGAATTGAGTTGGGATTTTGATGGGGATTGCATTGAATCTGTAGATTGCTTTTGGCAGGATGGCCATTTTTACTATATTAATCCTGCCAATCTAAGAGCAAGGAAGATTTTTCCATCTTCTGAGGACGTCTTCAATTTCTTTCTTCAAAGACTTGAAGTTCCTGTCATACAGATCTTTCACTTGTTTGGTTAGAGTCACACCAAGATACTTTATATTGTTTGTGGCTATTGTGAAGGGTGTCATTTCCCTAATTTCTTTCTCAGCCTGTTTATCCTTTGAGTATAGGAAGGCTACTGATTTGCTTGAGTTAATTTTATAACCAGCCACCTTGCTGAAGTTGTTTATCAGCTGTAGGAATTGTCTGGTGGAGTTTATTCGGTCACTTAAGTATACTATCATATCATCTGCAAATAGTGATAGTTTGAATGCTTCCTTTCCAATTTGTATCCCTATGACCTCCTTGTGTTGTCTAATTGCTCTAGCTAGAACTTCAAGTACCATATTGAATAAATATGGAGAGAGAGGGCAGCCTTGTCTAATCCCTGATTTTAGTGGAATTGCTTCAATTTTCTCTCCATTTAGATTGATGTTGGCTACTGGTTTGCTGTATATTGCTTTTATTATGTTTAGGTATAGGCTTTGAATTCCTGTCCTTTTCAAAACCTTTAACATGAACGGATGCTGAATTTTATCAAATGCTTTTTCAGCATCTAATGAAATGACCATGTGGTTTTTTTTTTCTTTGAGTTTGTTTATGTAGTGGATTGCATTGATGGATTTCCGTATATTGAACCATCCCTGCACCCCTGGGATGAAGCCTACTTGATCGTGGTAAATGATTGCTTTGACGTGTTCTTGGATTTGGTTGGCAAGAATTTTATTGAGTATTTTTACATCAATATTCATAAGGGAAATTGGTCTAAGGTTCTCTTTTTTTGTGTGGTTTTGTTATCAGCGAAATTGTGGCTTTGTAGAAGGAGTTGGGTAATGTTCTTTCTGTTTCTATTTTGTGAAATAGTTTGAAGAGTATTGGCATTAGGTCTCCTTTGAATATCTGATAGAATTTACACTAAAACCATCTGGTCCTTTGCTTTTTTTGGTTGGGAGACTGTCAATGACCACTTCTATTTCTTTAGGGGTTATGGGTCCGTTTAGATGGTCTATCTGATCCTGATTTAATTTTGGTAATTGGTATCTGTCTAGGAAATTGTCCATTTCATCCAGATTTTCCAGGCTTTTCTGGTAGGATATGATAATTTTTTGGATTTCCTCAGTTTCTGTTGTTATATCACCCTTTTCATTTCTGATTTTGTTAATTTGGGTACTTTCTCTGTGCCCTCTGGTTAGTCTGGCTAAAGGTTTATCTATCTTGTTGATTTTCTCAAAGAACCAGCTCCTATTTTTGTTTATTCTTTGTATAGTTCTTTTTGTTTCAACTTGGTTGATTTCAGCCCTGAGTTTCATGATTTCCTGCCTTCTACTCCTCTTGGGTGTATTAGCTTCTTTTTGTTCTAAAGCTTTCAGATGTTCTGTTGATCTGCTAGTGTATGCTTTCTCCAAATTCTTTTTCTAGACACTCAGAGTTATGAGTTTTCCTCTTAGAACTGCTTTCATTGTGTCCCATAAATTTGGGTATGTTATGTCTTCATTTTCATTAAGTTCTAAAAAGTCTTTGATTTCTTTCCTTATTTTTTCCTTGACCAAGGTATCATTGAATAGAGAATTGTTAAGCTTCCATGTGTATGTGGTCTTTTTGTTGTTTTTGTAGCTATTGAAGACAACCCTTATTCCATAGTGATCTGATAGGAAGCATGGAATTAGTTCAATCGTCTTTTATCTGTTGAGGTCTGTTTTGTGACCAATTATATGGTCAATTTTGGAGAAGGTACGATGCAGTGAAGAGAAGAAGATATATCCTTTTGATTTAGGATGAAATGTTCTATAGATATCTATTAAGTCCATTTGGTCCAAAAATTCTGTTAGTTTCACTGTGACTCTGTTTAGTTTGAGTTTCCCTGATCTGTCCATTGGAGAGAGTGGGGTGTTTAAGTCCCCAACGATTATTGTGTGGGGTGCAATGTATGCTTCAAGTTTTAGTAAGGTTTCCATTATGAATGCAGGTGCCCTTGTATTTGGGGCATAGATGTTCAAAATTGAGAGCTCTTCCTGGTAGATTTTTCCTTTGATGAGTATAAAGTGGCCTTCTGTATCTTTTCTGATGACTTTTGGTTGAAAGCCTATTTTATCTGATATTAGAATGGCTACTAAAGCTTGTTTCCTGGGGCCATTTGCTTGGAGACCTGTTTTCCAGCCTTTTACTCTTAGGTAGTGTTTGTCTTTGACACTGAGATGCATTTCCTGTATGCAGCAAAATGTTGGGTCCTGTTTATGAATACAGTCTGTTAGTCTATGTTTTTTTTTTTTAATTGGGGAATTGAGTCCATTGATGTTAAGAGATATTAAGGAGTAATGATTGTTGCTCCCTGCTGTTTTTGATGTAATTTTTATCTTTGTGTGGTTATCTTCTTTTGGGTTTGGTGAAAGGAGATTACTTTTTGCTTTCTCTTGTGTGTTGTTTCCCTCCCTTTGTTGGAGTTTTCTATTCATTATCCTTTGAAGGACTGGATTTGTGGAAAGATACTGTGTAAATTTGTTTTTGTCATGAAAAACCTTGGTTTCTCCATTTATGGTAATTGAAAGATTTGCTGGATATAGCAGTTTGGGTTGGCATTTGTCTTCCCCAAGGGTCTGTATGCCATATGCCCAGGCGCTTCTGGCTTTCATAGTCTCAGTGAAAAATCCAGTGTAATTCTGATAGGTCTACCTTTATATGTTACTTGACCTTTTTTCCTTACTGATTTTAATATCCTTTCTTTGTTTAGTACATTTGGTGTTTTAATTATTATATGACGGTATGAATTTCTTTTCTGGTCGAATCTATTTGTAGTTCTGTAGGCTTCTTGTATGTTCCTGTGCATCTCTTTCTTTAGGTTAGGAAAGTTTTCTTCTATAATTTTGTTGAAGACATTTACTGGCCCTTTCAGTTGGAGATCTTCACTCTCTTCTCTGTCTATAATCCTAAGGTTTGCTCTTCTCATTTTGTCCTGGATTTCCTGGATATTTTGGGTCAGGAGCCTTTTGCATTTTGCATTTTCTTTGACTATTGTATCAATGCTTTCTATGGTATCTTCTGCATTTGAGATTCTCTTTTCCATCTCTTGTATTCTCTTGTTGATGCTTGGATCCATGACTCCTGACTTCTTTTCTAGGTTTTCTATGTCCCAAGTTGTTTCCCTTTTTGACTTCATTATTGTTTCTACCTCCTTATTTACATCCTTGATGGCTTTGCTTAATTCCTTCATCTGTTTTGTTGTGGTTTCCCTTAGTTCTTCAAGGGCTTCTCTCTGTTTACTTGTGTTCTCTCGTATTTCTTTAAGGGAGTTATATATGTCCTTCTTGAAGCCCTCCATCAGCATCATGGCCTGTGATTTTTAGATCCAAATCTTGCTTTCCTGGTGTGTTGGGATATCCAGGACTTGCTGTTGTGGGAGAATTGGGTTCAGATGGTGCCACATTGCCTTGATTTCTGTTGGCAATGTTCCCACGTTTGCCTTTTGCCATCAGGTTATCTCTGGTGTTAGTTGGGCCTGCTGTCACTGGCAGGAGCTTGTCCCTCCTGTGTGTGTGCCTGTAGGCCTATCTCAGCAACCTTAGGTGAGCTGCTTTGTCCTGGCACAAATTGCTGTGGTGCTGCAGAGTTCTTGGGTGCAGGTGGAGTCCTGGTGTGATGTGTCCCAAGTGTTCATCTACTATGGTAGAACCTGCCTACCAATCTATTGCACAGTCACAGAAGCAAGGATGAAGGCCTAGACCCACTCTCTTATAATTGTATTTGGGTATGTACCTCTGTGGCCACCATCAGCTCTGGTTGCAGGCTGTGCAGGCGGATCCTCTGCTCTGCAGGGCCGACTCACCAGTGCAAGCTGCCTCTTCCTAGCTGGCCTCTGAGTGTATAGCTGGCTTCCTGCACTGCTTGGAGATGGGGTGCTGTGGCCGAGGCTATTCCCAATCCAGAGGTGGAGACTGGAAGGCTCTTGCCAGAGACCTCTGGACTGGATCCTCCACTTTGCAGGGCCGGACTTACCAGTGCAAGCTGCCTCTTCCTAGCTGGCCTCTGGGTGTTTCAAATAGAATCTTTATGTTTAATTTTTGTTCCCTCTCAATTTGATTTAATCTAACAAAAATGTATTTCCATGGATACTAAACAGATGGGCATTCAGTTCTAATGACTGTCCAGTTCATGCATCGTATATGATAAAAGAGTTTATGATAAAGGAGTTTAGTCACCTTTACCAATGATGAGTTATCCTTTACCAATGATGCTTAGATGAGAGACACAGATGAGGAAGACAAGAAGTCAATAGACTGGAAATAAGGTAAAATTTGGTGAAATTGGAGGCTGCTTTTAAGACTGTACAGTTGACATTTCAGGCACAACTATTGTATTCCACCAATTTAGAATTGGCCAAAAGTCACCAAGAGGCTTTCAACAAATGGATCCCATCCCCGTAGGACTGTAAGCATCTGTAGGTTTCCTCCATCCTTAGAGTAGTATCATTTCTCATTTATCCTTGCTGAAATCACCCTCAAAACCATATTATAAACCCTGTAAGAATTCCTCTCTACTTAATGATAGTCATGACACCATAGTGAATTAGGATTCTCCTTGTCTTCTTTCATACTGAGAACGTCCTAGCAACAAATATTTCTGGCCAATAGAAATGACTTGGGCAATCAACAACCTGCTTTGTTGAATATGTTAGGAGTATGAAGAGCTGAAGCACAGGGAATCCCACACTGATTGAGAAAAAGCAAAAGAGAATTCAAAAGTCCCCCAAAATCAGGAGCCTTAGCACACACCAAGCATTATTGATTCTACTCACTTTTTTTCTAAATTCAAGAGAGCTGACTTCCTGATGACTCTCACAGAAGGCAGTCGTCACATTACGAGGAAAGCTGTACTGCAATCCTTCATTTTCATAAAAAATCAGCATAATAAGAACTGATCAGAATCAAATCACTGAAATATGAAAATCGCAGAATTAGCATTTAGCCAAGTGCCTCAGCTCATGCCCATCATGGAAAGTGCTTGTTTTAATCACACCAAACCGCTGCTTCGTGTGTGACTATAGAGTTACTTACAAGCTAAAGTGCCCCTTCTTCTCTCAGACAAAATTAATGGATGAGCTGAAGAATTGGATTAGTGAAACAAAGGGTCTTTTTAAAAAGATTTTAGGGAAAAAATAAAATTAAATCAAACAACTAATAAACTCATCCAAATTTTCAAGTTGTGGCTCTATGAAGCACACTTCAGTGAGAAACTCTCTTAGAATTAGTCTATGGAATGACCACTACCTTTGTATTTCCTGTTCTCCAAATGGAAGTTGTGATTTCCTAAAATATAATTTTTACTTAAAGGTTGATCAGTTTTCTCATATGCTCCTCCCCCACCGCCTGGGTCCACACTGGCCACATGAGATGTTACTGGGGCTCAAGATCTCTATAGGTGCTGCTTAAAGTGAATCAAAACCTTTTCAGGATTGGACCTCTCCTTCCAGGATCCTGAAAAGGAGTGTTCCAGCACTGTAGGGGAGTACCAGGACAGAGAAGTAGGAGGGGGTTGATAGGAGAATGGGCGGAGGGAAGCGGGCTTAGGGAATTTATGGGGAGGGGGGAACCGAGAAAGGGAAAATCATTTGGAATGTAAACGTAGAATATAGAAAAAAACCCAAAGAAACCAAATGCCAATAAAGTTCAAAGAAAAGAAAAAAGTGAATTAAAGCCACATTTTGTGCATTTACCTGAATTGTTTTGCTTCGGGATTATTTAATTTAATGAGATCAAATTTAGAAATTATTTGATCTCATATATTAGAAACAAAACAATTCTATTGAGTAGATGCATTGATATATTTTAGTCCCACACTGTTTGGGACTAACTTGAAAAGCAAGTGTTTGGGGTTAATATTGTCAGCTTGACAAGATATAAAATCATCTAAGGGACAAGCTTCTAGACGTGTCTCTGAAAGAGTCTTTACTTTGAGTTAAATACGGTAACAAGAACCACTCTAAATATTGATGGTATAATCCCATCGCCTAGGATTCTGGGCTGAAAACAAATAGGAAAGTGAGCTCAGTACCAGCACTCAGCTCCCCCTGCTTCTTGATGGAAGAAGTTATGTAAGTACAACAGAACAGCCTCTTACTTCTGCTGCAATCCTTCTTTTCTATGACGGATGCACTTTGGTGGTGGAAACCAGAGTAAATCATTCCTTTCTATTTTGCTTTCCTTTGGTACTTTTGCAGCAATGCAAGAAATAAACAATTAGTAGAGGAGGCAGAGGAGGAATCTTTCAGAAACATCAGCTTTGTTTCACTTGGAGTGAAAGCTACAGGATTGCATAGCATCAGCTCTCACATCAGAACACGACTGATCGCTGTGGCCCGCTACTGATGCTGCAGATGTCCTGGCTCCTTTTATTTCAAAAAAGCTCAGAGTTTCTCTCAGATCACATTATTCTGCACCATGTTTATGTACCATTGCTCTATTTTTCTCCTTTTTTTGCTTCCTAATTACTCCATCTTCCCAGTTACAAGCATTCACTGTTGATTTTTCAAGTCATTCTTTTTCTAGCATAAGAAGATAGGCAAATATAAGCATGTATAATCATTCATCATATATATATATATATACATATATATATATATGTATATATATATATATATATATATATATATATATATATATATTCATCCCATAATATCTGTGAGGTTTTTTGTTTGTTTGCTTGCTTTTTCTGGGCCCCTTCTGAATGTCTATGGATACTCAAGTTCTTCATACAAAATGACATAATATGGACATATAACCAAAGCACCTTTCCCCTGTATTACAAATCATCTCTAGGTTATTTATAGAACCAAAAGAAGTATGAATAATGTGTAAATACATATTTTACTCTGTGTTTCATGACTAAGAAAAACAGCCCATGAATACTCAGCAACAGATGTAGTTTTGTTTTTCTTTTTTTTTTTTTCAGGTATATTCAATTCAAGGAGACAAATCTGAGATATCAAGAACAAGATATACTTATAAATTTTCTTAAACAACCCTGAGATTTCACCTTACACCAGTCAGAATGGCTAAGATTAAAAACACAGGAGACAGCAGGTGTTGGCGAGGATGTGGAGAAAGAGGAACACTCCTCCACTGCTGGTGGGGTTGCAAATTGGTACAACCACTCTGGAAATCAGTCTGGCGGTTCCTCAGAAAACTGGGCATGTCACTTCTGAAAGATCCTGTTATACCATTCCTGGGCATATACCCAGAGGATTCCCCACTATGTAATAAGGATACATGTTCCACTATGTTCATAGCAACCCTATTTATAATAGCCAGAAGCTGGAAAGAACCCAGGTATCCCTCAACAGAAGAATGGATGCAAAAAATGTGGTATATATACCCAATGGAGTACTATTCAGCCATTAGAAACAATAAATTCATGAAATTCTTAAGCAAATGGTTGGGGCTGGAGAACATCATACTAAGTGAGGTAACCTAGTCTCAAAAGATGAATCATGGTATGCACTCACTAATAAGTGGATATTAGCCTGGAAAACTGGAATACCCAAAACATAATCCACACATCAAATGAGATACAAGAAGAATGGAGGAGTGGCCCCTGGTTCTGGAAAGACTCAGTGTAGCAGTATAGGGCAAAACCAAAACAGGGAAGTGGGAAAGGATGGGTGGGAGAACAGAGGGAGAGAGGGGCCTTATGTGACTTTCAGGGAGTGGGAGACCAGAAAAGGGGAAATCAAATAAAATTTTAAAACAGTTAAAAAAAAAACCCAAAAACCAAAAACCAAAAACCAAAACAAAAAAAAAATTGCTTACCCAACAAAATGTATCTAAAGCACTACACAGATACTTTTACCTTTAAAAAATAATGTACGTACAGAAACTAATGAGAATTTGCCTCCTATGGCATAGAAGCACCCTGACAAAAGCACGTGAAGCTACATTGAAGTTTTCACTTTTCCTGTTTCAACCTCCCCACTGTGAAGAAATGTGACTCTCACATGACAGTAAATGTAGCATTTTGGGTATTTTAACTGAATATTACTAAATTCAGTGTTTAAAACATGTCTTGGGTCTAGTGTTCCTGAAGGCAAGAGGGTAATATGCAGAATACATTTGCTCCATGAGTTGTGTTCAGGCATGAGTCAATGTATAGTTGACATAAGGTCAATATTAATGAATCAAATGCGTAAAACGACATGCCATTAGTAAGAAATGCACTAGAAAATATGTACATATGTCAAAAATAATACACCAAAGCCTCATTGGAATTGGACCTGAAGTTTTCATTTAGAAGATAGATACTAATTTGTACTCTGTTGCTCTAGCACTACAGTGGCTGTTTTCAAATGCTAAATACTATATCTTATAAACTGGTTGCCCCAATATGAGTGAAATTCCATGTACACCAGATTTATTTTATTGTGCAAACCTGGCCACCAAGTTATCTCTGATTGGCTAATAAATTTGCCTACAGCACCAGCTTGGCAGAAGAGAGGGGCCAGAGAAAAGGTTCATGGACTTAGAGCTGGATGCAGGAACCATGAGAAGACTAGAGAGAAAGAAAGAAAAGGTCACCATGGGGAAGGTAGATTGTGTTCACATGGTCATGAGGCTGGTTTGATGGAGTATCAGCATCACAGGTAGAATAGGGCAAGTGATGTCTCAGGGATGACCACAAGGAAGTAGACAAAATAGCAAAGAGGGTTGATAACTGTCCAGCTCTAGTGCCTTCAGTTATTAAAAATCTAAAGGTTTCTCTGTCTTTTATCTGGGAACAACATGGTCTGTAGTGGAGTCGGAACCCCTAGTTTATAATTCAAGACAACAAGTGATAGTAACAAATCCTGGAATAATAATTACCACAACCCAAGGTGGGATAGAATTTACAACCCAAGTTGAAATTTCACATATCCAGGGAAAAGGTGCACTGTCCCTTTAAGTTAGAAGCTGTAATTGCTTTGGGAAGGTGGAAAGAAATGGTTCCTTGGAAATGTTGTTTTGTTTTTTTTTTCTCCCAAGCTTTCTTCAGTTCTAGATCATGTCAGAATACATGCTAGTTTGTCATGTCTGGTTGCAAGGGAGTCAGAGCTTGAGCTAAGGTACAGATGCACCCTTGTGCAGACTGTGTCCCAGGCCTTGTTGCATGTCCATGTTGAGCTGGGAGATGAACATGCAAGCAGCATGACTCCTGCAGCCAAGAAATATTGAGAGCTAACAGGAAGTAAAATAACATGCTGTTTTGAGCAGCCATCCAGTCTCCTTAAAACTTAATGTTCCTGTGGGAGAACTGATGATAGTTCAGCCTAGCACAAATTACAAACCCCAAACTCTAAACAGGTACAGTATGCTTAAAAATATGCTTGAGTCAATTGTGATGACACAGGCCAATAAGATTTGCTAAAGAAAACAAAAACAGAGACAGATAGGTTCCTTGTGAATTATAGGCCAACCTGATCTCCAGAGCAAATCCAATAAAATCTAGGCTCCACAAAACAAAAAAAAAAAAAAAACAAAAAAACAAAAAAAAAAAAAGAAAAACCCTCTGTATAACAAATATCCATGTAGAGGTGGATATTTTGATTCCATATAGTCTTGCCTTTGATTTATAAACATAAGATCACTATATATTCACTGTAATGATTATACTATTTATCTTCTTTGAGAGAGATCAAAATGGCGAAGATCTGGTTTGAAAAGGTAGGAAGGTCTGTCAGATTGAATTATTCTATACTTATAATGACTCCAAACTGCTAGAGAAAATGGTATGTTATATTGGGAGGAGAGGCTTTGTTTTTGTGTCAATAGAAAACAAGGCTTTAGTTCATCCAAAATGATAAGGATCAGTTTTAAAATCTTGACTATAGACAGCAGAGGAAAAAAATGTCAAAGGGACAAACCAGCTAATGTATAATGCAAAACACTCTTTTAAAATGGCTCTGAAACTGACTGGGACATGAGCATGTCTCTATTCAGAACTTCAGCTATACATAGGCATTAGATCTTGTTGGCTCCAGAGTCCTCAAGAGTCATTAGGCCATCCTTTCATATGACAAAGGCAGAAATTTATATTGTAGTTTTGGTTACAATTTAAAATAGCTTAAAGAAGGATGATGCCTTTCATCTGTTCAAACAAAGAACAAAAATTTTAATTGACCAAGCTGTGCACTATGCTCATTCCAAGCACTATTAGCAAAACTAGAGATTATTGGTGAGAACTAATGTGTTCACAGAATACGACAACCAAGTAAGCAGCCCTAACAGAACCCACCATTGGAGATGCTCTGATGCCAAATCCTGCCTCAGACTGCTTTGATGTTATTGCATCTCAGGAGACTTCCTTCCAACACAGCTTCAGTGAAGTCGGCTGACCAGAGATTGATCCCTGTTCGTCCAGCCTTGCAGACTGATATGGCCAGGACTTCAATTAAGCCCTTCACTTTACCATGCCACAGAGACTGAACAACAAATGATACAGCTAATTCTACTGGGACTTGGTCAGTATCCCAATTTCCTTAGGGTCCTCAAAAGATGCTGTGTCTTCTAAATTGCAGGAAATGATTTTGATAAGACCATCATGTCATTCCCTTAAGATGAGATAGATTGTTTTGATCATTTTATAAATTATGGATGTTTGTTTTTATTTAGGGCAGTGATTGCAATTCAATAGTGGTCTTGATAGAAAAAAAAAGGTATAGAAACTTAGACACAAGGATTTCTCTCTTTCTATTCCTTTTCTGTATTCTTTCTTTCTTAGAGAAAGGGAAGAGGATTGAGGAGAATATAGAAATATCAATTAGGAATAACAGGATAAAGGGTAGATCATTGAATCTACTCTTCAACTTAGAGACATTGCTATTCTTCAATAAGGTTGTTTTTCATTAATATTGATTAGTATATATTGATATTGATGTATGGTATTCATTGGTGCAAATTTTTGTATATTGATACAAAATTTAAGGTTAATTTTGTCACAACATAATCGATGTATGTTTAGCTCTTTTATAGGTATTGGGTCTAGTTAATTTATTTTAAAATACAAGATTTACATAATAAAAGCTAGTATATGTGGGAATTTGCTGATTTTGAAGTAACCAGATTTGGGGATATAGCATTTAGCATTTGAATACAGAGCAGTACCAGACCAACACTAATTCATTGTCCCAGGGTAATTTATTGAACATAACTGTATTAAATAACATTGCTTATACTTACTTATAACAAGAGAATTATCAGTACTTGAGTACCAATACAATTTGGAAAGGTACCTTGAATGAGAGTCAAGAAATATGTTATCTTCTGACTCAAAGTGACTTGTACATTCATACTTTGTGTGTATTATCAGAAATCCTTTTGTGGTTAGTTTTATATATGTACATAACTGGGATAACCAGTGTCCAGATAGCTGGTAAAATATTGCTTCTAGATATTTCTAATAAGAATTTTCCATAAGAAATGGACATCATAAAATCTACCAAGTGTCTAAATAGAACCAAAGTCAAAGGGATGAGAGTTCCCTCACATTTCTTGACCTAGGTTATATATTTTATTTCAATCCTGTTCATCAGATTTGCTGGTTCTAAGTCTTTTATACAGAGGATCTCTTACTTTCAGTATTTTATACCTCAGCTGGAATTGAGCCACAATCTCCGTGAGGTCTCAGATATCTGCATTTGAACTGAAGATACCCTCTGCCTTTCCAGCTTGTGAACAGCATATTGAAAGTGCCTTGGATTTATAACTGCATGAGCCACTCCCATAATAAACATTTATACATATTTACAAACACGTATGTGTGTGCTTATATCAATCCATATTTACAGTGATGATAATAGATAATAGATGATAGACAAATAATAGATAGATAGACAGATAGACAGAAAGATTTGATTATTTCCTAAAGAACCTTGATTTCATGACCCCCTTGTCATTTGTGTCTGTTCACCAAGTGATCTCATAACTGGAATCAGATTTCTACAGCTAATATCTGGAAGAAAAAAAGAAGCAAAAGTTTGTTCAAAAATATAGAATTCCAGTCTACACATGAAAAGAATAAGTATTCAACAAAATAAAAATGAAAATCATTTTGAAATAGATAAGGTCATTATTTATTCTAGCATCATGTTTTAGCCTTAAGTGGAGCGGTCCCAGAAAACTTATCTCATTCTGTTTTCTAAATAAATAGAAATAAACATAAAACATTAGTGAATCCCAGAAACAGATGATAGCTAAAAAATTGATTACAGTCTTTAACTTTCAAATATAATCATAACATAGTAATATGTAGAATTTATTTATGTCACCCTGAAAGTGTGATGGTATTTCTATTTCTGTGATGGAATAAAGACTAAATGAGTATGCATAAACACATAACTGAACCCAGATAAACATGACTTAAAATAAGTCATTTAAATTAACCAGAATATTTTCTGCCTTAAGCCTAGAATAGTCATAGGTCAGTTCCATATGATCTTATCTAAATCTCCTTGCAAATCCATAGTTAAATCCGTGCATACTGGCAGATACACAAAATGCTATCCTGTGGTATTACACTTGGTTAAGGATTAATTAGATTAAAAGCTTCAAAGACTAATTCATTGAGATAAGAAATGGTAATTTGGGAGTCTCCAAAATAGAATTATCCTTGCCACAGTGTTTTGTAGAGAATATTTTAATTATCTTCTTTCAGTCAAACAGGAAGTTTTCTTAAACTTAAATCTCTAGCAGGGAAAAAAATAGTAATAAAAACAAAAAAGCAAAAACATAAAAAACTTGCATTAAAAAACCTACATAAAAACCTACATACCACAGAAAGTATTTTCACATACAATTAAAACTTATATATAAATATTAATAACACAAGTTAAAGGCACAACATAACAGATTCTGTGATCCAAAAAGTGAACGAGGTTTTCCAAAGTCTAGCCATTTGCTTCCTTAGATAGATTTAATTTTTTCAGGATAAAAATATGAAGCCAGAGTGTTGTCAGCAACATGAGGGAATAACATAATATACTGGCTTCTGAATACTTGCCTTCTCACTGGGATACTAAGTAAGCAACTGTTTATGCATCAGTTTGTCTCCATAGAAAGCTCTTGCTTTTAGTAAACCCACTTCTACTTACCACAGAACTGACACAAAAGTCACATCAAAGTAGTTAGGAACAAAAAGCAAAGCAAAACAAACAAACAAACAAACAAACAAACCAAAAACAGATATAGCTGTGAACTAACTCTACGCAGGGCAAAACATAATCCACCAGAAAGAAATGATGAAAGAAAGCAAAAAGAAGAAAGAAAGAAAGAAAGAAAGAAAGAAAGAAAGAAAGAAAGAAAGAAAGAAAGAAAGAAAGAAAGAAAGAAAGAAAGAAAGAAAGAAAGAAAGAAAGAAAGAAAGAAAGGAAGGAAGAAAGAAAGAAAGAAAGAAAGAGAAAAAGAAAGAGAAAAAGAAAGAGAAAAAGAAAGAAAGAGAAAAAGAAAGCAAGCCTGTAAACTTGTAACTTAATAAAGAAAAAGGCACCGTACCACGCACACAGTATTTAACTTCTACAGTTCTTGAGTTCTTGCCAGAGGACCTTACTCTTACAACATTAGGCTTTCAGAATGGCAAGAATACATCGGAGGATTTCCCTAAAGCACATGAACCAAAGGATGCTTTGAAGGTCAGTAGCACAACTAGTGGCTGTAAGCCTGGGATAAGACAAGCTTACAACTTAACCTTGCAAAAAGTTTTGGCTGCAAGTTTTGTCAGTAATTCCCTGCAGTTCTGGAGTCTACCAACTTTTTTTTTTTCTTCTTTTGTGTTTTTGGTTTTTTGCGATTTGTTTTTTTGTTGTTTTTTTTGTTTTGTTTTTGTTTTTGTTTTTGTTTTGAGACAGGATTTCTCTGTATAGCCCTGACTGTCCTGGAACTCACTCTGTAGACCAGGCTGACCTCAAACTCAGAAATCTGCCTCCCAGAGTGCTGTGATTACAGGCGTGCGCCGCCACCACCCGGCACTCTACCAACTTAATAACTGAGACCAAACCTTTTCTATAATAGACAGGATATACAGAACTTCCTGGACTTTCCTGGTCTTCTACATGAATCATTCCAGCCTTACAGTCTCTCTTTGGAAAGACATAGGGAGAGTTCTTAGCTAAATAGAAAAGGAATGTAACTTTTCCTGATGTAGTTCAACAGTAACTCCAGACCAGAAACTTTCTATTACTCAGAGTGTCTGACATTCTTGCATGATCAAACAGGAGAGTCGATAGTCTCTGAATCTGCTGCCCTGAATTGCTGAAGTAATAAATCTATATATGGGGAAACTCTCTGGAAATAGGTTATGTTTTCATTAAGCATCCTGCCTTATATACATTCACCTGCTGGACTAGCTACTAAATCACAATCATGTAGCCATGGGACTTATTGGAGTTTTGAAATCTAGGGTCTCCCACACCACGAGGAAAGTTAAGTGACTTACACACTATCCAGTAGCTATTTTCCCAGGTTCTATGTGATCAGTCAAAATAAGTGCACAGATACCTCTCTCAAATTCTTTCCTGTTATATAGCTGGCCCAGTTGCAGATAAATTATGATTCTGATGTGGTTTGCAACTAAAAGGAGACTGAAATACATTTGGAAAAGCTCAATAATCCTTGCTGCATCCACAACAACAGCTTTCTTTCATACTTGAAATCTTTTAGTTCCAAGGAAGACACGTGGAAAAAGGAAACAAACTATTAGAAGCATGCACAACCTCAGGATGAGTGAGGAGACAGCAAGATCTCTGGTATGAGAGCAGTCTAACAAGACTGAGATGGGTGATTTTTTTTTAAATCTAGTAAACATAAAAGAACATATAAATCCAAGGAAAATGAAGAAATGATCTGTATTACATGATAAAATAAAACTACAGAATCTATGCCGAATAATGCAACACAGTCTGACATGTAGTGCAAAAGACTTGATATAATAAGTTCAGTCATGTGAGAAGAACATGTGGCGCAAGGGGAACACTCCTCCATTGCTGGTGGGATAGCAAACTGATACAACCACTATAGAAAATCAATCTTGTGGTTTCTCAGAAATTTGGAAATAGTTCTACCTGAAGACCAAGCTATACTGTTCCTGGGCAAATACCCAGAAAATGTTCCACCATACCTCAAGGACACATGCTCCACTACGTTCATAACAACTTTATTCATAATAGCCAGAAACAAGAAACACTCATATGTCCCTCAACAGAAGAATGGATAAGGATATTGTGGTTCATTAACACAGTGGAATATTATTTAGCTATTAAAAATAAGAACATCATGAATTTTGCAGGCAAATGGATGGAACTAGAAATATCCCAGTCCCCAAAGGATATGTAGGGTATGTACTCACTGAAAAGTAGATATTAGCCAAAAAATTCATAATACTTATGATATAACCCACAGACCCAAAGATATTAAACAAGAAGGAAGGCCCAAGAGAGGATGACTCAATCCCACTTAGAAGAGAAGACAGGCAGAAGAGTCATGGAAGGAAGAAGAGGAAGGAACCTGGGTGTGTGAAGGGAGGATTAGGGCATAAGGAGGCAGAATCAGGCATGGGAAGAGATGGGAGAGAGTCCCAGAGGGTCAGGAGAGTGAATAGAAATATGCAGATACCAGAAGTGCAGGACAGGAGTATTCTCTAAGAAGTCCCTAAGACCCAGGATTAAAGAGGCTCCCAGGAGTCAATGCAAGTGACTTTAGCAGAGATGCCCAACAGTTGGGAAATGGGACCTGAAGAGATCACCTCTAGTAGCCAGACAGAACACCCACCCCCAGTGGAGGGATGAGGACACCTACACACCTATAAAACTTTTGGTCCTGTCTAAAAGAAACACAGGGATGATAATGCAATTCCAATAAATACAGAAAGATGGAGCAAGAACCGAAGAAATGGCTGACCAGTGACTGAGCCATTTGGAGACCCATTCCGTGGACAGGCACTAATCCTTTACAGCATTAATGATGCTACATTGTGCTTCCAGACAGGAGCCTAGCACAGCAGCCCTCTGAGAGGCTCTATCCTACTAGGTAGTATTTATTAGTTAACTAAGACAGATACAGATATCCACAGATAAATATTGGACAGAAGGTGGAGATCCCTGTGGCAGAGTCAAAGGAAGGACTGAAGGCTCTCAAAGAGATAGCAACCCCACAGGAAGACCAACACTGTGAACGAACCTGGACCCATGGAAGATCCCAGAGGCAGCCACCAACCAAAGAGCATATACAAGCTTGTCAGGTGCCACCAAAATTATGTAGCCTAGTGTGCTCTCTGGCTTAGTGGGAGAAGTTGTACCTAAGACTTGATGCACCAGGGAACAGGGATGTGGGGGCCTGCCTTCTCAGAGACAAAAGGAGAGGGACTGAGAGAGGAACCTGGTAAGGGGCCCAAGGGGGATCACATTTGGGATGTAAATAAATAAATATTAAAAAAAATATAAGAACAATGCCAGAACAATATAAAGTCTTCACGGAAGTGATATATAATATTTTGAAAGTAACAAGTAGTGATCATTGTGCTGAAAAATAACTGTAAAGAAACAATTACACAGTCCTTCTAGTCTGAACCTGTGCCCTGAGCAGACCTTGGGTGCTGCCTCCACACCCAGTCCCACAACACCCAGAGGAAGCTCAGCTCCCTGGTACTCTAACATGCCCAGGATCACAGGTGAGGTCACACCATCTGCTCTAACACCGAGTATCTGGGATCCCCTGGGTTCCAGTGAGGCAAGAACCCCCACCCAGACAGTAGCATGGGTTCCTTCAGGTCTGAACTTGCACCTGGAGCAGACCTGGGGTGCTGGCTCTGCACCTTCTCTTATAATACCTAAAGGGAGCATGACTCCCAGGTGCTCTGAAATGCCCAGATTCACAGGATCACAGGATCACAGAATCACAGAATCACAGAGGAAGCTTGACTCCCAGGAGTTCGAACACACCCAGGAGCACTAGCGTTCTGAAATACTCAAAATCACAGTTGAAGCCACAACATTTTCCCCAACACCCAGAGTAAACGAGACCCCCACAGGAACAAGGGAAACACAAACTCCCACCCAGGCAGAGTCAGCGGTTCCAGCCAACTTGAACCTGTGCCCAGAGCTTGACTCCCAGGAGCTCTGAAACAACAGGATCTCAGGACCTTGGTCACACCAGTATTTCAGAATCCAAGAAGTTGGTTGACTCCCAGGAGTTCTGACACACAAAGGATCTCAGGGTCATAGGATCCCAGAGACAGCTGGATCCTGAGGAGTTCTGTCACAACTAGTATCACAGTAGGAAAAAAGACAGCATTTTCAACAAATGGTGCTGGTTCAACTGGCAGTCAGCACGTAGAAGAAAGCAAATCGATCCATTCTTATCTCCTTGTACAACCCTCAAGTACATGTGGATCAAGGACCTCCACATAAATCTAGATACACTAAATCTAATAGAAGAGAAAGTGGGGAAAAGCCTCAAATACATGGTCACACTGGAAATTTTCCTGACCCAAACACCAATGGCTTATGCTCTAAGATAAAGAATAGATAAATGGGACCTCATAAAATTTCAAAGCTTCTGCAAGGCAAAGCTTCTACAGTCAGTAGGATAAAATAGCAACCAACAGATTAGTAAAACATCTTTAACAATTCTAAAACTGATAGAGGGCTAATATCCAATATAGACAAAGAACTCAAGAAATTACACTCCAGAGAATCAGATAGCCCTATTAAAATTTGGTACAGAGCTAAACAAAGAATTCTCAACTGAGGAATATTGAATGGCTGAGAAGCACCTAAAGAAATGTTCAATATCCTTAGTCCTCAGGGACATGCAAATCAACCCTAAGATTCTACCTCACACCAGTCAGAACCAGCTAAGATAAAAAAGACTGAGATGATAGTAGATGCTGGCAAGCAAGTGCAGAAAGAGGAACACTCCTCCATTGCTGGGGGGACTGCAAGCTGGTACAACCGCTCTGAAAATCAGTCTTGCGTTTCCTCGGAAAACTGGACATAGTACTACCTGAGGACCCAGATATATCACTACTGGGCATGTACCCAAAAGATGCTCTAACATATAGCAAAGACACATATTCCATTATGTTCATAGCAGACCTATTTATACTAGTCAGAAGCTGGAAAGAACCCAGATGTCCTTCAACAGAGGTATGAATACAGAAAATGTACAAGTACATAATGGAGTACTACTCAGCTATTAAAAACAATGACTTCATTAAATTCTTAGGCATATGTGTGGAACTAGAAAATATCCTAAGTGAGGTATCCCAGTCACAAAAGAATACACAAGGAATGCACTTCCTGATAAGTAGAAATTAGCCTAAAATCTCAGAATACCCAAGATAAAATTTCCAGACCACATGAAGCTTAAGAAGAAGGAAAACCAAAACATGGATACTACGGTCCTTCTTAGATGGGGAAATAAAATACTCATGGGAGGAATTAAGGAGACAAAGTGTGAATCAGAGACTGAAGAAAAGGCCATCCAGAGACTGCCCACCTGGGAATCCATCCCATATACAATCACCAAACACAGACAGTATTGTGAATGCTAAGAAGTACTTGGTGATTGGAGCCTGATATAGCTGTCTCTTGAGAGGCTCTGTCAGAGCCTGACAAATACAGAATCAATGTTTGCAGCCAACAATTGGACCGAGCACATGTTCCCACTGGAGGTGTTAGAAAAAGGACTGAAGGATCTGGAGGGGTTTTCAACCTTATAGGTAGAACAACAATATCAACCAACCAGATCCCCCAGAGCTTCCATGGAATAAACCACCAACCAAAAAGTACACATGGCGTGGCCCATTGCTCCAGCTGCATATATAGCAGAGGTTCGCCTTGTCAGACAGACAACAGGGAGGAGAGGCCCTTGATCCTGTGAAAGCTTGATGCCCAGTGTAGGGAAATTCCATGGTGGGGAGGCAGGAGTCATGGGTTGGGTAGGGGAGCACCCTCAGAGATGCAGGCTGAGGGGGAATGGGATAGGGAGTTTCAAGAGCAGAAATGGAGAAAGGGGATAACATTTGAAATGTAAATATCAAAAATGCCCAAATAAAGAAGAAGAAAGAAAGAAAGAAAGAAAGAAAGAAAGAAAGAAAGAAAGAAAGAAAGAAAGAAAGAAAGAAAATTTCACACAGAGAATTCAATAACAGAATAGATTGAATACAAAAAAAGAAGTGAATTTTTAGGAATTTCTGTGGAGTCATTATATCTCAGAAGCAGAAACAAGGGAATGAATAAGTAATTACAAAAATTGGTTATTAGAAACCACGAAATGGAAAATATAATACATATTATCAAAATATTAGAAAAAATAATTTTATAAAGGAACTGAAACAGGTTCCAAAAAATAATGGCATAAACTTACCAAAGTTGTGGAATTAATAAAAAAGGCAGTATCAGGCAATTCACTGGGTATTTAAATAATGAAATATACAAATAAAAAACAACCAGTGACCAAGGCTAAAGGCTAATATGGAATATTAACAACAAATCAAAAGCAACTTGTTATACACAAAAGATTATCTATAATATAAAATGTTTTTGTTGCATAGTAACCTTCTAGTATGTGGTCTCATAATTAATCAAAACAGAATAGAAATGTTTGACAATATACCATTTCAGACAACTAACACCAGCAGCAGTAGTTGCAGCAACAATAGCAACAAAATATCACAAAAAAAGACCTCAAGAATGAAACAGAGGTACATAAAGTCTTCATAAAATATAAAAACAAACAACAAAATTCTGATAAAAATCCTTATGTAAAAACAATGCTATGCAAATGGTTTCAATTATCTGCTCAATACATTACTTCTAACTGGGGAAATAGCCAAGTATTTTAAACATTTTTCAAGCCAATGTGAGAACAAAAATTTGGATCCTAATGTCTTAGTCAGGGTTTGTATTCGTGCACAAAATATCATGACCAAGAAACAAGTTGGGGAGACAAAAGGTTTTATTCTGCTTACACTTCCATGTTGTTGTTCATCTCCAAAGGAAGTCAGAACAGGAACTCTCTCAGGGCAGGAACTTGGAGGCAGGAACTGATGTAGAGACCATGGAGGGATGCTGCTTACTGGATTGCTTCTCCTGGCTTACTCAGCTTGCTTTCTTTTTTTGCCCCCTCCCCTTTTCATATATATTTTTATTTTCTATATTCTTTGTTTACATTCCAAAAGCTTTCGCCTTTCCCAAGTCCCCCCTCCCCATATGTCTCATAAGTCCTCTTCTCTCCATCCATTCTCCTATCTTTCCTCTGCCCTTTTCTCTGTCCTGGTACTCCCCTACAATGCTGGATCAAGCCTTTCCAGGATCAAGGCCCTCTCCTTCCTTCTTCATGGGAATCATTTGATATGCTAATTGTATCTACAGTATTCAGAGCTTCAGGGCTAATTAATATCCACTTATCAATGATTGCATTCCATGTGCATTCTGTTGTGATTGCGTTACCTCACTTAGGATGATATTTTCCAGTTCTAACCATTTGCCTAAAAAATTCATGAATTCATTGTTTTTAATTGCTGAATAGTACTCCATTGTGTATATATACCACATTTTCTGTATCCATTCTTCCATTGAGGGATATTTGGGTTCTTTCCAGCTTCTGGTTATTATAAATAAGGCTGCTATGAACATAGTGGTGCATGTGTCCTTATTGTATGCTGGGGAATCCTCTGGGTATATATGCCCACGAGAGGTATAGCCGTGTCATGTCCAGTTTTCTTAGGAACCACCAGACTGATTTTCATAGTGGTTGTACTATCTTACAATCCCACCAGCAGTGAAGGAGTGTTCCTCTTTCTCCACATCTTCGCCAACACCTGCTGTCTCCTGAGTTTTTAACCTTAGCCATTCTGACTGGTAGAAACCAGGACCAAACAGCTCAGGGATAGCACCACCCACAATTGGCCCTCCCACCCTTGATCACAAATTGAGAAAATGCCTTACTGCTGGATCTCATGGAGACTCAAGGGAGGCTCCATTCTCTGTGATAACTCCATTTTGTTTCAAGTTGACACACAAAACCAGTCAGTACACCCAGAATCGACCTAGGCCAGGTATATTTATTCACAATCTAATGACAACACTCATATGTTGGGATGAGAGGTGGGGTACAGAGAATCTCTGGGAGTTCACTTGCCAGCTCACCAGCATACTCATGAAAACCAAGCAAGAGATTCTTCCTGAAAGAAGATAAAGATGATAAAGATGACCAACAGATGATGCCCTATCATTCAACACACATGCTCAGCGATACAAGGACCCATATTTAGATCCATATACACATGTGAAAGTGTATATGTGTTAGGCAAACACATACACACACACACTCACACATACACACACACACACACACACACATACCACCACCACCACCGCCACCACCACCACTACCACCACCACCACCACCACCACAAATAAACAACAAGTGGTTTAATGTAAATAAAATACATCATCCTACTGTTTGCTGCCTATAAGAGATTTACTTTACATGCACACATGCATAGACTGAAAGTTAAAAGAAGTAAACAGGAGTTAGATAAATATTAAAATCTACACAAATTTAAAGTGTCTCTAGACATAGCACATAAAATGACATTAAATCATTTTAAATTTGTGAAAAAGTCAAAGGTTTATGACAAAGATATTAGCATTATTCAGAAACAATAGTCATCAATATATATCTATATCAGAGTATCTAAGTACAATATAAAGCATGCATTTCTAGATCTAAAGGGACTCATAATAAGGCAGGTGATCTGGAAACAACTACCTATAATAATAATAAGTCTGCATTTAATACATACTTTTGAAAAATGAATCCAACAAATGTTTGTAATATATTCCAATTAACTGCAATAGTATTCATTTTCATGCACATAAACAGAGAACAAGCCAGGACAGATCATAGGTTAGAGCACCAAGAAAGTCTTCTTATATCTGCCATGCCTATAAAACCATCAAATGTATATTTCCCCCACAGTATAATGGAAGTTTTCATGCATTAAAGGAAAAAATCATGAAAAACTCAAAAATGTTTGAATAAACATAAACCACTGGGAAGACATTGGGCCAAAGAATAATTTAAAGGGGAAAAAAATCAGAAAATGTTTTGAGATAAAAAGGCATATAACACATATAAACACTGATAATACTGATAATTATAACACAAATACTAAATAGAAAAAAGAACAAATTTATAGAAACAGGCTGCCATTATATTTCCAATAAATAGATGAAAAGAAAATAATTTTAGACTTAGAAGAAAGGAAACAATTTCAAAATCATACCAAAGAGTAACAGAATAGACATTAGAAAAAAATATATAATGTTAACACTAAAATCATTTCAAATGATAACATAATAGATAATCCTTTGGTTAGGCAACAAAAAAGACAAATTAAAGGGGGATTATAGCTGATACCATAGAACTATCAACATCCATCACGTATGACAAGCATGGATTTCTAGAAACATGCAAATTATTAAGATAGATCTAAAAGTAAATAGAAAATATAAAAAAGGCAAATAGTGCAAAAAAAAAGACTTGAGTTAATGAGAAACAATATTTCTTTAAAACTGAGGACTTGATTCATTAATCATCTCTTAGAGATATTTAAAAAGAGATTGAGTGTCAGTCTTCCTCAAGAGTTTCTGAAAATATTAAATAGAATAGGATATTTCTAAGCTCATTTTAAACTTCAGAATTACTGCTACTTGATAGCCAGTAGCAAGGAACATCCAAGAAAAAGAAAACTATAGACCAATAGTCCTGATAAACACAGAAAAAAATATTTAAAACCATGTCCAATCAGAGCATAGTCAGTATAATTAGATGAGGTTTATTTCAAGGCTGTAATGACCACCAAGCATATTCAAATCAATAAATACTGAAAATCATATAACTAAATGAAAGCCCCAAGCCCTATGACCATCTTAGTAAATATAGACAAAAGTATTTGGTGATATTCAACATAAATTAACAATAAAACTTCTTAAGAAGATCTGCTATAAGACAGCAATGAGCTACAATGAGCTAGCATTACACAAAACTCAGGGAAGTTGCATTCTTTTGCTGTGTGGTCAGGAACAATAGGCAAATCCCCACTGCAACCTGTGCTTCTTCATATAGTCTTAGAAGACTCAGAGAGACAAGTAAGGAAGATAAGGCAATTAAGGTATCCACATGATATAGGAGGAGATTAAAATATTTTCCTCTCTTTGCTAAATCATAAAGATGCCACAAAATTGTTTTAACTGATTAATTTGATACAATTATGTTATGAATATATATATATATATATATATATACTCCATCTCTATATACTGGTGATCTGCTTGGGAAAGAACAATGAAAGCTATACCATTTACAATGAAAGCAAAGCAGTCTAGAGAAAATAAAACTAAAGATGGAGAAAGTATGATCACTGAAAATTACAGAACAGACAGGAGGATAACTTAAAAAGACACAAATAAAAGACGAGGCCATCCAAGTTCAGACACTGATATTTTTCTATTACTCAAATTTTCAGTCTTCCCTAAGCAAGCATTATATTCAGTTCCATCCCTTTTTGAGTTTCCAGTATTATGCTTATAAGAAAAAAAGCAGAATTCCTAAGACCTCTGGGAACTGGATCTGATCCCCATAGGGGTGAGTTTTCTGTCACTTCAACAAATTATCAGAAGTATTACTCTCATGTGCATGTGTGCTGGCCGGTCACCTTGCCTCACAGTTTCACCTGTTTGGGTTCACTACCAGTTTGTCCCCATTGTTTCTTGCCTGTAGCAAAGCAGTCCATAATGGCTGGAGGTCTATGACAGAAACAGCTATTATATGATATCTGAGACAGACACCAAGGTCTGGAGTTCCAGGTCTTCAAGAGAATACTCTTCTCATCTTAGAGTCCTCAGGCCCTCTTCTGCAGTGATCCTTGTTTTGTAGGAAGTCAAGGTGGATGAATGCCCCCTTTAGAGATGAGCATTCATAGTCCTTTGTTCTCAACCTTTTAATTACTTATGGGTCTTCCTGTTAACTGTTACCAATGGTGATAAGAGACGTCTCTGATCTAGGTCAAGAGCAGGACAGATCCTAAGTCACCTCTCACCTCCTCCCCAAAGTGGCATTTTATATAAATAGACACACATAGAAATGGTTTGATAATGACAGATGCCAAAATTGAAATTGAAAGTCTACAGACAAACAAGCACCAAGAGTAGCTGATTTTAGCATTAAATTAATAAAATTCTACAACTAAGCTGGAATGATGGCTCAGATGTTAAGACCATGGCCCCCGCTCTTACTGAGAAGCCAGGTACAGTTTACAGCATCCACATGATACTACACTATCATTTTTAACTCCATATCCAAGGCATCTGAAACATTTTTCTGTGCTCTGTGGGTACCAGACCTACACACAGGAACATATATCTTTGCAGGCCAAATAGTCATGTCCATAAAATAAAAATATTTTTTCTATTAAAATTGGAACAAAGAACAACATATGTTCATAAAGATGCATATTTTTCTATAGATGCACTTATGGTATATATTCCTCATTTTTGATTTTCCTTAAATTAATTTGACATGGAAGTTTCCAGATGGAGAAAATTAAAAGAGCTATTTTCTACCATTTACACCTATATACCTATACCTATAATACTGCCTTCACTTATACACAGTTGTTTGGATATTAATTTTACAATGTTTTTAGAACCAAAAAATACATATCATTTATACATTCTGCTTTCATTCTTACTCTAATCCCCTTTTTGGTTTCTTTCACAACACTGATCACTAACAGCAACTTTTGAAAGTCTGGTGTTAAATAATCTCAAAAACCATGAGCCACAATATAAAATTTACTTTCATAAATTAGAAATTAAATGCAGCTATAAATTCCACTAACTCACCAGTTTGTAATAAATATACTGTGATGTGCTGACGATGAAGTATGTCTGCTAAATCTATGTGGTAGAAGTTCTGTATATTGGCATCTCCTGCCACATCTCTTCCTCATATTGAATTCAGGAGTTGCTTCCATCATTTGGAAATTGACATGGCAGTAATATTTTCATCAGAGACATCAGTAAACTCTAAGTAATACTATGATTTATGATTTTGCTGATTGTAGATTTAAGGGAGTAGGGAAGAAAATGTTAATAAAGCAAAATAAATTTGAAACTGTCAAGAGTGGAGCCTTTACATCATGAATAACATAAATAAATGAAGGAAATATTTTTCCAGGATTTGAAATTTGTTAATAAATTAGCAAAGAAGTCACTCGCTTTTACTGACAAATGAGCGAAATCTCCATATAACTCTTCCTTGTTTCCCTCTAGTGCTACTTATTAACATAACCAAAGCATCACATAAAATTGATACTGGAACTCCATTCTCTTGTCATTTGGTACTATGGGATGTCTGTACAAATAAGAAAATACTGAGATTTGTCATGTCAAAAAATTTTAAAGTGTCATGTATAATAGCAATGGCAGGTGATTGAAATTTGTAATCCAAGTATTATTTATTAAGCTATTTATAATTTTTGTATTAAGCATGTTTTATAATTGTAAAGTTTGTTCAATGAACATAGAACATTTTCCTTGATCACCAGCCTATTTTCTATATAACATAGAAATTTATCACCTAGACTTGTATTTTCTTCATTTTGAAATGCTATGGGAAGAAGTCCAGTTTATTTTGCTCTGGACTGAGTTGAAAATAATGCTGAATATACAAGTAACATAAAAATTACTTCTTTTTATATTTGGGAGTATTTCATGTCATATTGACACACTTCAATTTTTTTATACACTGTGAGCAATTTTGAATTTCAAAGTTACATCATGGGCAATTTCCTATGCTTTAAAGTATTCCTTTAAAATGTCTTAAATAATACTTTTGCAAATAATTATTTACTTTAGTTTTCCTGATTCAAATATGTCTTATTGGACAGACTATTTCATTTTTAATTTTAATACTGTTTAATTTTAGTTTTGTAAAAATAAGTTAGGAACATACATGAAAAATATTCATGATTCAAAACAGCAACAATTTCCACTTGCTTTAAAGTTTTAAATGGGCTATAATTTATCTTGTGTTTTTGAAGATTATTATAGTATTTAGTGTGTATGGCTGCTTAGGCTGCACATCTTTCTATGTCCCATGTGCTTGACTGGTGCCTGAGCAGGCCAGAAAGGATGCTGAATTCAATGGAACTATAGACACAGATGTTTGTGAGTTCTCAAGCAAGTGCTGGGAATTGAACTCACATCCTCTGTAAGATTATGAGGTGCTCTTAAACAAAGCAAGCAAACAAACAAGCAACAAACATAACAAAAACCCACTTTTAATTGGTTCTTTGTGAGTTTCAGATCATGCTCCGTAGTCTCACTCCTCTACCTGCCTACGTGTATCCGCCCTCTGCCCAAAATAAAATAAAAACAAAAAGGAAATAAACAAAACAATGACTAGGAAAAAATCTCTTCCTGGAAGCTATAGCATATCACAGTGTGACCCACACTATAGCCCTTGGTCCATATTTCTCATACTTGCAAATGTTCCTTGCAATAGTCTGGTTCATTAGCCCTTGGTCCATATTTCTCATACTTGCAAATGTTCCTTGCAATAGTCTGGCTCACGGTTTCTGGCTGCTCCTCCTGTTAGTCTGTTGTTACCCTGTGTCATGGAGATCTTGCAATTTTGGATCAGCAGGACTGGCTCTTTTATGACCTCAGAGAGTTCACAGATGGTGTAAATTTTGGCTTGGGACAACTCAAAACCCTGAGTCTGTACCTGAGTGGTAGCTTAGCTGGTCAGCCTGCCAGCTCTCCCGAATCCATAGCACCAGTGTCAACTCTCCTACACTGCTCTAGGTAGGCCACTTAATTTCACCTTCAGCAGGAAGTAAGGTCATTTCTTCTGCTCTCAGACCTTTCAGGCTGCCACACCTGTGCCTTTGCCATCAGGGCCAGGTCCACTGTGTTTCTACAGTGAGGTCCAAGGCCTGTGCTCCAGAGTGCTATAGCCAGAGATGGTCAGGGGTATCTATCCTGCTCTCATGATCTGGAGTGGGGCGTAGCTCTCCCAACTACCACAGGTGACAAGGGGTGAAACCTCCCAACACCTACTGCAACTCACAACACGGTAGGCAGATAAGTAGCAGGGCTAGCTTGTTCAGGCTCTTGTCCTCAGGGCCAGCTCACAGGACCTCTATAACAATGGCCAGCTCTATGGTGCTGTCCATTAACATGTAGGGCAAGCTCTCCAGAATGCAGCAGCTGGTGAGAGGCAGGGACAGCTACCCTGATTTCATGACCTGCCCCTGACCAGCTCTTCAGACATCAAGTGTTCTTCACTGCTGAGCCTTCTATATAGCTCTAACCAGGCATTGTACGTGACTGTTTTCCACTACCTCTCTGTTAATCTGTCTTTTTTGTTGTATAAAAATTTCTTAACACTTGAATATATGTTTATTTATTCTTTGGAAAATTTAAACATATAAACTATATATTTTGATCATATCTAGCCTTCTCTCCAACATTTAGCTACCTCAGAGAGCTCTCTAACTTGCCTTCCTACTGAATTCATGAGAATAGTTACTAATTTTTTATAACTCACTGAGTCTTTAGTACTGCTCACCTGCAAATAGGTATGGTTCTTTAATTGGGTTATGGAAAACTACCAGCTTATATATTAAAAATAAAAATTATTGCCAATAGCTATTAAGCTGCAATGGGCCTTGGAAGGTGCTCCACCATTTTTTAATTTTGACCAGTTTGGTTTTGTGAGGGTAACCAGAGTTGTTGCAAGCTCATGTGTACCATGGTCATGCCATGTCCAGAAACCAGCTCTTCATGACATCCTTCCCATGCTGCTGCATGCTTGCCTTTCTTCCTCTGTGATAGGCCCTGAGCTTTGCCATGAGGGGTAATATGCATGTCATTTTTAGGGACATACACTTATAGTCACTTATTTTCAGAACTTTGACTAATTATAAGTCTTTGAATTCCTTTCTATCTATTGTAAAATGACATTTCTGGATCAAAGCTGAGAACAGAACAAATCCTTAGTGAGGACTGGCCTCCTCCAAGTAGTGTCATGTCATAGTGACACAAGGAGAATTCGCAATAACTGTAGATACTCGTAATGATGAATCCACGAGGTATAACAATGAAGGACAGCTTGCTACATCAGAAACCAAGACAAGACAGATACACATTCCCATCAACAGTGTTCGGGGGTGGGGAGTGTAATACATATCAGTTGTTGAACCTGCTTCTACTCATGAGGCAGCTCTTAGAGAATGAGAATGCCCTTGTTCTCATTCATTCGTGTGTTTGATAAAATGTAGAAAATGCTGATGGCATCCAGGCACTCTTTTTATTATTATTATTATTATTATTATCATTATTATCATTATTATCATTATCATTATTATTTCTTAGTATTCTCTTTCTTTCTCTCTTTCACATTCACACACACACACACACACAGATACACACACACACACATTTGCTATCAATATATCCCTCCAGCAGGTGAACTTTTCCACTACATTCACTGTAGCCAGAACATTTATACACATGGAATAAATAATAGTTAATTGAATGCCATTCCTGGACCCTCTCAGCAAGGTTCTTTTGAAAGTTTCTTGGATCTCTAGTGAAGAGTGATATTCAAAGAGATTTTGAGGATTAGAGGGGCAGGAAAAAAATCACAATCTTTGAATGGCAATCGCAAGTCTATCAAAACAGCAGAATATGTGCATTTAAAGCAAACATCTTAGCTTCCTTCTTTCTTCTTATCAACTATGCAAATAAAATGTTATTTTTCTTTGATTGTATGAATGTTCTTCACTTCATCAAGGTAAAAGCAGCCATATGGACTTTTCATGACTTGAAGTGTATGTTAGGGAAAGGCCAAGGAGCAGTTCTGCAGAGAAGGTCACACTTTGATATTGTGCTTAGTCTGTAGGTACTAGTGTGAGAAAGCATTTAACCCTTTAAAACCTACAGCTCTTCATTTAGTACAATGTTAATAAAATTATAAATTACTTATGAAACATATGTGTGGTTGTGTTTTTCATTGTGTGTTGTTTAATGGTAGATAACAGGGGGTAATTTTTTCCTCTTGTACCTCTCTCATAATGACAAGAACAATAGACAGAAATTAGGTAGATAAATAGAGTAAAGGACCCCAAAAGTGAATGATCTCCCTCACGTGGCCAAATGCAGATAATGTCCTTACACCTTTGGCAAATTCATTTTTCTTTGGAAGTTATAGATGCCAGAAAGGTGGTTTTCTTGTTTGGTTATTTTTCGTTTTTGTTTGTTTGTTTGTTTGTTTGTTTGTTTTATCTCTTTTCTCATAAAGGAAATTTTCTGGAAACCGTGCAGAAGGACAGTACAGAAATGGTAAGGCACCAGGACCACAGAAACAGGGACTAGACTTACCAGCTCTTTGCATCTCTAAGCTTTACAAACTCAAAGTCAGGGACATTAAGTGGTATCCTACTCCTGAGGATGTGTTTACTGTGCAGACTCTCTGCATTCTATTTTCCTTTAAGCTCCTATTATTAAATCTTCCTAAATCTTATCTTTGATCCATGAATCTCTTTGTTTAGAATTCTAGTTACTGATTCAAGAGATATTCTGTGTTTCTACGAACATCTGACACACTAAATTCTGAGTTCAACAGCTGTTACGAGCTGAGAGAAGCTACATGGTTTTCAAAGACACCACTAAGATTTCTCATATGAAGACTCATTATAGCATTTACAACTATAAAATCTTAATATTTGCATTAGTTTCCAAGTGTTGATAAAACAAAATATTGGGTACAGGCTTATTTATATGGAAATATTCTTAATATTTCCCATAGATGTTGAGGCTAGAAATTCAAGATCAAAGTATCAGCATCCAATAAAGTCCACCTTGCTTCCACATCACAGGATAAAAGGAAGAAAAGCACATAAGAACTGAAGCATTATTCTGATGACTGAGCAGTAAATAATGGGGAACCCACAACAGTAAGCACTTTTTACAAAGGTGAAAATACATTCAATAGAACTAAATTCTTTGATTACTAAATGCCTCCTACAAGGAAGGCTACAGGTTTCAGTGTTGAATTATATAAGACCACATTTCCAACATAAAAACATTGAGCCACATTCAAATTCTAGGAGCCGCCAGTAGATAATTTTACTAACTCATGGGACACAAAGATGACTTTGTTGGAAAGTCAACAAATGACTCAGCTCATAAGCAACAAATGCTTATCTCATAAGCATTGAGATCTAAGTTTAGTCACCATGAACTCATCCAAAGATTCTGGAGTGTTACCAGGCTGAAGACAGCATGATAGGAAAATCCTTGGGGCTCTCTTGCTACATAAACTAGCATGAACATTCTATTCTAGTATGAGACCTGTTTCAAAATGATAATGGTCAGGAGGAGAAAGAGAAGGAGGAGGAGGAGAAGAAAGTAGAAAGCGATATGGATTCTCTAAGAGGGAAAATAGCCACAATTGTTCTCTGGCCTTTAGATGAATGTGTGTGAGTGTGTGTGTGTGTGTGTGTGTGTGTGTGTATGTGTGTATGCATGTGTGCACATGCATGCACACACACACGGACAGACATGATTTTTACTAACATAGAAAAGTAAAACAAAGTCATTAAAAGTAAAAGTTATTGTGTTACTTGAACTATAAGCTACAAAAATAAAGCTCAAATTAAAGACTGACTTTGCCTTCAAAAGCATTCCATCTCCAGCTAAGTGTTTATAGAACAGCCCTAGAAATAGTGATACATAGCACTGTAGCGGGGGGGTGGGTTGACCACTTATATGTATAGCCAAAAATATCTAGATGAGCACTTTTTAAATGCTATGTGGTTATACAGCAAGGTGTATGGATTTAATTGTGACATTCGCTTATTTATACTTTTACTGCCTTAAATGAGGTAAACATGCTGACATTTATGCTTTTTAGTATTTCATGAATTTACACCTCCTATGTTATATTTTTTATTTTGCCCATATTTTTGGTGCTGTGAATTGTACCCTGAGCTTTGGACATGCTAAGTAATTGTGCTGCCACTGAGCCGACACACAGTCCATATTTCCAGACCTTTAATTTACTATATTTGTTATTCCAAAATGGAATCTTCATTTAAGCTTTATTTTCCTTATTGTTTGCAATCCCATAGGAAGAACAACAATATCAACCCACCAGACCTCTCAGAGTTCCCAAGGACTAAAACATCAACCAAAGTGTAGACATGGAGAGACCCATGGCTTCAGTGGCATATATAGCAGAGCATGGCCTTATCTGGTATCAACTGGAGGGGAGGCCCTTGGGTCTGTGAAGGCTCAATACCCTAGTGTAGGGAAATGCTAGGGCAGTGAGGCAGGAGTGGGTAGGTTGGCTGGGGATCACTCTCATAGAAGCAGGAGGAGGGGGAAGGGATTGGTTTGAGGAGGGGAAAGTATGAAGGGGGACAACATTTAAAATGTAAATAAATAAAGTATCCAATAAAAGAAGGAAATAAAAAATATTGTAAAAGAAAAGATGGTAGTTAGCAGGATTAAATTACCAGGGTAGACACAAATTAATATTATATAAATGGGTAATTTATTATTGTATATTTGGTGAAGCTAATGGGGTGGTAGAAGTATTTCATAGATATGAAAGCCAATGCATGACAGACACAGAGGGGGACACTTTCAGCCAATCATTGAACTGAGCACAGGTTCCCCAATGGAGGAACTAGAGAAAGAACCCAAGGAGCTGAAAGCACTATGTAGTGCCATAGGAGGAGCAACAATAGGAACCGCCCAGTACCCCAGGGCTCCAGGGACTAAACCAAGAACCAAAGAATACACATGGAGGGACCCATGGCTCCAGATGCATATGCATCAGAGAATGATCATTTTGGACATCAAAGGGAGAAGATGCCCTTGGTCTTGAGAAGGCTAGATGCCCCAGTATAGGGAAATGCCAGGACAGAGAAGTAGGAGTGGGTGGATTGGTGAGCAGGGGAAGAGGGATTGGCTTAGGGGATTTTCTTGGGGGAAACCAGGAAAAAGGACAACATTTGAAATGTAAATAAAGAATATATCTAATAATAAAAGAAGTTTTCACTCTTCTGATATAAATGACCCCCTCATACACACTTTACAGTACTTTGCCCTTTTGTAGTAAAATGATATCTACATTTAGATAGTAGAAGTGGCAACAGCTCTAGGCTTATGTTCTACAAGTTTGGGAAGGTTAAACTTAGAAAGTACTGTTTTTTTCACATGTCAGCATTTTGATACCACTTCCCATACTGGGGTCATTTGCATACCAACAGCCAGATATGTTGACTCTCACCTGCTACAATTTCAAAACTTTAATGATCAAAGGTGGCAGATTTACAGTGTACAGTTTCTAGAAGAAAGACTACATTACCCATATTAATATAATTACCCAAATTAATATAATATAAAATTTTAAATTACTATGTTCATAGCAGCCCTATTTATAATTGCCAGATGCTGGAAAGAACCCAGGTATCCCTCAACAGAAGAGTGGATGTAAAAAAATGTGGTATATCTACACAATGGAGTACTATTCAGCCATTAGAAACAATGAATTCATGAAATTCTTAGGCAAATGGATGGAGCTAGAGAACATCATACTAAGTGAGGTAACCCTGACTCAAAAGATGAATCATGGTATGCACTCACTAATAAGTGGATATTAACCTAGAAAACTGGAATATCCAAAACATAATCCACATATCAAATGAGGTACAAGAACAAAGGAAGAGTGGCCCCTTGTTCTGGAAAGACTCAGTGAAGCAGTATAGGGCAAAACCAGAACGGGGAAGTGGGAAAGGGTGGGTGGGAGGACAGGGGGAGAGAAGGGGGCTTATGGGACTTTCGGGGAGTGGGGGGGCTAGAAAAGGGGAAATCATTTGAAATGTAAATAAAAAATATATCGAATAAAAAAATATTTTCTCCACAATTGGTTAAATCTGTGGATGTGACTCTCCTGGATATGAAAGAAAAGCTATTTACAACTCTTAAGAAGACCAAATGACTAATTAATAAAACATTTCATAATGACAGAAGTACTGTGGGGAAGGGATTGTCATTGCAGAACTACTGTAACAACTATTCATGCTGACAGTGCCCATAAAGATAGATTTCAGGCTCATCATTTAATCAGAAGAGTCACAAATTTTATTTTATACTTAGGTAGAATATTTTGTTGAAGAAATGATAAAATATTAATGACTACATGCAAATATCCTAAGGATCTTTGGTTTCTAGAGATCTCTAGGTAAAACCAGTGGACAAGACTACCTCAACATCTACTGGGAGGGAAAACGGAAGTATTCCTCTTGTTTATGGATCAAGCTGCTGCTTTAGTGTTCTCCAGTTTACTTTGTACTGTATTCTTCCTCAGGAGACACAAGGAGGCAAGTAAGAATGTATGTATCCTTATGCAAAAGGTACAACAATATATAGAAGGTTTGAAGTGTTTTTCGATAGGATTGGGGTATCAAACACTTAAATTTTACCTAAGATGGATAGATATACATGAATTGATTGATTTTTAAAAAGTCTTCTTAATAAAGATTGTTTAGAAGAAAATGATACAGTTAGTGCTCTTAATTGGTTTCCATTACTGCACTTACCAATTCCAAACAAACAAACAAAAAAACAAACACTACAAAATCACATTATGAAGTTCACAGGTAAATGGATTGAAGTAGAAAAAAAAGGACTCATTCCTAGTGGGATATTTCAGACCCAGAAATACAAATATAAATTATTTGCTTATGTGTAAATGTTAGCCTTTAAGTCAATGATAACCTAACTATAATCTGTAGAATATGAGGGGTAACTATAAAGCAAGACACTAGAGGGACAGGTATCTTATCACACAAGGGAAATTGAAGATAGTTATGGATAAATGAGTTTGTTAGATCAGGAGAACCAGTGGAGAGGGAGAACTGAAAGTGGGGTGAAAAATAACACAGGGAGAGAAAGCTAAAATTGAAGAGCATTAATGTATAGTATGGAAGCCTAATACAGCAGAAGCTTCCTACCTGATCTACATAATGAAAGCACCCTAAATTAAATCACCAAATATAGAAAAGTTAGAGTTCCATCTGGCTATCTCTTGTCACTAACCTTTCCAGTATCAGGATGGGTTACATCTGAGTTGTTAACGAAAGGGATTCTATGGTAATCCCCAAAGAACTCAGAATTTTGCAAATACTATAGGTTATTCTCCACAAATTGACAGTAAGTTCCCATTGCAGAAGACAACACCTGTGCAACTCATTGAACACGGAAGGTTGAGCTGGTGTCTATATAGGGGCTTTACCTTACATTTTAAGATCTTTGGTACACGAAGGCACTCTGCACACTACCAAAGTAGAAATAACACCAAATTCTTTGATATACAATGTTGTTCTGCCTGCAAGATATGCTATGGCAGTGGTGGTACAAAGTGTGTAGAAGTAACCAATCAATATTTGATGTGACTTTAGCCCCACTCTACAAGATGAAACTCATAACCAGCATTGCTTGGGATACCAAGAGCCCAGGATTAGAAAGCCCAGGGCCCCATGGTCAAAGACCAAATATGACTGTTCTAAAATACAAAGTTATAGTGTCAAAATTACTCCTAATAACATTGTGTTTTACTCAGATACTTGCCTTGCTCAGCCTTTGAGATATATTTCCTCCCATTTTAAGATATATTTTTTCCCATTGAAAGCACCATAGTAATAATCATCTTTGGAATCTATTTTATCTGTATTCAAACTTTCTAAAGGATTCCCTCACTTCACCTTTATAAAATACTAAAACTCACAATCGAGCTCTTTTAGACTTTATTTATTATTATATTTTAAATTTTATTTTTATGTATGAATATGGGTTGGCACATGTCAGAGACCTGGGAAACCTGTGGGAGTCAGAGCTCACATTTTACCACATGGGTCATTCAACAAGCCCCTTTGCCTACATAGCTCCTTTAAATTTGTTCTCAGCAACAATATATGTAGTTGTGAAATACAGTGTAGTTATTCAATGCATGCATATGTTGTGAAGTTGTAAAACCAGTGTTATTGACACTTTCATTTCTTAAACAGTTATCATTTATTTGTGTTTAGAGACTATGAATTTCTCCCTTGTATTTATTTTAAAAATACTTTACACATTGCAAATTGCATTCACCCTATTTTGCTGTCAAATCTGAGAATTGATTTCTCCTCTATAATTATATTTTGATATGTACTATCCAAGCTTTCTGGTTGTTGGCTCATTTCATTTAACCACTTCCAGCTGCACTCATTTGGCCGCAAGTGTGCTAATACACCCTTACACCGACAGTGTGTACAACCGTGTGTAAGATTGCCCTTCCCTCTCCCACCTGGATAGTACTCATTATTCTTTTTCTTGTATAATAATTGCCACCATGACTAGGGAGACACAGTATCTCATCACAAGTTCATTTATATGAAGCTCGTGAGGAGGAAAACAAGTAGTTACTTTACACTTGCTGGACAGTTTCATATAGTCTCTTCAAAATTGTCTCTTGAGAATATTGACCCATTTCTCAGTTAAACAATTTTGGTTTTTGTCTTTGGGTGGTTTGTTTTTTGTTGTTGTTGTTGATGATGATGATGATGTTCTTTATTCATTTACTTGTTTAGACCAAAGCCTTATATATCGTTGGCTGGCCTCAAACTGGCTATGTAGCAGAGAATGGCCTTAATGCTCTGATATTAGAGCCTTCTTAATCCAGCATTATATATTTGCATTGATGTCAGGTAATATTTTACCTCTTTTTCTGATGAAGTCAAAGAATAAGCTGAAAAATAGAAGCTTTGTAGCCTCAAGTCTCGCAGCCCCTTAATTCGACATTGACTTCTTTTTATATTTCACTCATAAGCCTTTCTAAACAGATTCATCCAATTTCAGTTAGCATGACTCCATATAGAATACTTCAGAATGACCCTCAAGAATCAAACAATTGGTATCAAAAGCTGAGATCATTTTTCTATTATTAATTCATTTATGCGTGCTGACTGGTATAACTGTCTAACCAGAATACAGGGTGCAACACACCAGGACAAATGTGGAAAGGATGTGGAGAGGTACACACAGTTCTTCTCATTATAGGCCAAGAGCTTGGTGCTTTGTTCCATGTAAGATGTTGGTATATCACCAAAACCATGAGAATCAGCCAAAGATTTTTGTCTGCCTTCTAAGATTTTAATACTCCTACCTTTTAGGTTTAATATTTTTCATTCTTTTGATGATTATATCTAACTTCTGCTTTTTGTAAAATAATAGCCATGGTTAGATGAATGTAGTCATAATTGGTAAAATAGAATTACCACAATTTATTTTGCTTATTTATAACTATGCTATTAAAGCAAATAAGTACTTGTTATTAGCTCTCTACATTCAGCATCACATCCAGGGCTATATTTATAGCTCCTTTACTTGATATAATTTGCATATTTCCTGTCATATACATCATTATCATTAGTCCAAAAGAGCATTATTTTTTGGCTTTCTCCCATTAAATCTATATACTTTTGTGAGTGACATCTCTTGCCACATGGCCATCTGGCACTATGACAGGCACATGTATAACACACTATATATGTGTGTGTGTGTGTGTGTGTGTGTGTGTGTGTTGAATGGAAGGAAATCTCTCTGAAGCCATCCTTGGCCTGTCTTTGTTTTAGGTAGTGATTTTTCAAACTTGTCATTACTGAGCATATAATTAGCTGAATATCATAAATATAAATGTTATTTATCATCAATAATTTCAATATTTTATCTTTTAGGGTAGCATTGCATGTCACAAAATACAGAGTAGCAGTCTATAATAATTTGAATGAGGATTGTCCCTATAAATTCATAATTTTGAATTCTTTATTTCTAATTGGTGGAATGCTCTAGGGAGGAATAGGAGCTGTCTGCTTGTTGGAGCAGTGTGTGTCACTGGGGCTGCTTTTGAGGTCACAAAAAGCAAGTGTCATTCCAGTGTACCCTCTCTACCTCCTTTTTGTAAACCAAGAGATTGATTTGAGCTCTCAGTTGCCTCTCCCTATTCCTTTGTTCTTCCATCATAGGCTCTAACTCTAATAACCATAAGCTCAAGCCAACTCTTTCTTTAAAAGTTTCCTTAGTCATCGTGTCTTATCACACCAACATAAAAGAAACCAAGAAAGGGTCAGACAGCAATTCATAGAAGTCAGTTCTCTCCCCCTACCATGTGAATGAGCCTGCATTGGTGAGAAGTTGATGAGGCTACCCACAACTCATTCCATGCCTATATTAACACAGTTACTGGTTTGAATTTGAAAATTGGTTATTACCTAGAATCTGCTTTCTCTCATCCCAAGCAAGATACCTTTCTATCATCCTACCAGAACCTGGAACTGTATTGGAAAGGAGAATACTGGTATATGTTGAACTGAGATTATACACTTCTATCTCTTTTTTTTATGTTTTTTTAACTTTTTTTTATTCAATATATTTTTATTTACATTTCAAATGATTTCCCCTTTTCTAGCCCCCCACTCCCCAAAAGTCCCATAAGCCCTCTTCTCTCCCCCTGTCCTCCTACCCACCCCTTCCCACTTGCCCGTTGAAGACTCAGTGAAGCAGTATTTGGCACTTCTATCTCTTAATTCTTATATCTATATATCACCTATAGAATATGTCTGTAAATAGAAATTTTGTTAATTAGAAATACTTTATGATTTTTTAATTACTATTTCTTCTTTTCTCTTTTATAGTCTTCTGGTATATCATTTGGGCTGTGTTAGGCTTTTTCAATACATGTGACTGAATCTTAATCCTTAATACCAACCCTCTCTTACGCTCAATAATATACAAGATAGTGGAATACTTTTATCAACACTTGGTTTGGGCCCCTCATTCTGTAGATACTTTTTGGAGATGCCCAGTAGGTACACAGATAATTAACAGCTGAAGAATTCACCACAATCAGGTAGGCTTCGTCCCAGGGAGGCAGGGATGGTTCAATATACTGAAATCTGTCAATGTAATCCACTACATAAACAAACTAAAGGAAAAAATAAAACCACATGGTCATTTCATTAGATGCTGAAAAAGCTTGTGACAAAATCCAGCATCCCTTCATGATGTAACTCTTGGAGAGATTGGGAATCCAAGGCCCATACCTAAACATAGTGAAAACAATATACTGCAAACTGGTAGCCAACATCAAGTTAAATGGAGAGAAACTTGAAACAATCCCACTAAAATCAGGGACCAGACAAAGCTGCCCCCTCTCTCCCTGTCTATTCAATATAGCACTTGAAGTCCTAGCCAGAGCAATCAGACATTTGTAATTCAACAGATGACTGAGATTACAGTTACCATGCTGAAAGCAGATTCTTCTGAGGACTAATGTGCCTGCTGTCTATCTCTTGGGTGGTTCTGTTTCCATTAGATTTAAATGGAATTAACATTGAACCCCTGATGGTTTGACTGATTGTTGTCTGTAGAATCTAGTGAAACATGGAGACTTCTACGGCATTATCAAAAACATCCCCAACTCTTATTTATTCCCTTAACCAAGTCTTGTCCTTCCTAGGGCTGTCTGTTTTCCTCCATTAGTGCTTTCTCCCCACCCCCAACCTTAAGAGAGATTTAAGCCACTGTCTTGCACCAGTTAATATCATCTTCTTTTGCATTTCATAATGTGTTAAGATATGACATGACTCACCTTGTGTGTTTGTTTACTGCAAAGACATCTAGATTATGAAAAAGAGGTTGGAGAACTGGGATCAAGCACTGCATTTTCTTATCCTGCTTTTAGTTTAAGATCTAAACTTAATCTGTCTTTAGCAATTTTTCTAGTCTTCCTCATTCACTCTGATGTGCTCACCACTGTCTAATTTTTCAGGTGACCTTGTAAACCAGCCTCAGGCCTCCTACTTATATGTAAAAAAAACCTCCTCTGCTTGTCTGTTAGAAAGGCGTTTATTGCACAGTGTTCTGCTCTGATCATTACCACAGCTTTGAGGTTTCATTATTGCCTTTCCTCAACATCCAGCTGCTCATCTTCTCTCCTGAAATATTAATACTATAAATGTAATTCCTCATTGCCTTGTAATATTCTGTTTCTAGTGACATAAAGATTATTAGCCTAATCTTCATGTCTCATAACTCTTCTAGGTATGAAAAATGAAATATTTGAAAAATTCTGTTACATATCAGAAGGTATAATGAGATGAAAGGATACGGAGATAGGCAAAATCTCTACCTTCTAAAAAATAAACAGGTCAGCGCTTATTCATCTTTACTGTTCTCAGTCAGAGAATGTGCCAAGATGTATTTATTAAACAAACAAATGGGTATCCTTTTTGTAGATACAGATAAAGTGTAAACCATGGGGAGAATTTAATCTCAGTTTAAAAAATATGAAGTTATTTTATTTGATTTGCTCAACATTTTGCCAAAATAACTAAACATCATACTGCCATGCCATTTCCAAACTAAAATATTACAGAAGACATAATCACTATCCAAAGAACTGTAACATGTCCTTAGAAATGAAATCAGACAGTCACATATGCCTCGGTATCCCATCTCCTTTTAGATGGAACCCTTGTAGAGGTGTGTTCACATAATTTTACAGACAGTATTACAGCTTTGTCTAGACATGTCTTGAACAGCTTCAATAATAGCAAATCCCTCACTTCCCACCACAACTTGTTCCATTAACAGCTGTACATTTTTTTTGCCAACCAACTGAAAAATATATATGTGTATATAGACTTTCAGCAAGTTACTATTTCACTATTATTGATAAAACTAAGGCTAATCTTTAAAGAAAGAAAGAGGTGATTTCTAACATATTGACTGGCAGAAAGTAAAGTATTTCTGATAGGGGATGAGACTGTGGGATACTTTGAACTCTTGATGTCCATATGATCTGTTTACACAGCATTGAAGCCCAGACTAGGACATAACCTATCTGGACATGTTGGCTGTTAAGCAAACAAGCCAGGGCTAGAAACTTATTTCTTCAGCTACACATTCATTTTCTACTATAACATGTCCTGTAAAAGTTAGGATAGATTTCATTGAGAAGTGTTTTCATCACACCTATTGTAATGTCCGCATTAAATTCATGTATACAATGAGGCTGGAGAGATGGTGCGATGGTAACGAGAACTTGCTTCCTTTGCAGAGTAGCTATATTTGATTTCTAGAATCAACATGCCAGCATATAACTCACATGTCATACTTTACATGTATTTACAGTTACAAAGAAACAAATCACATTTTCTAGCCTCTGTGGGTATTAGGCATACATATGTACACATACATGTGTATAGATCAATACTCATACATCTAAAAAAACTAACTAAATCTTAATTAAACTAAATTTCCATATGCCATATGTACCATATAGATGTACATATATATTTATAAACATACTTATTATATATACACCATATATACATATATATCTTACATATGTTGTATGTATGCATGTGTGTAGTATATGGGTATCTTTTTTTTACATACATTACTTTATAGTTCTGTGACAAAATAATATGTGAGGTTTATATTTACAACACATTTACTGTCCTTTGATTTTCTTGCCTCCAGGCTGACCAGATTGAGCACACTAATCATTCGCTTGTGCCTCCCTGGCTCTAGGGGTAGGCATTCCCTTTTTGACAGATTTACAGGGAATCTTGTGACAGGCAGACTCAGAAAGTTTGGAAGAAAGTTTGTGACAAACAGAGAAGAGAAGAAAGATCAATTCCAGGAATCTATAAGAACCTGAAAATTAAGGGAGAGATATGGCCAAGGTATGGCAGGAAGCAAAACAGCAGCAATGAGAAAAATCTAAAAAACAAAAAACGCCACCCATTCCTTACCCTCCTCTCCAGAAGCCAAGCACTTGAATAGATTTCATAGCAGCAGTTCACAACCTGTGGGTAGCTGTGATTGAACAGCTTTTTATGGGAGTTGCTTATCAGATATCCTGCATATCACATATTTACATTATGATACATAACAGCAGCAAAATTATAGTTATGAAGTAACAATGAAGTAAATGCATGGTTGGGGGTCACTACAACATGAAGAACTATATTAAAGGTTCACAGCACTTGGAAAGTTGAGAACCATTACTTATCGATTGACGATTGCAGGAGAGTTAATGGGACAAATGTAAAGATTCATGGTTCATCACTCTGTTATAATCAAAGAGTGACTTTTTTTCCCCTCATTCCTTTTCTTAGAACTAAACTACTTCAACAAATGTTTCCTTCCTACAAAAATTTCAGGTTCATTTGAGACAAATCTAACACATAATCAAAGTTACTGAATAAATAAGATTAAATGCTTAGGGTTCATTACACTAATTTTATAGGCTGATAATACTGCAAAAAAAAAAGCATTTGCTTTTCAGCAGTTTGTAGAAAATATGTAATAAATTAGTAAGAAGCTTCCCTGATGAGAGACAACAGATGCTCTAATCTATGGGTATGAAATTCAGAATTTAGAAAGCAGTTTGCTACTGCGTCCATTTAGATGAAACATAGTACTAGGTTCTCCCCTAGGCCTATGATCCAGCCAGGTACAGGTTTGAGGGCTTAGTTAACACTGGCAGGCCTGGGTCTGGTCTTCTAGAGCATTGCTTAAATCAAATGAGATAATGGTGGTTTACTCCAATATTATCCATTCCACTATTGCATTAGTGCACATTTCATGATAGCATATTTACTATTCTAAGTTGCACTATGCACAGCTGTATACCATCGAATACTATTCTCACACATAAAATCAATGATTTGATCCTATGAAAGAGTTCCTGTGGGGAAAATACTCTGAGTTGGTACTAGGTTGATTTACCTGTGCCTGATGACTCAAATTTGTGACACCTTCAGGAGTTACCATCATGTCTTAGAGGGTAGGCAAGAACATTGGTAATAGCCCATAATGTTGGTGGCAGTGCTATGAGACCTTAAGACATACCAGATAAATGCAATTTTTTTCTGGTAGCCTATTGTGTCTAAAAGAGGTTTGTCCCCCTCTTATAGTATAACTCTTTTGAAACTGCTCTTATATATGCATTTATTTTAGGAAGCTTCTACAATAGTTAGCTACAATATGGCCTTTTAAAGTTATTAGTGTTATCAAGTCCCATACTTTCTGTTATATCTCCCTCCCACCCCTTCCTTAAATAAACCTTTCTGTTCCATATTCCATTTCCACCTATTCTCTATTGCATCTGTATTCTATATCCCTTCCCTTGAAATTCTCCCCATCACACTGTATTAGTCTGATGACTTCTATGACTACTCTGATTTAAACACACATAACCAGATTTCAAATTTAGCATCCACATTTGAGATAGAGCATGCAGCAGTTGTCGTTTTGAGTCTGGGTTGCTTCACTGAGAATGATCATTTACAGTTCCATTTACCTGTGAAACTCACATTTTTAAAAAAACCCAAATAAAAATCTATTATATATATGTACATATGCAGAGATCAAGGGCTATGGTATACTCAGCTCTGAGTGGAGCATCTCTACCATGTTGCCTCCCTCAAAGGTTCAGAGATCACTATCGAAAGAGGACAAAAGGCAAAAAACTGTTTCTACAACAAAACAGGATTTTCTGGGCTGGACAGCATTATTGCACATGTGAACTCACACTGGCTGTGGTTACATATAGAAGATATACACAATATCAAGCCAGCCAAACTTTCATTATGGATAGAGGGGGACTCACAAGTCCCACTACTAGCTGAGAATCTATTGGTAATTGATGATTGCCAAGAGAGGCAGAATCCATTTTCTTTAGGGAGTTTTTAAGGAAAAGTATTACTCTAAGGGTTGTCAAGACATTGGGCTTAACATGTTTGAAGAAATTGTGCTGTTTTATCAGTTTATGTAGTTGTAGATTTTTTTAATAATAATTCTTGGCAAAGATAAGTGAAGAGCAGAAATTATGATTTTTTCATATAGGAAGGTTTTGGTCTGTTTTCTGTTTGTTTTGTAACTCGGAAACATTCTCTATTTCATCCTGGGCGTTGTGTAGAAAGTAACTGAAGTCTCTCAGAGGGTGTATTCAAACAACCAGGAAGCAAATGCCAGAGTTGTTTTCATGAAGGAGGCACAGCTTGCTTCCGGGCTCCTCACGTGAGTAGAGTGGGTTCATTACTCTCATTACATGACTTTAAGTAGTGAAAGACATGCACAGTCTTGTTTAGAAATCTTGCTCAGAATTCCCAGTATTTATCAAAGTGTTAAACCTACAGGAAGCCTCCCAAAGGAGCAGAGTTCCTAAGAAATATAAAGCAACCAAAAATTAAAAAAATGTATTACAAGAGTTGAAAGGTATACAGTTTGCCATGAGTTTTATAAAATCTTTCTGCCCTTCAAAACGTCCAGCTTAGCACAGGTTGCTGAACCCCCATTCACCCAGAAGTTCTGTGTTTAATGAGTAACTAAGGAAACACGTATCAGGAAGATGGAAAATATGATCTGGAGTCCACTGCTTTATTTTATTAATGTCCACATTTGAGTAAAAGCTGAAACAGGATTTGTCACGCCAGATTCACTGCAAGCATAACGTTATTTATGTGAGTAGGTATGGGTAAGTAAGTGAGTTAATGTTGCAGTATTTCTAAAGCCAGCTGTTCTCCAAGAAGGAAAATATCTGGCTGTCATAAATGATCAATTGTACTAAAAGATACAAGCTTTGCAAATTTCTAAATAAGATATTCAGTGAAGCTCTCACCTACTTAAACCAGCTCATTCCAGAAAACAAACCATGGGACTGAGAGCTTCAGTTTCATGCTCAGAAATATACTCCACATGCTAGATAGTGTCACTGAACTGGAAATGTCACAACCCTTAGGGGCACATGAAAAATGCATATTATGTCACATCTGTTACTTGCCTGGTCCCAGTGGACCTGATATTTCTCTAAATTGTTATGTGGGAAAACCAATTTAATTTGATTGAGGTACGAACAGAAACTGACAACAGGCACCGTAGAATACTTGCTTTAGGTTTAAATGAGAAGCTCAGCTTTGTATTGCTATTGCTGGGAAATTTATCTGTGAGTATGACTTTATCTTTTTAAATCTCTTTTCATTGCTGATATTACTATGACTTGTCTCTTGAAGATCTGCCTGAAGAAGCATTCAAAGTTCGATTCACAACTAACTTTCAGCTTCCTAAAATACATAGTGCTTGTTTAGAATACAGAAGCATTATGTTTGCTATGGAAATCAAAATGTAGAGAAATGAGATCAAGGTGCAGCTTGTTTCTTAGTAGCTGTGTGATCTTGGGAGCTTATTTAACTCCCTAAGATTCATTAATGGGTAGCTATCACAAGTTCGTATAGGATAAAAATACTTGAACCATAGGGTAGTTATGTATTATTTTTGAGAAATCAATTGGCAATGCTTATCAATTGAATTAAGCCTTCAGAGAAGGTAAAGAACTTTCCTTGTTGGACTGTGATAATGATATGTTTTCCTTTAGATTAAAAAGTCCTCATGTATCAGTTTTCTTATCTTCTCATAGCCTAAGATTTAAAGAATCTGAAAAATGCTGCTTCTGACTCTCTGGGCATCAAAAATGACTCCTAGGACACGGAGCATAAAGCATACTGGGACAATGTTGAACGAAAATGTTGCCTTTCGAAAGAAAGATGGACTATATCCCAATCCACCAACCCTCTGATCATCGGCCACATTCTTGCTAGTGTCCCTAGGGAGAGGTGTCAGATTAGATTTAGCACAATTCATTCTACAGCAGGTCTGTGTGCACACTGATAAGCGAGTGAGGGGAAAGGAGAGCCTTGTCTGCACTTCGTCCCTGGAGCGCTGGCTATTTATTTCACTTCTATCCCAATCGACCAAAGGCATTTACTAAATTTTGTTTGATGCTGTCACAGGATCCCTTTGAAAGCCCTTGCAGGCTGAAAGGTTTGTAGTCAGGCTGAAAGGATTGGGACGATGAAGTAGCATTGTGGTCAGTTCATAGGACTGCAATGGCAGGCTTGGGATTTTGGGGGAAAAATTATTCTTTGGATGAGCAATTAAAATCCATCCAGTAATTGTTCCAGCTGAAGGATTCAGTGAGTTCAGGCCAATCATATACGGTTGTCTCAAATTCCTCTGAATAAGATGTCCAAAATATTCACTCCTACAATAGCATGCATTCTGTAAAATATGATTAAAAGTAAAAATGAGACAAAGAGCGTGACATGATCATGAATTGGTTTCCTTTTCTGCCCATATTAGTATAGCTAACCTTTTCAATCATCCTGGAAATAACACAAATGTATTTTTCAAAACACTTTAACCACATGAGATAAATGAACACACATGCATACACACACACACACACACACAGACACACACATGCATATATATGTATATATATGTGCGTGTGAGAGACACATATTATATTTGTTAGTACCTTAAATTATGTTAAAGTATATATATATATATATATATATATATCATAGCCAATGCAAGTTCAAAAAACTAGTGAGTATAAGTGGTCTATGAAGATATATACAACATTTTTATATGCTAACATTTTCTTTATTTTTATAGGTTTCTACAGGTGAGAAAACCAGATTGACTGAAACTATTGACTTTGTTGCTCACATTCATAAATTAAAGAAGTGTATATATAAATTAGAAATTAATGATAACAAAGACATTATTTCTCTATTCATGTGTATAGCACAAAATTCATGCACAGCTAGAATGGAATGCATTGGATTTGAAATAAAAAGGTTTGGACTGGCAGTCTTATACAGAAACAGTGTGAGATTTATGCAAGTCATTTTTACAACTTTGAGTCATACTTTCCTTAATTACATTTTCCAGGGAGTTTTGTGATAACTGAAAAGTAGATTGTATTCAGAACGTTTACTGAGCACTTGCCTATCAGGAATTTGACCTATTGCTCTGAGGAATTACATGAATATATGTAAGAGAGACTTCTTGCATATATATATACACACACACACACACACAGAGAGAGAGAGAGAGAGACAGAGACAGAGACAGAGAGACAGAGACAGACAGAGAGACAGAGAGACAGAGAGACAGAAAGAGAGACAGAGACAGAGACAGACAGAGACAGACAGAGACAGAGAAACAGAATGAGACAGAGATACAGAGAACAGAGAGTTAGAGAGACAAAGTTCTTCAAACAAGATCTGATATCTACAAAATTTCATTTTAACCTACTCTGTGCTACAAAGTCTGTAGGTGGTCTCTGTCACCAGAGTTATACTAACTCTCCTCTTGGAATTATTTTAGAAGGGGAAAGGAATTGTATGAGATATTGTCTACAATCTTCATTTTGTTGGCAGTCACCCTGAGGGATAAGAGGGCTCCTTAGAAAAGTATTCAATTGAAGCTGTCAGACTCTGGTCTCTAATTCTGTTTTTGCCTCAAATTTCCCTTTCACTGTTATTCTGGGATGATGGTGGTTAGAGAAACCATCATTTTATCTAACCACTGAGGCATAGAGAGAGAGGACCTGACCATACAGAAAGGATTGTAGGCAAAGCAGTCGCTCTACTTTTACAAAGTAAGTCCAAAGGCATTTAAAAATGTTTATAACATAGAAGAAAATGACCGACATTATTTTTGACCTAAGTACTAATTTGATGCCACACCAAAGCAATGAGAGGTTTTAAAAATTACGGACTTCCTACAATTAAAATAATTTTATTTCAGGAATATAGTATGTATCAATATAAAATGTCATTATAATATATCATCTCAGTAATTTAAGAGAGAAGCTAAATGAAAAATTCTTTCAAACATGAACTGTTTTAAAATGTTTTATTATAAATCAATTGGTGTGACAATGCATACTATACCAACATAAGCTTTATCTACTTCAACTATAAAGTCAATGGCAAAGTGAAAATAAAAACATTCAATGAATTGTTATCATGATTAAAATTTTTGAAAAAAAAACACTAATCCATGTCACTGCTTATTTCAGACTAAATTTCAGACTGACTATGTAACTCTGGTAGCATACTTGCCTCACATACATGAAGCTCTGGATTCAATCTTTACTACCACACACCAATTCACTTACAAAACACGCAGTTGGTTTACAGTTGAAACTCAGTGTTAACTAAAAAATGACCAACATCAATGGAGAAGACATTTGTATGAACCCAGAGTCCTAATTTTATATACATTGACAAGATGGAAACTTGCACATGTGTAGTCAAAAATCTATATAAAGAAAAATTCACTTTTGTCAGCAATAAAATGGACAAAATACCTAGTGCTAAGATGTATTGAAAGGAAATTGTCAGTGTTGAACCAGCACCAGTTTTTGAAAATGTTGTCTTTCTTCCACTGGATGGCGTTAGCTCCTTTGTCAAAGATGAAGTGACCATAGGTGTGTGGGTTCACTTCTGGGTCTTCAATTCTATTCCATTGATCTACTTGCCTGTCTCTCTACCAATATCATGCAGTTTTTATCACTATTGCTCTGTAAAACAGGTTGAGGTCAGGGATGGTGATTCCCCCAGAAGTTTTTTTTATTATTGAGAATGTTTTTCACTATCCTGGGTTTCTTGTTATTCCAAATGAATTTGAGAATTGTTCTTTGTAACTCTATGAAGAATTGAATTAGAATTTTGATGGGGATTGCATTGAATATGCAGATTGCTTTTGGTAAGATGGCCATTTTTACTGTATTAATCCTGCCAGTCCATGAGCACGAGAGATCTTTCCATGTTCTGAGATCTTCTTCTATTTCTTTCTTCAGGGACTTGAAGTTCTTGTCATACAGGTATTTCAATTCCTTGGTCAGAGTCACACCAAGGTATTTTATATTATAAAATGAGGTAAAGTGTCTATTGTGAAGGGTGTTGTTTCCCTAGTTTCTTTCTCAGCCAGTTTATACTTTGAGTAGAGGAAGGTGGCTACCGACAAGGACACATGTTCTAGTATGTTCATAGCAGCCTTATTAATAATAGCTAGAAGCTGGAGAGAACCCAGATGTCCCTCAATAGAGGAATGGATACAAAAAACTGTAGTGCATTTATACAATGGAGTACTACTCAGCTATTAAAAACAATGACTTCATAAAATTCATAGGCAATTGGATGGAACTAGCAAATATCATCCTGAGTGAGGTAACCCAGACACAAAAGAACACATGTGGTATGTACCCTCTGATAAGAGGATTAGCCCCAAAACTCAAAATGCCCATGATACAACACACAGACCATATGAAGCTTAGGAGGAAGGAAGACAATGATGTGGATGCTTCAGTCCTGCATTGATGGTGGAACAGTATAACTGAGGGAAGAGGAGGTACCTGGGAGAGAAAGAAGGGGAAGGAAATAAAGGGGTTTGTGTCAGGTACTAGACAGGACAGGAGAGAGGTACAGAGTGTTAGGAAATTGAATAAAAATATGTAGCAGGAGGAATGAGTAACTGGGGATAGCCACTGGAGGGTCCCAGACACCAGGGAATGGAGAGGCTCCCAGGGCACAATTGAGATGATATTATCAGGGAAGGGGGGAATGGAACCTGTAGAAACCACCTCCAGTAGGTAGGCACAGCCCATGGTAGAGGGATGGAGCAAAACACACATCTCAAAACTTTCAACCCAGAAATATTCCTGTCCAAAGGAAGAAAGGGACAAAAATGGAGAAGAGACTGAAGGTATGGCCATTTGGGGACTGCCACACCTAAGGATCCATCGTGTCTGCAGACACCAAACCTGACACTATTGCTGTTGACAAGAGCTACATGCTGACAGGAACCTGGTGTGGCTGCTCCTTAGACAACAACTGACCAATGCAGATGTGGATGCTTGGAGCCAACTATCAGACTGAGCTCAGGGACCCCAATGGGGGGAGCTGGCAGAAGGATTGGAGGAACTAAGGAGGATTGTAACCCAAACGAAGAACAACATCAGCTGGTTGAACCACCCTGTCTTCCAAGGGACTAGACTACCAACCAAGGAGTATACAGGGAGGAATCAATGGCTCCAGATACATAAGTATCAGAGGAGGGCCTTGTGTGGCATCACTTGGAGGTCCTGTGGAGGGGAATGCTGCAGAATGTTGCAAGAGTGGGTGGTTGGGTAGGGGGAGCACTCTTGTAGAGGTAAAGTGGAAATTGGAGAGGGAGATTGTGGGATGGGAGGCTTGTGGGGGGTAACCAGGAAATTTGAGACATAAAGGAATGGAATAATTAATAAAAAATAAAAGCAAACAAAAATAAAATTCATCTGGTACTTTCTCATAGGTTTTCAGCTATTGCTGTCATTGAGTACTCAAGTTCTAGAGAATTCTTCCTTACAGCATGGTAATTTGGTCAAACCTACACAAATTTTCATAGTGATAAATATGAATATTCTCTCATAAATGCCTTTCAAATCTTTTGACTGTAGTTGACAACTTGTAGTTCATGGAAAATAAAAATATAGATGGTATCTACTAACAATGTCTTTAATGAAATCAAAAAATACAGCATAGCACTGATAAATTTAAGATCTGCACATTTTTGTAACTGTCAAAGCATTTCATTTGTCCACCTATAATTCTATAAATACAAGTCTACTTGGGCTGGGAAATGGATTGCTTGGTATGCATGGGGAAGAAATTGCATTCAGATCTCTAGAACCCACATAAAGTCAGACAAGTTAGCACTCACATATAATGCATAAATATCCCAGGTTGATGGGCCATGGAGACAGAATTCCTGGAAGCTCACAGGTCTGCTAAATTCAGATGTGCAGTAATGAACAAGATACACTGTCTTAAACTAGATGCAATGCAAGGGCTGACAGGGAAAGTTGTCCCCTGACTTTTACAAACACACTGTGGCTTGAACTACAACACACACAAACATACAAGCACATGTACATGCACATGCACAAACAGGCACACACACACACACACACACACACACACACACACACACACACACACACATACAAACCCACACACACTTTTTGATTCGGTGGTAACTGGTTTGGCTTAGGCAATTATACACCAATCTTAGAGTAAGATGCTTTCCTTGTGACATTAATGAAGGTTGAAGCTATTTGACAACAATCATTTTGAAGCTTTTTAGAAAAATTTATTATAACCTTTGATCCCTCCTTATGAGTTGACATTTAGGAACACTTGGGAAAAGACCACTATTATGTGGAATTAGATTGCTATTAGAGAACCAAGCATCACTAAGAGGGAAAAGCCATAGAAATTCTATGAACTTGTCTAGGGCAAAGACCTAAACTTACTTTGGGAAAGGTTTATGTAAGGTCTGACATTTTAAAAGGAGGCATCAAATATTCTTAGCTGCTTAATTTTGCAAGCTGGGACTCTTGTGCTTTTGAGAGGGTGAAAAAAAAAGCAAGGACTTTAGAAAAGAGTCCCTTTTCCCCTATCTCTTCTGTCAATCCACTCCGGAAAGGAAATAGTTGGCTTTGTGAGAAGAGGTTTTTCATGAGGTTAAAGTGAAGAACTTAAGAAGCAAAGAGAAAAGGTTACTTTTTTCATATTAAGAACCTTAGCCTTGAGAGAAGGCAAATGGTTCCCACTGGGAGAGACATGGATTCTTCTCCTCTCTTGGAAGGGGCCATTTACTAGGTACTAGAGAAATAGCCTCAAAATTACATTTCTTACATGTTTTCATGTACTTCCCCTTCTTTATATCTTAGCTCACACCATTGACATCACTCAAAGACAGGTAAAGAACCTTGGGAAATCCATGTTTCTGACTGACAGACAGGTCAGTAATAAATATAGCTAATGCATGTGAGTCTGTGCTAGTGACGAATGGGTTGTACACTTCCAGAGCTCTTGCCCAACTATAAACTAGAGCACTCCCATTTGGACCCTGTAGAATATAAATTCCCTTAACATTGAAGACTTTCCTTAGAATCTAGTCTTTGGCTATCCAATGACCAATTCATTCACAGGACAAATATAAGAAAATTTCTGTTTTCATGTATTAACTAATACATCAACCAATATTTTTACTGGAGCATTGTATCATGCAGTAATGTGCACAAATAACATTTTAATCAAGTTACTCATCTCCAGCCCCTCAAAAACTTTTTTAATTTCTTTGTCATGAAAGTTTTGAAATGCTTTCTTTTGACTTTTTGAAATGTTCACAAAAGCATATAAAGATGAAGGAGGTAATGAAGAATGGCTTGGTAGTTAAGTGTGCATATTGCTCTTGTAGAAGTCCTAGCAGCCATGTCAGGTACCTCACAGCTTCATGTATTTTCAACTCTAGAGTATGTGGTTATCACAAGTATGGAAGTATAGAGGATATCTGATATAAGAGGTAGAATAAAGATGAAGGAACAGCTTAATTTCTTTCTTTATTTCTTCCCTGACCAAGTTATCATTGAGTAGAGAATTGTTCAGTTTCCATATGTATGTGAGTTTTCTGTTGCTTTTGTTATTATTGAAGAGCAGCCTTGGAGATCTGATGGGATGCATGGAATTATTTCAATCCTGGATCAGATGAAGCTTGTTTTGAGACCAATTATATGGTCAATTTTGAAGAAGGTACCATGAGATGCTGAGAAGGTGCATTCTTTTGTTTTAGGGTGAAATGTTCTGTAGATATCTGTTAAATCTACTTGGTTCATAACCTCTATTAGTTTCACTGTATCTCTATTTAGTTTCTGTTTCAATGACCTGTCCATTAGTGAGAGTGGGGTGTTGAATTCTCCCACTATTATTGTATGGGGTTCAATGTGTGTTTTGAGCTTTAGTAAAGTTTCTTTTATGAATGTGGGTGCTCTTGCATTTGGAGCATAGCTATTTAAAGTAGAGACTTTCTCTTGGTGGATTTTTTTCCTTTGATAGATATGAAATGTCCTTTCTCATCTTGCTTGATAACTTTTAGCTGAAAGTCTATTTTATTGGATATTAGGAATGACAACTCCAGCTTGTTTCTTGAAACCATTTGTTTGGAAGATCGTTTTCTAGCCTTTTACTTTGAAGCAGTGTCTCTCTTATTGTTTCCTATATGCAGCAAAATGCTGGATCTTTTTTACATATCCAGTCCCTCAGCTTGTTCTTATAGTTGAGTTGATTCCATTAATATTGAGAGATATAAAAAGCAGATTGTTAGTTCCTGTTATGTTTTTGCACTTGGTAATATATGCATGTTGTTTTCTCCTTTTGGTTTTGTTGTGAGATGATTAATATCTTGTTTTTTCTTTGGTGTAGTTACCTTCCTGTGTTGGAGTTTTCCTTCTAGAATCCTCTATAGGCCTGGATTAATAGATACATACTGTTTGAATTAGGTTTTGTCCTGGAATATTTTGGTTTCTTCATTTATGTTGAATGAGAGTTTTGCTGGATATAGTAGTCTGGGTTGGCATTTGTGTTCTCTTAGAGTCTGCATGCCCTCTGACCAGGCTCTTCTGACTTTTAATGTCTCTGATGAGAAGTCTGGTATAATTCTGAAAGGTCTACACTTGTAAGTTACTTGGCCCTTTTCCATTGTAGTTTTTAATACTCTCTTTTCTGTGCATTTAGTGTTTTGATTATTATGTTATAAGATAATTTTCTTTTCTGGCCCTATTTTGTTGGTGTTCTATAGGCTTCTTATACATTTATGGTCATGTCTTTCTTTAGGTTTGAGAAGTTTTCTTCCAGGATTTCGTTGAAGACCTTTTCAGGTCATTTGAGCTGGGAATCTTTGCTCTTCTCTATTTCAATTATTCTTAGATTTGGCCTTCTCATCGTGTCCTCATTTCCTGGATGTTTTGGGTTAGGAATTCCTTATGTTTTGCATTTTCTTTGACAGTTGTGTTAATCTGTTCTAAGGTATCTTCTACATGAGATTCTCTCTTCTATCTCTTATATTCTGTTGGTGATGCTTACATTTGGAATTCCTGACCTCTTTTTTAGCTTTCTTTGGTTTTTCCATTTTTAGAGTTGCCTTTATTTGTGTTTTCTTTGTTGTTTCTACTTCCAATTTTAGGTCTTGGACCACCTTATTCAATTCCTCCAGCTGTTTGATTGTGTTTTCCTGTATTTATTTAAGGAATCTATTTGTGTCCTCTTTAAGGGCTTCTACCTGTTTACCTGTGTTGTCCTGTATTTCTTTCAGTGAGTTATTTATATCCTCCTTAGAGGACTATATTAATTCATAACATAGGATTTTATATCAGCTTCCTGATTTTCAGGTATGTTGGTGTGTTCAGGGATTCCTGTCGTGAGAGAACTGGGTTCTGATTATGCAAAAATATATAGGCTTCTGTTGCTTATAGTCTTGCACTTGCCTCTTGACATCCTATTATCTCTGATACTTTACAGGTGTCTGTCTGAAGCTTGCCTCTTTTGTTTCTGGGTTGCTTCAGGTCTTCTGATAGGCCTGTGGCCCTGGCTGTAGCAGACCTCCTGTGGTACCTTCTGACTTCAGGGTCTTCAGAGGTGCAGAGAAGCTGATGATCTATTGCCCTGGCTGCAGCAGATCTCCTGGTAGGCCTTCAGACTGTTTGGTCTTCAGAGGAGTGGTCAAGTGTTGCCCTGTGTGTAGATGTTCTCCAGGGAGTCCTCTGGACTGTGGTTTCTGTTTCCCTGTGTGTATCAGATCTCCTAGGAGATATTCAGATTATGGTGTTACTTGACCAGTTGCTCTGTGTACAGTGGACCTCCTGGGATTCCTTCAGGCTGTGGTGTTTTCAGGGGAGCAGACTAGGTGTGGGGATGTGGGTGGGGGTAGAGGTGGGAGATGTGGAACAGTCAGAAGGTGGGGAATAAAATCTAGACTGTAAAAAAAGACTAAATAAAATTTGAAAAAACACATCAGTCTACAGTAGTTTGTATTGCTAATCTTAGTTTCAATACATTCTGTTTATTGAATTTGAAGAAAGTCATCTTATTTTTTTCTTTGTGTGGTTTCTGATACAATCCTTGCCCATAATATAGTAAGCATAAAATGAACGTTGGCTGCATAACCAAATGATCTATGTAAAAATGAGAAGCATTCTGAGCATCATAGTTTCATTAATATGTGTCAGCATAAACATTCTTAGGTTTTCTGTTTTCTGAGCTGAGTTGATCATTTTTCTTATGTCTGTGAGTATTTTGATCCATCAATTGGGGGTATTTTGTTTTGTTTTTGCTTTACCTACATGAGATCATACATTAGACCATGACCAATACATAGATTCTGTCTTGACTATGAGACAGGATATATCTTGCCCTCTTAGCCTCTTCAATTTTATAGAACTGAAATTAGTTTGCATTATACTTCCACTCACCATGCAATAAAACTGCCAGAAGCTGGATGCTCACCTTTCCCAGATTTCTAGTTTCTTGTTGGAATGTCTTTCATCTCTCCCAGTTGCCCTTTTGGTAGATTCAAAGCTTAAGTGACTATTATTTGCAATTCATGGACTGTAACCCCAATTTTCCATTCGTTGCAGTTTATTTTCTGAGAAAAATTGTACTTTATTACCAACCTATTTATCTATGAGTTGGAGGAATATACTTTTATTCAGTTCTAAATGGGTTATTTTCCCCCTTGCTTGAGTAGCAACTGGAAAGTAAGTTTTTGTTCTTTTGTAATTTCATTTGGCAAGAAGTTTTAATCAGATCTATCAGAGTCATGGACATTCCTCTCTGTCAAAAATTATACTATCCATTACTTTTAAAGTATAAACCAAAGGCAAGAGTTCACAGTTCAGGTTCACTGCATATATTTGATTTCGGGTACCATGAAAATTTGAAAGCTATTTGTCTTAGGGTTTCTACTGCTGTGAAGAGACACCATGACCATAGCGACTCTTAATAAGGAAAACATTTTATTGTTATTGGCCCACAGTTTCAGAGATTAGTCCATTGTCATAGTTGGGAATATGGCAGCATGCGGGCAGAAATAGTGCTGAAGAAAGATTTGAGAGTTCTACATTTTGATCTACAAGCAGTAGAAGGAGACTACTACACCAGGCCTCCCTGGAACATACTAGAACTGGAAGCCACCCTCCACAGTGATAAACTTCCCCTGTAATAGCTACATATACTCCAATATTTCCACACCCATTAATATAGTTCCACTTCTTATGAGCTAAGCATTAAATCTCATGTGTCTATGGGATCATACCTATCAAACCATTCCATCATTATATTGGAAAATATACAGACTTGGTTATAGTTCCTTTAATAAGGCCAGGTAATCAAGATCAAGATCAACCCAAATGCCATTGTGGTTTAGGGCATTGTGTAACAACATGGAACAAAGGGCAACCTACCCTTTAGTTATATACCTGAGCTGTGCTCTGATTTATTTCTCTAAAATTTCCTTGTGGAGCACTTACACTTTAGACAATACATTTAAGATGAAGAATCCCCCATGTTATCTTTGTCTGGGCTTGGTAATGTCGGTATCTCTAGCTAGAATACTGGAAGGCTTAAATACATGACAACAAATTCAAATGTAAAATTCTAAATTAGCAAACAGCAAGAACAAAGTCTAGACCAGGAATATATATACTTATTCTGTTATTAACATTATATACACATATAATCATCATATTACACTATAAGTGTCTATAAGTTTTTATATTTTATAACAGTAAAATACACTTAAATGATAAATATAAATAAATAGATAAATAAATAATTTTATTACTTCCTGATATTTAACAAGAGATTTAACAAAGCTCCTCTGTCAGTCATCCTGGCTATATTTTTTTTTTTGTTTTATTAGTATTTCCATTGTTGTCTTTAGTTCTCAAAGTAAATGAGAAACTCAGTTCAAGAGTATAGGGGAATTCCAGAACAGGGAAGTGGGAAGGGGTGGATGGAAGAACAGGGGGACAGAAGAGGGCTTATGGGACTTGTGGGGAGTGGGGACCCAGAAAAGGGGAAATCATTTGAAATGTAAATAAAAAATATATCAATAAAAAAAAAAGAACTGAATTTTCAGCCATGGTGACTATAACAAGCTTTTCGAAGCTACCTTAATAGTACCAATAGGTACAACCTCAATTAATTTAAACTAGTGAACCTCTTTTTCTAAGTATTTTCCATACCTTTGAAACAATTCCTGTCTACTTCTGTAGAGCATAGCTAGCTATTTCTGTGGAGCTCAGTACTTTAATATGACCCATGCTTTGCTACAGCTACTATGTACTAGGTAGACTAATTTTGTCAACAGTTAGGGAAATGCTTGCTAAAAAATATTCTTCTCAGATGGCTTCATTTTTATATGCCTGTTTTTTATTACTAAATCACAAAATCCTTGATTAAAGACCCCATATCTTGTTTATCTGTCCATTTATAGACACACAACATTATTCCTAGCAAGAAGAGGAAATGTACCAACCACAGTGAAAATTGTCAGAAAAGTACATAGTGTCTTAACATATATCACCATAGTACCTAACATTAAGCCATCCAGATAGAGGTTAAATTTTTCAAGTGATCAAAACCATGATAAGCCAGAGGTCTAGATGACTGTAACAAGATTTTCTTCCATTGTGGACAGGATGACTTTAGTGAGATGCTAATTTTTAAACTAGAGGTTCTAGTTGAAGACTATTTTAAAGGGAGCTGATAACTTACCAGACTCTTCATATAATTTCATGTAAATGACAAGATCCACATTGGAAGACTGAGATTTAATCTGGTTGGATAATGTCTTTGTAGACATTGAGAAGCAAGTAAGAGAAACTCAATACTAAGAGAAGCAGGTCCCAATATAGAAGTTGTGTGTGTTCTTGTATCAGCATCCAAGTAATGAGCCAAAGCAAAAAGCAAAAAGTTATAAGATTTCATTGTAGACTGAGCAATTATGAGTGGATATTTAAATTTTATATGGGTTGATATTTTCATATATATGTATATTTTGAACAAACCCCTTGTCCTGTCTTTCCTCTCCAATCCCTTTACTATCTCATCACCACCTTTCCTTTCTAACTTCATGTGCTCATTTTTTTATTACTTAATGAGTTCATTAAATGCTTCCTGCATATGCATGGCTGTGGGAACATCTAATAGAGCAGAGGTAGTATGTAATGTGACTCTTCCCCTCCTAGAAGTCAATAATTGTAAATAGCTTTCAGCTGGGTCTGGAAATTTGCAAGCCCTTTCTCTTCTAGACAGGAATTCAGCGGACTAACACTCCACACAAGACCTAAGTAAATTTCTTTCACTTGTGAATTCAGGGTTTCCTGAAGACAGAGTTAGATTAGAGAATCCTCAGGAAAAAAAAAAAAAGGACAGTAAAAGGATCTGAATTGGTACAGTTAGATTCTAAATGTCACTGCTTACTGGCTTTTAGACCTCTTCTCACCAACTAGGATGCTAGAAATGTCCACATACAAGTTTTGTTTTGTTTTTGTATTTTTTTCAGATCTTTTTTAATATATATGTTTATTTTCTATATTCTTTGTTTACAATCCAATAGCTTTCCTCCTTCCCAGTTCCCCACTCCCCATATGTCCCATAAGTCCTCTTCTCTCCATCCATTCTCCTATCTTTTCCCCTCCCTTTTCTCTGTCCTGGTATTCCCCTACAATGCTGGATCAAGCCTTTTCAGGATTAGGACCCTCTTCTTCCTTCTTCATATCATTTGATATGCTAATTGTATCTATAGTATTCAGAGCTTTGGGGCTAATTAATATCCACTTATCAATGATTGCATTCCATGTGTATTCCTTTGTGATTGTGTTACCTCGCTTAGAATGATATTTTCCAGTTCCAGCCATTTACCTAAAAAATTCATGAATTCACTGTTTTTAATTGCTGAATAGTACTCTATTGTGTATATATACCACATTTTCTGTATCTATTCCTCCATTGAGGGATATCTGGGTTCTTTCCAGTTTCTGGCTATTATAAATAAGGCTGCTATGAACATAGTGGAGCATGTGTCCTTATTGCATGCTGGGGAATCCTCTGGGTATATGCCCAGGAGAGGTATAGCAAGGTCCTCCGGATGTGTCATGGCCAGTTTTCTTAGGAACCACCAGACTGATTTCCATACTGGTTGTACCATCTTACAATCCCACCAGCAGTGAAGGAGTGTTCCTCTTATTCCACATACTCACCAACACCTGCTGTCTCCTGAGTTATTAACCTTAGCCATTCTGACTGGTGTGAGGTGAAATCTCAGGGTTGTTTTGATTTGCATTTCCCTAATGACTAATGATGTTGAGCATTTCTTAAGGTGCTTTTCGGCCATCTGAATTTCTTCAGGTGAAAATTCTTTGTTTAGGTCTGTACCCCATTTTTTAATAGGGTTATTTCATTCCCTAGGGCCTAACTTCTTGAGTTCTTTGTATTCTCATGGTACCTTCTCCAAAATTGACCATATAATGGTCACAAGACAAACCTCAACAAATATAAGAAGATCGAAATAATCCCATGCCTCCTATCAGATCACTATGGAGTAAAAGTGGTCTTCAACAGCAACAAAAAGAACAGAAAGCCCACATACACATGGAAACTGAACAATACTCTACTCAATGATACCTTGGTCAAGGAAGAAATAAAGAAAGAAATCAAGGACTTTATAGAATTTAATGAAAATGAAGACACAACATACCCAAATCTATGGGACACAATGAAAGCAGTGCTAAGAGGAAAACTCATAGCCCTGAGTGCCTCCAGAAAGAAAATGGAGAGAGCATACACTAGCAGCTTAATGACACACCTGAAAGCCCTGGAGCAAAAAGAAGCTATTTCACCCAGGAGGAGTAGAAGGCAGGAAATCATTAAACTTGGGGCTGAAATCAATCAAGTAGAAACTAAGAGAACCATACAAAGAATCAACAAAACCAGGAGCTGTTTCTCTGAGAAAATCAACAAGATAGATAAACTCTTAGCCAGACTAACCAAAGGGCACAAAGACAGTATCCAAATTAACAAATTTAGAAATGAAAAGGGAGATATAACAACAGAAAGTGAGGAAATTCAAAAAATCATCAGATCTTACTACCAAAGCCTATACTCAACACAACTGGAAAATCTGCAGGAAACGGACAATTTCTTAGATACCAAACACCTAATTTAAATCAGGATCAAATAGATCATCTAAACAGGCCCATAACCCCTAAAGAAATAGAAGGGGTCATAGAAAGTCTTCCAACCAAAAAAAGCACAGGACCAGATGGCTTCAGTGCAGAATTCTATCAGACCTTCAAAGAAGACCTAACACCAATACTCTTCAAATTGTTCCACAAAATAGAAACAGAAGGAACACTACCCAACTCGTTCTACGAAGCCACAGTTACACTGATACCAAAACCACACAAAGATCCAACAAAAAAAGAGAACTTCAGGACAATTTCCCTTATGATTATCTATGTAAAAATACTCAATAAAATTCTTGCCAACCAAATCCAAGAACACATAAAAACGATCGTCCACCACAATCAAGTGGGCTTCATCCCAGGAATGCAGGGATGGTTCAATATAAGGAAATCCATCAATGCAATCCACTACATAAACAAACTCAAAGAAAAAACATATGATTATTTCATTAGATGCTGAAAAAGCATTTGACAAAATTCAGCATCCTTTCATTCTAAAAGTCTTGAAAAGAACAGAATTCAAGGCCCATACCTACACATAGTTAAAGCAATATACAGCAAACCGGTAGCCAACATCAAACTAAATGGAGAGAAATTTGAAGCAATCCCACTAAAATCAGGGACTAGACAAGGCTGTCCTCTCTCTCCATATCTTTTCAATATAGTACTTGAAGTTCTAGCTAGAGCAATTAGACAACATACGGAGGTTAAAGGGATACAAATTGGAAAGGAAGAAGTAAAAGTATCACTATTTGCAGATGACATGATAGTATACTAAGTGACCCAAAAAACTCCACCAGAGAACTCCTACAGCTGATAAACAACTTCAGCACAAGTGGCAGGTTATAAAATCAACTCAAGCAAATCAGTTGCCTTCCTATACTCAAAGGATAAGCAGGCTGAGGAAGAAGTTAGGGACATGACACCCTTCACAATAGCCACAAACAATATGAATTATCTTGGTGTGACTCTAACTAAACAAGTGAAAGATCTATATGACAAGAACTTCAGGACACTGATGAAGGAAATTGAAAAAGACCTCAGAAAATGGAAAAATCTTCCATGCTCGTGGATTGGCAGGATTAATATAGTTAAAATGGCCATCTTGCCAAAAGCAATATATAGATTCAATGCAATTCCCATCAAAATCCCAACTCAGTTCTTCACAGAGTTAGAAAAAGCAATTCTCAAATTTATCTGGAATAACAAAAAAACCTAGGATAGCTAAAACTATTCTCCACAGTAAAAGAACTTCTGGGGGAATTAGCATCCCAGACCTCAACAATACTACAGAGCAATAGTGTTAAAAACTGCATGGTATTGGCACAGTGACAGACAAGTAGACCAATGGAATAGAATTGAAGACTCAGAAATGAATCCACACACCTATACTCACTTGATCTTCGACAAAGTAGCTGAAAACATCCAGTGGAAAAAAGATAGCCTTTTCAACAAATGGTGCTGGTTCAACTAGAGGTCAGCATCCAGGAGAATGTGAATTGATCCATTCTTATCTCCTTGTACTAAGCTCAACTCCAAGTGGATCAAGGACCTCCACATAAAACCAGTCACACTGAAACTAATAGAAAAGAAACTGGGAAAAACCCTTGAGGACATAGGCACAGGGGGAAAGTTCCGGAACAGAACACCAATAGCTTATGCTCTAAGATCAAGAATTGACGAATGGGATCTCATAAAATTACAAAGTTTCTGTAAGGCAAAGGACACTGTCAAAAGGCCAAAACAGCAACCAACAAATTGGAAAAAGATCTTCACCAATTCTACGTCCAATAGAGGGCTAATATCCAATATATGTTTTTGTATTTTTAAGATGACTATTATAGTTTACAGGAAGACATAAAGAACAGAATATGAAAGATGTGATTGTTTTCAGAAAAAAAATATGCCTATAATATTATTGTAATATAAGGAAATCAACATATGAAGAGTAGAGGGGAATTTCCAGAAATTCTGACAATAAAGTAATAAAATGTCTACCTGATTATTACCAGGTTGACTGCAAGAAGAGTTTTAGACTAGGCTAACTTTGTCATATCACGCAACCTTCAGTATGACACTGCAGGCAGAGCTTGATGTCATGATGTACATGTCTGTCCTGTCTCCATGCATTTGCGCATATCGTAGTCAGAGGGAGAAATCAAGTATCTCATTCTATCTCTCACTAACAATTGGGAAACATAGACACATCCAGGCTATTTTTACAGCCTGATGAAAACAAAGCTACTAATCTGCTGAGGATTGCATATTTTAAGGAACTAGCAATAAGTACATTGCTGAACACATTTTATTGTCTCTTATTTATTTATACTCCAGATTTTTATCCCCCCCATCCACCCTCTGACTGTTCCACATACCACACCTCCTCATCAACCCCATGTCTCCATGAGGATGTCCCCACCCTCCAACCCTCATCCAGACAGACCTCTAAACTCCCTGGGGCCTCCATTCTCTTGACGATTAGATGCATTTTTGCTCACTGAACCCAAACCCAGCAGATCTCTGCTGTATATGTGTTGGGGATCTCATATCAGCTGGTGCATGCTGCCTGGTTGGTGGTCTATTGTCTGAGAGATCTCAGGGGTCCAGATTAATTGAGACTGCTGAACACATTTTTTTTTTGACAACTCTTACATGACTTTCTTTAATTACAGATACAAGGGTAGTTTCTACAAACCAACATGGCCATCATCTCACTACAATATATTCAGATTACTATTTCATTGTTCCTTAATAACATTCTTACTTTTCCTCCATGCTTAAGACAGTTTATAGTCTCCCACAGACTCATCTACTTTTACAACCATCAGCCAAACAGGCTACAGATGGATGAAGACCTTCAGGATAATGCCATGAAACAAAATAGCAACAATGGTGTGCCTCAGTTTAGAGGGAACCATGAGGGAAGCCTGCTCATTTTGTGTACATATAAGCACTCTCTACTATAAGCACCATGTTATTTATTTTACAAGATGTCAGTTTATATGCCATTTACTAACTAGTATGCATATATTGCATGTTGTATAATATATATTAATATGCATATATATAAATAAAACAGTTATATAGATTCTGGTTTGATTTTCAATGTTATTAGGAGACTTAAAATATAATAATCTCCCAATCTCTTACATGACATCCCCTGAATGTCTATAATTAAGCCACTATTTTTTTTTAATAAAAGACCATTTTTTCTCTAAAAAAGAAACATGAAGGGAACCCTTAGTCTTGAAGATCATTGAATTCTAGTCACTTATTTCTAATAGTGCACACGATTTTTCCTATACTTTACTTTTTGAGCAAAAAATCCTTTGAAATCCTAAAAGCAAATCCTAAAAGCACTTTATTATTTTTAGGTTTTATTAGCTGGAATGGATAAAAGACTATGTTATTTCCTAGAAGACTATAGGTGAAAACTGCCAATGATGTCACAGGAATAGTAGTGACATCAGAGAAGAGATGTTATATAAAACTCACCCTTTCATAAACACAGTAGAAAGTCAATTCAATTCCATTACTTCCCAGTCATGTAGTCTTTCCAGAGGAGAGTCAGATACTGTCACCTGGGATACAAAAGTGTTTTCCTTTCTTGGACGTTGCAGAAATTAAACAAAATTGATAGGCTAGCATACAGAAACTAGGAAACTCAAAGACAGCCCCCCTTTTAAGAAATATTAGTTTGATCTTAGCCAAATGACCTATTTGCCAGCATCCGAAGAAACAAACATAATGCTTTCAAATGAACTGCACATCAATAGTCTCTTAAAAGACCTCGATCATGCCTCTAGGCATTATACTACTCAGGCTCCTCACTTCAGACTAAATATTTTAAACTCACTCAAAATGCCTTTCATTTTACAACTGAATATATTCTTACATTTTCTTTCCCTCTTCCACACACACATTTAATTTCTTGTAAGTTTCAGGATATATGAGTATGGCATTTGTGTCTATGATATCTGCACATTCCTGTGTGCTTAATGGCTAGAAGGGAACATTGTGTGTCATGCTGGACCCCTCTCTACCTCTTCACTTGATACAGAGGCTATCACTGAGGTAGGTTTGTGACAAGAAAGCTTCAGTTTTCACTCTGTTGTTGCTTGTGCACCCAAGGCTGTGATGACAGATAAGTATTTGCCCATGATTGTTTTGCATGTGGATCCTGGGGTCTATCCTCAGTTCTTCATATACACTGAGCCATCTTTCCATGTTTTCTGTAAACACTTTTGAATTTTAAATCCAGCTAACTTATATATATATATGTCTATGTATATAATTATGCATAGTTATATTATATAGCTATATGTTTAGTTATATATATGTATAATATAGTTATATTTTATATATGCATTTCCAGGTAATCCCTACATGCCCACCCAATATTGTTCTCATTGTAATGCCCACTAAGTGTTCATACTAAATGGATAAATTCTGTAGTATGAAACTTAGCACACAAAGCACAATTATAATTATCTAACTTTAATTCTGTATCCAAGTATATAGTGTCTGCATTGCAGTTTTTCCTCCCTGTTGAATACTAGGTGGGATTGGAAGGTATAAAAACTCAAATTTGGAGATATCTAGCTAAACAAAACACTACAACATTCTATTGATTTCCTATTCTAAATTATAATAGCTTGACAGGAATAATGTATAGCAAGATTCCAAATTAAATGCATGTTTATGAAAATTAAATATCTATTTATATTTTTATATAAAAGCAAATGAAAACTGTAGTTCTTGACACCAAATTTTAAAATGATACACACACTGCACAGTGATAACCTAGGAAATGCAAAGAGAATCTAATCTAGTATAGTGAGAGCAATAGAGAGTTTTATTTTCTACAAATTAATTTAATGAAAAAGGAAGTAGCTGGGGGTATCTGGATGGTCCCCAGGGAGCAGAGCTGAAAGTGGCTTTGAGAAGATTCAGGAACACACAGCCGAGCCCAGCCTTCATTATATTTCCTCACTGAAATGTAATTTTAAATCCAAATGATCTGTTTTCTCATTCTTTAAAAATTGATTGCACAATGCATTTATTTAAATATTCCTATACAATAGGACAAGTCGTGTTAATATTGCACACTTCTAATTTGCTAATATAGTGGTGCAAACTTTTCTATATCCTTTACAACTGTTCAGCAAATTCATCCAAACTCCTGAAATATTGGGCAATGTAAAGGACAAGATGATTTGGGAGTGTACATAATGAAGTAAAGCTCATGATAGCTACTTTCTTTAACTGAACATAGGATAGAGTTTTAAAAGAATCACTTACCAGCTTACCAGTTTTAGATGTTTTAAGTGTTTTGATGAAGGATATATTAAACTACACAAGGATCAAGGAGATGGCTTTTCAGATGCAAACAAGAAAGGTTGTTGGAACTCCACGTGGATGGATTCTGAAGTGAAGTAGAACCTATGGGGTTAATTAGTACACAACACTCTGTGTCTGAGCAAGTGAATGAAGGAACAACATTCTAAATAATAGCACCTGGGTTAAGAGAGTCAGATATTCTATATATAGTGAGATGAGGTTGTAAAAGTGCTATGACAAACTACATTTGGGAAGAGTGTGTACTGGGCATCGATCCCGGGGCTGTTGGTATTCTCTTCCACTGACCTATATACTCAGTCTAAAGGTAATTAAAGTAGGCTTTTTGCTCTTTAATATGCATTAATTAATCTTCAGACCCCACCTAGCCAAAAGAGATAACCTACTCCTGTTAGGTTCTTTCTCTTGTGCACGCTCCCTTGGAACACACCCTCAAGTAAATAAATATATGTAATGAAAAATGAAAGATGTGGAGACAGATAATCCAAAAGCTAAACAGCTTCTTATTTGTTCTAAGGATTATTGAGAGTCCACATAAAAAGAGGCATGCTTTGAATGTGGGGGATTAAAAAAAATGAAAGACTGTCTTCACTAGACAGTCCCTGTCATTTGGGGGAAAAATGTAGGGTGTGATCTGAGAATTTACACTCTGATCAGATTCCAGGTAATGGATTCTGCTAGTTTCCTTTAACCGAACAAAGAGGAAGGCATTTTTGAATCGAGTGCCATAAATTCTACTTCTCTTTCAAGAGAGTATAGAATCCTTAATAGCTCATGTATTAAAATAAAGATTTAAAGAAATATAAAGATGCAAATTCATTGAATACAAATTTCAACATAGCTAAGTCAATGACTATACTTTGAAACTAAAGTATTCAGACCACATTTACTTCATCTTGTTTATGACTGACAAATAGAGAAATGTGGTTTATTAAAACTATCTTGCTAACTCTTTTGCTAATTCCTTTATGTGACTGACAAATCTTACAATTAAGGTAACAGAAACAATGGACAGGTGTGTCCTTTACAGACTCAAGAGTTGTGTAAGCTCAAAGTATTAATTCACAAAACAGAGAAAAATACTAGTTGATTCCTGACTGCCATATTTTGACAAATTTACAAGACAGATAACAGAACAGATTCCATTAGGTGTTCTGTTCCCAGATTGCTGAAATCCAATTACAAAATCGCTAATGACAGTTCATTTTTTAGTCATAAAAGGGTATATTTCCAGCCTTTTGGCCAACTCCGGCTTTATTCATTTTACTCATAATTGAACACATCACTGATGGGTCTGAAGGCCAGCAGGTAACCTAATAGAGGTGAAAGTCCAGGAAAACCTAATGGTCTCTATTTTCCTTAATTGTATGTAGTTTGTATTACCTATACTACTTCTCGACAGTCTCGGGAGCTTTATTTTTTCATCCATTTGTATAAAATAATAAAGGAAAGTGAATGAAATATTAACACATTTTCATAACTGGATATTGAGTTTCAAACATACACATTAATGCAGCTGGATTCAAATGTCAGGAGTGTGTTCAGAGAACTATTTTTATTTTAGGTGGTATCTCAATGGACAACTCATGGACAACTCTGTATACAGTTCAAAAGAATAAAACTTAGTCACTGCTTCTAACAACTTTTATTTAAACAAATTAATTGTGAATGTTTATTTTCCCATTAAGTTATATTGAGAGACTGTAATAAGTAGTAAACATGTTTGTCTTTAATAGATACTCTTTTGCAGAGAAAAAGATATGAACATAGACACAGATGATTCTATTACACAAATATATACAAAGATGTTGTAGATAACATTCTAAAGCCTTAGGTTTCAATACTTAGATATGTAGGTGTATTTCATATATGCAAGATATAATGAACAAAAATACTTTGTATCTATGAAAATATGCAAAGTAAAAATATGTGTTTCCTGATGACATTAACTGCTATGCTTTGCTTTATCATAGGATTTTCACTCTTCCTATCACTACAATTTTGCTTTCTTTATTTCCTTTCAGAAAAACTGCCTTTGTTTTCAGAATAAGCTATGGAAAATGTCACAATCTTTATTTTGCCGAATGCAGAAATTAGCTAAGGCTGCACAATAATTGATTTTTAAAAAAACATATGACTAATGCAAATTTATGTGTAGATATTTCTATACTTGGACTAACGTGAAGATCCTGTTTCCGTAGACCTTTGCAAATTATACTTTCACTGCACATACCAGGAAGTAATAATTGTAATGTGGATATGACCAGACTGCTGTGCTCATGGATTCACATCAGCTGTGTACCTGAGGAAGCCAGTCAATATTCTAGGATGGGGTAGGGAAGTAAATGGTAGCTTTTGTGGTATAGCCAATGGTTGGTTGCCCATGTTCTGATGCATTGCTCCCAAACCAGGTATGTATGGACAAATCAACTGAATACAGTGGGAAAAAAAAACTAAGAAGGCATGAGACATAAAGTTGTGAGGAGGACATGCTGTAGGAATGTGAAGGAATGGGCAGTGTGAAGAAGGTATTGTACAGTTATAATATGTTATATAAGTATGAAATTCTCAAAGGCAGGATATTTTTGGAAAAAAATAAAATAAAAGTTAACTCCTTTGAATTGCTATTCGCTCTTATAACTCTGAGCTATCAATTGAACAGTATTAATTACTTATAGAAAAAAATCACAACTCCATCCTTTCTGACAGACTCTTGTCCACATCGCTGTAGTGTTCTCTATTACATGTACGTCACTCAAGCATAGTTATTGAAGTAGCTGGCCTTAGTTAGCAACACTATTAATAATTGCCCAGAATCTTTTAATGAGTAATTATTTAAATCAGATTGATCTATTGGAAACTACAGAAGATAGTCTTGATTCATCATTCACATAGGAAGAACCACCATCTTTGTAGGTGAAGACATTTTCTAAGGAGGGGATCTAGAACAGTGTGAAAGAGAAGGAAGCTGGCTGGAGCAGGCCAGCAAGCTTAGAACAAGCAAGCAAGCAAACAAACCAGCAAGCAGCTGGGCAAAGTAGCAAAAGGCAGGTAATTGTAATTCTAATAAACCCCTCCTTGGCTGAGTTGTATTTCATCAGAGCATTTGTTACAACATAAATGAAGATAGGACATATATAAATATTTAGCTTTCTCACACTACTGAATAAATAAAAAAAATTCTTATCCTTATCTCCAATTTGTGGCCCAAATAAGTTAGTATCCATAGATACATGATGTACAGAATATGAATATCACTCAATTGTTTTCATAAAAATGTTCCCACATGGAAAAGACCCAACTTTATGTTAAAGTAAACTATATGTATCCTATAGTACCAAGCCCCTATATGTTATTATGTTTCATATAAGAAAACATAATATTGACTCGGCCTCCCACCAGTCAGGAGAGGTGCATCCATCTTGGTTCCGTACTCCAGGGATCGGACAGACTGAGGTACACAAACATAATCTGAGGCCAACACCACGGTGGTCTGAGCCCGACGGGCGTTGGCCTGCACCCAGGCCCTGGGCGGGTCAGGGGGGGCCATCGGGGTGCCAACCCAGCCAGGAGGTTTTTTGCCCAGGCCTGCGTGCGCGCCACCGCCATTTTGTCTGCAGGACGACAGAGAGCTCTGGCAGGCAGACCTGTAACAGGCATAGCCTGAGGCTAACAAAGCAGGGGTCTAGGCCCCAAAAGGCACAGGACTGACCCCAAGAACTGGGCGGCTTGGTGGACCATCTGTGAGTCAAACTGCCAAGGTGATTGCTAGCACAGCAGACTCTCCCGGCGCTTTCAGGGAGCGCGGGCGCGCACGCCCGCCATCCTAGTCATCTGGCAGACCCAATTAACAGTCATAGCCCTAGGGGAACTTTGCTCGGACCTTGGCCTCCCAGGCTTTTGCCTGGACTCAGAGACTGGGCGGCCAGGCTAACCTTGTGTGCGACAGCCCGGTTGGCGGATTGGCTGCCCAGCGGAGTGAGCGGAACACAGGGGAGGTCACAGCAGCATACACCATCGGCACTCCCTGGGGGTGCACACAGGCTCCATCTGGTCCACAGACACAATCTGGGGCAAGGCCTCAGGCAGAAGCCCTCAGCTCTACTCTCTCTGCTTCCAGATCCAGATCAGTCTGGGCAGCAGCACCACATCTCCAAGTCCTGCAAGTGGCTAGCTGGGCTTCAGGGCGGCCAGCTGGGAGAAGTCAGTGTGCTCCAGTGAATCCAGCGGGCCCCAGCGGGAGCCTTTGGGTGCCTGCTTTGGGATCTGAACAGCCTGGGCAGCAGCACCCTGTCTACAAGCAGTGCAGGAGGTAAGCTGTGCACCAGAGGCCAACTGGGAAGGGGCAGCTTGCACTGGTGAGTCCAGCACTGACAAGACAAACTAACACCAGTGAGAACTAGATGGCAAAAGGCAAACGCAGGAACGTCACTAACAGAAATCAAGGCAATATGGCAACATCTGAACCCAATTCTCCTCTACCAACATGTCGTGGATACCCCATCACACCAGTAAAACAAGATTTGGATTTAAAATCACTGGTCATGATGCTGGTACAGGAACACATGAAGGACATACTTAAAGAAATTCAGGAGAAAATGGATCAAAAGTTAGAAGCCCTTGCAAGGGAAACAGAAAATCATTGAAAGAAATCCAGGAGAATACAAAAGCCAACAAGGAGGAAATGCAAAAAACACTTAAAGAAATACAGGAGAACTTTGGTCAACAGACTGAGGTCATGAAAGACGAAACACAAAAATCTCTTAAAGAAATACAGGAGAACTTTGGTCAACAGGCTGAGGTCATGAAAGAGGAAACACAAAAATCTCTTAAAGAATTACAGGAAAACACAAACATGCAAGTGAAGGAGCTAAGCAAAACCATCCAGGATCTAAAATCAGAAGTAGAAACAACTAAGAAAACTCAAAGGGAGACAACTTTGGAGATAGAAAGCCTTGGGAAGAAATCAGGGGACAGAGATGCGAATATCAACAACAGAATACAAGAGATAGAAGAAAGAATCTCAGATGCTGAAGATTCCATAGAAACCATGGACTCAACAGTTAAAGAAAATGCAAAATGAAAAAGCTTGTAACCCAAAATATCCAGGAAATCCAGGACACAATGAGAAGACCAAACCTAAGGATTATAGGCATTGATGAGAGTGAAGATTTACAACTTAAAGGGCCAGCAAACAACTTCAATAAAATTATGGAAGAAAACTTCCCTAACCTAAAGAGAGAGATGCCCATGAATATACAAGAAGCCTACAGAACTCCAAACAGACTGGACCAGAACAGAAATACTTCCCGTCACATAATAATCAAAAAACCAAATGTTCTAAACAAAGAAAGAATACTAAAGGCAGTAAGAGAAAAAGGCCAAGTAACATATAAAGGAAGACCTATCAGAATCACAGCAGACTTTTCACCTGAGACTATGAAGGCTAGAAGGTCCTGGGCAGATCTCATGCAGACTCTAAGAGAACACAAATGCCAACCAAAACTACTATATCCAGCAAAACTCTCAATCACCATAGATGGAGAAACTAAGATATTTCATGACAAAACCAAGTTTACCCAATATCTATCCACAAACCCGGCCCTAAAAAGGATAATAGGAGGACAACACCAATACAAGGAGGGAAACTTCACCCTGGAAAAAGCAAGATAGTAACCTTTCATCAAACCCAAAAGAAGTTAAGCATTCAAATTTAAAAAATAACGTCAAAAATGATAGGAAGTAACAATCACTATTCCTTAATATCTCTTAACATCAATGGACTTAATGCCCCAATAAAAAGACACAGACTAACTGAATGGATACGTAAACAGGACCCTACATTTTGCTGCTTACAGGAAACACACCTCAGGGTCAAAGACAAACACTACCTTAGAGTAAAAGGCTGGAAGACAATTTTACAAGCAAATGGTCTCAGGAAACAAGCTGGAGTAGCCATTTTAATATCAGATAAAATTGACTTTCAACCCAAAGTCATCAAAAGAGACCCTGAGGGACACTTCTTGCTGGTCAAAGGAAAAATACAAAAAGAAGAACTGTCAATCCTGAACATCTATGCACCAAATGCAAGGGCACCCTCTTTCATAAAAGAAACTTTATTAAAACTAAAAGCACACATTGCACCTAACACAATAATTGTGGGTGACTTCAACACTGCACTTTCCTCAATGGACCGATCAGGAAAACAGAAACTAAATGGGGACACAATGAAACTAATTGAAGCTTTGGACCAATTAGATTTAACAGATATATATAGAACATTCTATCCTAAAACAAAAGAATATACCTTTTTCTCAGCACCTCATGGTACCTTCTCCAAAATCGACCATATAATTGGTCACAAGACAGACCTCAACAAATATAAGAAGATCGACCTAATCCCATGCCTCCTATCTGATCACTATGGAGTAAAAGTGGTCTTCAATAGCAACAGAAACAACAGAGAACCCACATACACGTGGAAACTGAACAATACTCTACTCAATGATACCTTGGTCAAGGAAGAAATAAAGAAAAAAATTAAAGACTTTTTAGAACACAATGAAAATGAAAACACAACATACCCAAATCTATGGGACACAATGAAAGCAGTGCTAAGAGGAAAACTCATAGCCCTGAGTGCCTCCAAAAAGAAAATGGAGAGAGCATACATTACCAGCTTAATGACACTCCTGAAAGCCCTAGAACAAAAAGAAGCTATTTCGCCCAGGAGGAGTAGACGGCAGGAAATCATCAAACTCAGGGCCGAAATCAATCAAGTAGAAACAAAGAGAACCATACAAAAAATCAACAATACCAGGAGCTGGTTCTTTGAGAAAATCAACAAGATAGATAAACCCTTAGCAAGACTGACCAAAGGGCACAGAGAAAGTATCCAAATTAACAAACTTAGAAATGAAAAGGGAGATATAACAACGGAAACTGAGGAAATCCAAAAAAACATCAGATCCTACTACAAGAGCCTGTACTCAACACAACTGGAGAATCTGGAGGAAATTTCCTTGACAGATACCAAATACCAAAATTAAATCAGGACCAACTAGACCATCTAAATAGTCCCATAATGCCTAAAGAAATAGAAGGAGTCATAGAAAGTCTTCCAACCAAAAAAAGCACAGGACCAGATGGCTTCAGTGCAGAATTCTACCAGACCTTCAAAGAAGAGTTAACACCAATACTCTTCAAACTATCCCACAAAATAGAAACAGAAGGAACCTCTTCCCAATTCCTTCTATGAAGCCACAATTACGCTGATACCAAAGCCATACAAAGATCCAACAAAGAAAGAGAACTTCAGACCAATTTCCCTTATGAACATCGATGCAAAAATACTCAATAAAATTCTTGCCAACCGAATCCAAGAACACATCAAAACGATCATCCACCATGATCAAGTAGGCTTTATCCCGGGAATGCAGGGTTGGTTCAATATACGGAAATCCATCAATACAATCCACTACATAAACAAACTCAAAGAACAAAACCACATGTTCATTTCATTGGATGCTGAAAAAGCATTTGACAAAATTCAGCATCCCTTCATGCTTAAAGTCTTGAAAAGAACAGGAATTCAAGGCCCATACCTAAACATAGTAAAAGCAATATACAGCAAACCGGTAGCCAGCATCAAACTAAATGGAGAGAAACTTGAAGCAATCCCACTGAAATCAGGGACCACACAAGGCTGCCCCCTTTCTCCTTATCTTTTCAATATTGTACTTGAGGTACTAGCTCGGGCAATTCGACAACATAAGGAGGTCAAAGGGATACAAATTGGAAAGGAAGAAGTCAAACTATCATTATTTGCAGACGACATGATCGTCTACCTAAGTGACCCAAAGAACTCCACTAGAGAGCTCCTACAGCTGATAAACAACTTCAGCAAAGTGGCAGGTTATAAAATCAACTCAAGCAAATCAGTGGCCTTCCTATACTCAAAGGATAAGCAGGCTGAGAAAGAAATTAGGGAAATGACCCCCTTCACAATAGCCACAAACAGTATAAAGTATCTTGGGGTGACTCTTACCAAACATGTGAAAGATCTGTATGACAAGAACTTCAAGACTCTGAAGAAGGAAATGGAAGAAGACCTCAAAAAATGGGAAAACCTCCCGTGCTCATGAATCGGTAGAATCAATATAGTTAAAATGGCCATTTTGCCTCAAGCACTATACAGATTCAATGCAATACCCATCAAAATCCCAACTCAATTCTTCACAGAGTTAGAAAGAGCAATTATCAAATTCATCTGGAACAACAAAAAACCCAGGATAGCTAAAACTATTCTCAGCAACAAAAGAAAATCTGGGGGAATCAGTATCCCTGACCTCAAGCAATACTACAGAGCAATAGTGTTAAAAACTGCATGGTATTGGTACAGTGACAGGCAGGAGGATCAATGGAACAGGATTGAAGATCCAGAAATGAACCCACACACCTATGGCCACTTGATCCTTGACAAAGAGGCTGAAAACATCCAATGGAAAAAAGATAGCCTTTTCAACAAATGGTGCTGGTTCAACTGGAGGTCAGCATGCAGAAGAATGCGAATTGATCCATCCTTGTCTCCTTGTACTAAGCTCAACTCCAAATGGATCAAGGACCTCCACATAAAGCCAGACACTCTGAAGCTAATAGAAAAGAAACTGGGGAAGACCCTTGAGGACATCGGTACAGGGAGAAAGTTTCTGAACAGAACACCAATAGCGTATGCTCTAAGAGCAAGAATTGACAAATGGGACCTCATAAAATTACAAAGTTTCTGTAAGGCAAAGGACACCATCAAGAGGACAAATTGGCAACCAACAAATTGGGAAAAGATCTTCACCAATCCTACATCAGATAGAGGGCTAATATCCAATATATATAAAGAACTCAAGAAGTTAGACCCCAGAAAACCAAACTACCCTATTAAAAAATGGGGTACAGAGTTAAACAAAGAATTCTCACCTGAAGAACTTCGGATGGCAGAGAAGCGTCTTAAAAAATACTCAACTTCATTAGTCATTAGGGAAATGCAAATCAAAACAACCCTAAGATTTCATCTTACACCAGTCAGAATGGCTAAGATTAAAAATTCAGGAGACAGCAGGTGTTGGAGAGGGTGTGGAGAGGAGTGGAGGAACACTCCTCCACTGCTGGTGGGGTTGCAAATTGGTACAACCACTCTGGAAATCAGTCTGGTGGTTCCTCCGAAAACTGGGCACCTCACTTCCAGAAGATCCTGCTATACCACTCCTGGGCATATACCCAGAAGACTCCCCACCATGTAATAAGGATGCATGTTCTACTATGTTCATAGCAGCCCTATTTGTAATTGCCAGATGCTGGAAAGAACCCAGGTATCCCTCAACAGAAGAGTGGATGCAAAAAATGTGGTATATCTACACAATGGAGTACTATTCAGCCATTAGAAACAATGAATTCATGAAATTCTTAGGCAAATGGATGGAGCTAGAGAATATCATACTAAGTGAGGTAACCCAGACTCAAAAGGTGAATCATGGTATGCACTCACTAATAAGTGGATATTAACCTAGAAAACTGGAATACCCAAAACATAATCCACACATCAAATGAGGTACAAGAAGAAAGGAGGAGTGGCCCCTGGTTCTGGAAAGACTCAGTGAAACAGTATTCAGCAAAACCAGAACGGGGAAGTGGGAAGGGGTGGGTGGGAGGACAGGGGAAGAGAAGGGGGCTTGCGGGACTTTCGGGGAGTGGAGGGGCTAGAAAAGGGGAAATCATTTGAAATGTAAATAAATTATATCGAATAATAAAAAAAAGAAAAGAAAACATAATATTATCAGCAGAATAAATACTCATGGGTAGGTTTTGCAAAGGCAATATACTAAAATTATATAGATTAAATTCTTCATAGCAAAATCACTCTGAAATTGTCATTTCTATACATATCAAATAACACATAAAAATTTGAGGATCACATAATCAAAACATGACTTTATCACCAGCATCAAATTAGCAAATAATTATCATCCGTTAATATCATTTATATACACTATTAGTCCCAAGGTATTTAACATAATAAATATATTGATAATTTCTTTTTAGATGATGAAAAATGAATCTCTGTGGCTGAATTGACAGTGACCTCTTCATTTATATTCTGCTTCACATAAATTCCCTGAATCACAGAGACAACAAACTCTTGTTCAATATTTTTAATACTTGCTATTCAGAAAACTGACTACTTTTTTAAATGCTGATGTATACCTTAGCCACTGAACTCTCTTCTCACTAAAGATTGATGTAGCCAAGTCTAATTGCCTTGAAACAATAGGTGCTTCTATTTTTGCCACTTTGCTTTGCTTTCTGTTGGAAACCATTTAACAACCTCACTGAAGAACCATCAGGTTAGGGTCACACTGAAGCTAATTCAACTCAGATTTAGACAAGACCTAATGAGATTCTTTGTCTCCATATAGCTCCTGGGAATGTCTATATCTACTTCCCATTATAATATTTATGTTTATTATTTGTATTACAAACTGAGGCATGTATCATTATTATCTACATATTACATTAGAAATTGAGCATAGGAAGAATAAAGTTTTACTTAAAAGACTTGGTTGGTATCTGTGGCAACGGGAAATATTCCAAACAGCATATCCACTATTCTCTAACTGTACAGACTTCCTGTATCACATTCTTCCTGAACCACTTCCACCATCACTGCTAAATGCCTGAAGGCACTAGGCACACCTTAACAGGCATTCCTTATTGTCAACACTGTGGTCAAGCTTTTTAAATATTAACTTGTTACTTCCATGAGAAAACCTAACTATTGCCATTTTCAGATAAGACCAAGGCACAAAGAGATTAAATACCCATGGCAGAATGAATACATTCATGTCTCCAGCAGTTATATGCGAATCCTGATTCTAAAAACTTGTTTTTTCCATGTATGCTTTAGCCTTACTCTCTAAGGTGACATTTGGAAATATGGGAGCTCTTTTGTGATTGTACCAATTCACTGAACATATTAAGAGCTATCAAAACTGAATTCATAATAGCTACGGATATTGGATTCTCTTAGTCTTCTACAGATTGAAGGTAGTCCCTTCCCCAAAATATGCTATAGATCCCATTTTGGGTCAGGGTATACCAAGACTTCTTTTGCATCACAAAGGCCTTTTTCAAGTTGACAATTTACTAAGCATTTCCCACAGTTGTTGAGAGCTTTTCTATGTATCGAAGCTTGGAGAAATGTAGAAGACTTTTGAACATGGGATTGCACATGACACAGACTTTTATCTGGTTCATTGGCAGTTATCATTTGTGTTCCTCTAGGAATGCAATCATTTATAGCTTGAAATATCAAATGAGGGCAGCTGACATGTAACTAATGCAACTTAGCACCTTTGATCCTCTCTGGAGCCGTATAAAATCATTCTGATAACTGCCTAAGTCAAATACGCAGTGAGAGAGATATGAGATTGCCTTGGGGCATAGTGGAGGAACTGTTTGCTGCTGTTTGTGGTGACTGAATGCTCACTTATAGGGATTTCTTTCTGCTGTCTATATATATTTATCTGCCTGTACCTGTTTTAGCCACCTGAGCTGTAAGCATAAAACAACAGTTTCATTTGCTTATTCTTTTAACTTACAGATGATGGCAGGTGGCACGATGATTATTTCATATGCTTTTATTATATGCTAATGAGCAATAGTTTGAGAAGAAGGGAAATGTCATGGTAACAACTGAGAGGACAGTGCCTGGTGGTGAGATTTGCTTTGTATTCAAAGGAGGGTTGGGCTAACTCATAAAGTGAGAAATATGACAGAGTCATTTGAGGTTGATTGCTGCTGTTCATCAATTGCTATATGTGTCTTGATTTTGCTTAAATCAACAGGGAAAAAGAGCGACAGTAGCATGTCACAGTATAATTTTTTGAGAAGTTTTTTTAGTGCCTGTGTAAACTAGTTTCAAGGATCAGAGAATATTTTTTGACTTACAATATTCTCACAACAGATCCTAGAAAGCCAAGTAGACATTTCAATGATGAGGAAAGTAAGGCTCAGAAAAAGTAAGATCATGTCTTATTTCGTTCACTGAGCTACTGCATTGGAAAGATCAAATTCCAACTTCTTCCTGATAAGACATTCCACAGGTCAGTATTAAACTCCACAGAATATAGAGTGTTCAGCCAGATCACTGAGCATAGGAATGGTTGGTGTGTTGAAGACTTAGCTTTATGCACTGTCTAAAATTTTCAGCTCTCTTATACCTAGCCTCTTATTCTTATTCTTATCTTCATCATCAATCATCATGATCATCATCATTATTTTAATACTACAGAGAAGTAATTAAAGAATTCATGTTTCTTCCACCTTAGAGATGGGAACAGAAGACTATTATACAACTAGAAGAAAATGCATGTGATAGGCAAACTTCATGAAGGAAACAGAGTTATATTGTTTGTAGTGCTGGAGATTTAATGGCGTGGTGCAGGGTCTGGTGAGGATTTTATATCAGATGGCAGAATTATGTGAAAGTAAGCTCTTGTCAAGCAAGAGGCAATACCAAGAGTAAAGCCTTACAGTCCCTCTCAATAGCACTCTCCCAACTGACGTGAGGACTTCCAACCATATCACAAACGTCCACACACATCAACACTGTTACACTAAGATCCAAGTGATACATGACTGTGTGGAAATCACAGTTGGGCTTTATCTAAGTCATAGTACAGGGACAGTATCGATGAGATTACATGGATTCAGTTTTGAACTGGAAGCACAAAGTAGATGCTTTCAAGAGCATCTTCTTATGTGATTTGTCTCAAAGAAACCTGGACTACACACCATGTTTCAACACGTTTGGAGTAGGACAGAGAACATTAGTAGATGGCAGACAATCGCAAGAAACTAAGGGACACTGAACAGGAACTACTGGAAATGATTTTCATCAGAAGAATAAAAACAGTGATTGGCAAATGTGCGGTTTCCTTTTGTTCTAGTTGATAGTATTTGGGCTCCCTCCCCCCCTTTTAAGAACACAGTCCTACAGAGTGCTGAATTCATCTCTAAGTGGGTTAATGGGATATTTTAAAAGGTTATAAATTATCTCAATTAGCTTACAGAGGTCACTCTGCAGGATACAGTAGTGTTTCAGAAAATAAAATAAATCCATCAACATGTAGAAGACCTATAACGGGTTTTATCGACTTATGGAGGTGAATGATTGACTAACTCAGATTCACTGTAATTGGTACAGCACTGAAGTGAGAAAAAGCCTGGTGCACTTATAGAACTGAAGTATTAAATGCACTGTGGTCCTAGAATATAGGAGGGATGTGGCCTAGAATGTACAAATGCCATTTGAGCAGCAATAAAGATTTCCCCATAGGAGCTCTTAGAGGCCGTGCTGGGGCATGCATAGACTAGAATGTGTGTGTGTGTGTGTGTGTGTGTGTGTGTGTGTGTGTGAATGATATATTTATATATGATGTGTCTCTCCAGACTAATGGACTCTATCTCTTTTATAGACCATATTGTAGACAGTGGAGTTTGGTGTTTAATTTTAAGAACATATAGTTAAGAACTAATGCCATTTGGCAGCATGATTACATATTGTTCTTTATCACCTTGTGAGCAAAGCACCATTCTTCCCATTTACAAATATAAAAGGAAAGAAAATAAAGAGTGAAAGAAAGACAAGACAAGACAAAATAAGACAAGAAAAGTGAATCCAAAACATACTATGTAACTTCTCTAAGGATTTGGGGATTTATAGCTATTAGGTGGCATAGAAGTGGTCTTGAAAATCTAGGTTACTATTCTGGATCCTGGTTTAGGTTCCAAAAGATTCTATGTCACATTCAGTCAAAGAAATATGATAATATCTATACAGTGAAGAGCTAAGTATCTCCTGTCCAAGCCATTTTATGTTTTATTTATCCAGAATATGACTCTTTGTATCTATGTTGTATCATACATGCACCTTGATACAGCTACCTTAATAATTAGGATTAATAGTTAATTTGGCAATATTTAAAAAAACAACAGGAATATTATCCTCTGAGCACGTATCATATTTGTATTAATTGAGGAGAGAAGACCCAGGTAGTGAGGGTGGCAACATTCCAAATAGAGCGTATTCTTTCTTGCATAACACTAGAGAACATGAACTGACCACTAGTATGTGTGCCTTCTATCTTGAGAGTAGGTAATATGCCTAGACACTTCAAACTCCCAACAATATGACTTTCTCACAATGAAAAAGTCTCAATTAGCATTACAGGGCAAATAAATTATTTCTCCTTTAAGAACTTTCAATAGGTATTTTTTAAAATCATGGAAACAGGAAGAAGACTAAGACTCCTATTGATGCTTGATTTTAGCCTACAAAACAACAACATATTTCGAATGGTGGCAATATAGAAATAAGAAATGGTGCACATGTTGAAATAATAATAGTGTGTATGTTGGGTGATTTGAACAAATTCATAATTACAACACATTTTATCAGTTTATTTTTATCTTTTTAAGGTGTAGCTTTCTCAAAATAGAACATTAAATATGTGGATCATCTTATTGCATATTACTATACCACGTCCTAAAAATAACAGAGAGGAAAAGATACATTTTATATTGAAGGGCTTTCATTTTTCCCTAGAATGATGAGGTAGTTGTCATTGAATGTGTTTGGCAGTGGGAGCTCCATTTTTCAGTGGATGATAGAAAGCAAGTGGCGTATGGCATTGGAGCTGGCATGTAGCCACTGAGAGGTGCTCCCTTTGTTTAGTTTGGGTCTTTAGAAGGATGAGTTGCTTTCTTAGTGCATTAATTTTCTCTGTCCTTTCATTTGGTGAGTGCCTTGCATGCCTGCGTACAAATATGTGTGCAAGCATGCTTCCCTGCGTGTATGTACTTGCCGATGCAAGCACATGGGGAGACCAGAGAGTGGTGATGTGATGTCTTTCTCATTTGATTTCTACATTAATCTCTGAGACAAGGCCTCTCGCTCAGCCAGAAGCTGACCTGTTCCGTTAGACTTGATATCCAGCAATCCTAGGATCTGTTGTTTTCACCTTTCTGATGATGGAGTCACAGGTGTTTGTTGAAATAGGGTCACAGGTGTTTATTGAAATACCTGCCTTTTGCATGACTGCTGGAAATCTGACCTCAGGACCCAGTGCCCCCAAAACAAGTGCTTTGTCCAATTAGCCATCTCCTTATTCCAGGGCACCAATATACTCATTTGAAAGTGAGATTAACACCATCAACTCCAAATTTCATTTAGGCAAATTAAGTGAATTAATACACACAATGTACCTAGCTTAGGGAGTAACTTGTGTTAACTGTACTATAAATGTCAATCCATTTTTGGTGTTTCCCCTTTCAAGTCTGTGGCTGTCCCTAAAGGACATCAGATCTGTTGCCTTAATAATATTATCTTGTGTCTTGTTATACGATGCTTGATTATTTTCTAATCTCAGATTTTGTCTGCACATATCACATAGTAAATGATAAGCACTCTGCTTACATAAAGGTCAGCAGCTCTAGGCTGAATTTTTTAAAAAAGATGAAAAACATCTCAAAGAAAATTTAATTTTTAAATATTTACTTGCTTATATAAACTCTTGCTTTTCAATTTAGCAAGCCAAACTCTGAAATTTTATGCACAAACTAAGTTAGGCAAGGCAGTTTTTGTTTTCCAAATAACACAAGGCTTGAAAATGTCAATAATGCTTTTACATTCATCTGATTTACTTATTTTAATTATGTTTCCCTATACATCTCTTTCCACGGGTAAAAAAATAAAATATGTATGATTGTGCGTGTGTGTGTGTGTGTGTGTGTGTGTGTGTGTGTGTGTGTATTCATGTTTGATGTGCATATGTTGGTTAGAGAATACCGTGAAGGAATTAGTTTCCTTCTACCATAGAGTTGATAATATGTACCTCTGTGTGTGTGCATTAACTATTGCAGTTTGGATATTATATGCTCCAAACTTCATGTATTTGAAGACTTCTTCCCTCATTGGTGACACTATCTTGAGGGTTGTAGACTTTGGGACGTGGATCCTAGCTAGCGGTGTTAGGCTATCCGAAATTGGTCTTGAAGTATATAGATTCCCAAATTTTTGTCTAACAAATCATTTTATTCTCCTGATCTATGAACCTGTGAAGGAACTATAAACTCTCTGCAATAGGCCAAGAAAATCCACTTACTAATTTTTCTGTACCGTAATTGACTAGGATCTTATAACATGAGTGGGTGACATCCTCCATCTTCCATTAAGTTGCTTCTCTCAGATGTTTGGTCATAGCCATAAAAATTAGTACCTTATATAAAAATTAGTAGAAGTTTTTAAGTGGGATTTTACGATATACTTTCCCATGTTTTTCATATACTTTATGAACTTGTTTGTGGGAGAATATGCAAGAGTATATCTGCAGTCTGGAAAATACATAGACTGTTGCAACAACTCTTAATTCATCCTTCTATTTGAAGTTTAGACTTCAGTCATGGCTGCTAGATTGGAACAGGGACTCTGTTGGACTGTACTGAGGCTGTTCTGGCCGAGAATCTCTTTATGGTCTGTCTTTGCCGTGATAATGTGGAGGAGGCTAAATTCATATGTAATGGGTGAGCTTATTTAGCAGAGGAAAATTCAAGACAATCTATCATCCATCCGGTGGCATGATTCCTGTTTGCTGCTTTTACCTCAGATTATAGTGTGAATGCAGCACACTGAGTGAAATAGGAAGTTAGAAAAAGCAGCCAGCCTGGCTAGTCTAAGACCACTTATGTGTTTATCATTCCAAAGAGGGAAGGATTACACTTATTAAAGTGACTAGTTTAAGTAAAGTTGAATGCTGAACTTTTTTCTGGGACTGTCAGAAAGATACTTAGGGGGCAATATTCCTGGACAAGTGTGTGAGGGTGGACTCTACCTTCTAACAGGAAAGGCCAAAAGAAGTCTTTCCTCTATTAAATTGCTTCCTGTTTCAGTATTTTGTTAAAGCAACAACACGTGTAACTAATAATATTTTCAAGATACCCAAGCTTAAGCTTTAGGATAGTTCCATAAAAAATATATTTCAAGGATGAACATCAAGAGAAGAGGTAGTTTCCACATTCAGATTCGTGTATCTCTAAGCCTATAGTACTTCCTCATAGCACATAAGTGAATGATTCAAATGTACTCTCTTCCACTCTGTGTCTCTGTTTCTGTTTTTCTGTCTCTGTTTCTGTCTGTCTCTCTGCCTCTTTCTGTCTCTCTCTGTCTCTCTGTCTCCTTTCCTCTCTCAGTTTTAGTCCTGTCTTCATCTACCATTGGTAGAATGGTAGGAAAATAAGAAAACAAAAAGATACTGGAGAACTTTCAGGCTTAACATGTGGAGAGTAGATGTGCTTAGTGTGTTGACTATTGTCACAGATTCATGATTAGATACATCTATCTAAACTATCAAATAACATATTTTAACATCTATGTCTCATTATGTATCTGTTGTATCTCAGCAAAGCATTTTTTGTTAAAAAAAATCATTAAAAAACAAAGGATTTTATATTTATTGCTATATGGCCAAAAGAAATAAGTCAGTATTTTACTGCATGAGCTCCTAAATGGATAGTTCCTGGCATGTCCTAAATTAAATTCCATTTCTAACATTTATATATTTCCTTCCAAATCTCCAACTGTAGACCACTACCTCCTGCTAGCCTGAAAGATATATGAAGGTTACCTCTAACAGAACATGCTTAGATTCCCCTAGTTTTCTTTCTAGGATTTGTTAAAGTCCAGGAGGGATTTGACCAAAGAAATATCAATCTAGCTAATGAAGCAGTAATACTTCTTCGAAAATAAATGTATTTCCTCCACATATAAATGGACACTCCCAATTCCCAAAGCATTAGGTCAATTTATTAACATATATGACACTTGTTCAGTTTAAAAATGTATTTGCTACTTCAAAAGACAAAACAAATTATAGACAACTTTTAAGTATTTTATTACTATTTCTTAAATTTCATGATATGTGTTTCAGAAGATTTTGTGCCAGATTCCATGGTGTCTTTTGAATAATTTCTTACTATATGGAACATGTTGACAGATGAGATAAAGTTAAGTTAGTAAACAAGAAACAACTAAAAATTGGCTGTTGATTTGGTTTTTTTGTTTAAATAAAAAGTCTTTTAATGAAATTTCAAGGCAATGAGATTCGGCCCCAATCAGTACAGTCACACTGCATATTGCAATAATGGGTGCCATCTGTATGATGTGTCAACATTATAATAGCTTAAAGTAATTAGCAAGGCAGGTAATAATCTTTAATTAATTGAAAAATACCTCTCATCAATTCTGTGTAGTTTGATGTTTTAGAAATTGTGTCATAATAATTTAGCATATGTAGCCCTATGACATATGAATAGCCTTATCTTTCTGTTCTTTGACTAACTTTTGAGCTTGAGAATATGGGAACATTTCATTTCTTACCCCACCCTTAACTATCTTCCTGCTACCGTAACATACATTGCTTGTCCTAGGATCACTTTGTGCCTATCCACATTATATTCTTAGCTATATTTTATAGATTTAAATCACTTCTCCTTAAAGACATATATAATAGAATTCTGCTTATCTTCAAGCCTATGTACATGTGAATGAAAATATTACTATCTATTAATCATACATATTTTTCCCAGCTACATTCTGAGTGGGGATTGTGTTAAACTAAAGAAGACAGGCAATTGTCAGAAGGACTGGAGGAGTGGAGGAGGATTGCAACCCTATTGGAAGAACAATGTCCGCTGGCCTTATCACCCAGTTCTTCCAGAGACTAAACTACCAACCAAAGAGTGTACCTGGAGGGATCCATGGCTCCACATACATATGTAGCAGAGGATGGCCTTGCCTGACAGCAATGGGAGGAGAGGCCTGTGGTCCTGGGAAGGTTTGGTATAGGGGGATGCTGTAATGCTGAGGTAGCAGAGGGTGGGCGGGTGGGAAAACACCCTTATACAGGCAAAGGGGAGGGTGAAGGGAAGTTGTGAAATGTGGGGTTGTTGGAGGGGTAACCAGGAAGTAGGATATCGTTTGAGATGTAAACAAATAGATTGATTAATTTAAAAAAGGGAAGAAATTTGAGGGTCAGAGAAACTCAGGTTTAAGTGTTGTTTTTAATATTTTCTAGAAAGCTGTTATGAATAAGTTACATAATCTTTCATGATTGCTTCATTGTTGTTTTTAAAATGTATAAAATAGAAGGCATGGTATTTAGCCACTTACTGTACAGTGACAAAACATGTGGCAAAGAAGTATGTAAGGGATTTATATCCAATAAATGATAATTAATGCTGCTGACACTTCTGTGTTGCTATTATTGCTTTTATAGTGGCAGCTGCAAACTAGATTTAACAAGTACACACTGGTAAAGACTGCAGTTACTCTTAAAGATTTTTAGGCAGAAGAATATTAAAGACATGAAATACTAGTCCTCAAAGCAAACTGATCCTCACCCACATCTACTTGATCTGACAGACCTTATCATAGTCTAAATGAGGGAACAGCAGCCGGAAAAGGCCATCTGGATCTTCTGAGTATCAAACCCATTGAAGATAATGAAAACATGCATCACTTGTAACCTTTTAGGGCAACTCTACTATTGAACATCATAGAAACATGAAGGATTTCCTAGTGTGTCAGAATATTCTCTACCCCTGCCTGCACCTAGTTCATCAAATGTCTCCATGCTTATTGCTTTAGTCTGCATCCAGTTATACTATGACCTGTATGCCTGCACCCTTCCCTCCAAACCACTGGGGCCCCGGGAAATTGTGCCTAACTGCCATGCTCACTAAGTAACAAAAACTCCAAGAGCTGAAAACCAAGGCTGTTATACTATAGAAATTTAAAGCGAGAGAGGAGGGAAGTCATGTTAAAAATAAACAGTTTCAAAGAATTCATGAAAAAAAAAGTCAATGCAATTTGCAACTTCATTTGTTCCAGTGACAAGCTGATAAAATGTTGGTGGTACAAATGCATCAGAAAATCTGACACAAATTGAAAGTGACTACACATTCCATTATCCCAAACTCCCTTGGTAATAGAAAATGATTGTTAGAGACGGTTTCTAATATGTCTCAGATACATGAGGCTGTCTATGAGAAATAATACTGCTGATTATCAGGAACGATATGCATTCAAAGGGGAGGGAGAGTGCAATGGTTTTTGAGCCCAGCATTGGTGTTTTGGTGCCTGGCTATGCAAAAAAAAACTTTAATTAAGTGATATTACAATATATAAAATAACTGTTATTAGTGAAATACATTTAAATCAGTAGAAAAGGAAGAAATGTGATGACTCACAGGGTAGTGAGTCATTAACAGAAAAGAAAGACTGTAGGGTCCCCCAAGGATTAAGCTTGTTGGATGGTTACTATTTTTAAAACGGAATATAACACACTTAAGTGATATTGATGTAATTTTATCATTACTCATATTATCTTTTTATTAGATATTTTCTTTGTTTACATTTCAAATGTTATCCCCTTTCCTAGTATGCCCTCTGAAAACCCCTATTCTATCCCCTCTCCCCCTGCTCACCAACCCACCCACTCCTGCTTCCCTGTGCTGGCGTGCAATGGGACATCAAACCTTTTCAGGACCAAGTATTTATCCACTCATTGATGTCCAACATGGCCATCCTCTGCTACATATGCAGCTTGCACTATGGGTCTCTCCATGTGTACTCTTTGGTTGGTGGTTTAGCCCCTGGGAGCTCTGGCGTGCTGGTTGGCTCATACTGTTGATAAGAGTCTATGAGCCTGTAAGCTCCTTCTGCTCCTTCCAAAAGTTGTGGTTGCACAAATCGGTAGAATTTGCTAAACCCATATTATCTTTTCCATCATTATGATTTAAATGCCAGCACCTTGGACTGTGGAATCTATTGTTACATTTATCTTCATTTCCCTCCAAATTAACAGAATAAGTGAATTACACTCAGTATAATGATTTTTCTCCTGTAGTTATTTATTGTGAAATGTATTCAGTAGTTTCTTTTCCCCTGTAGTGCTTGTCAGAGAGGTCTCATATTGTGAAGACAACAACTCTGGTGTGAATAAAATTCAGTTAAATGGATGTTGACAAAGCCAGCAAAGGAAATATATAAAGATTCATGTGTTATTTAGGATATGGGGATGGTTTAAAAGAATAATAAGGAAAACAATAATTTTATAATTGTGTAAACAACAAAGGGGAATAATGAAAAAGAGAAGGAATTAAATAAAACTGGTAATATGTCACAGGTAAAGCTAGTAATATGGCAAGGTAAAACTCACAGTGAAGTACTTTGAAAATGTCATAAAAACCTCTACTGCTGTTGGCTAACATGCAGAGAATAAGAGATGTTAGGTATTTAGTATGACATAGTGGGACATTTATATCATCTTCTCCACCACTCAAAGCTCAGGGATGATTTTATAAGAGGACAGTCAGAAAGACTGCAAGTGTAAGAAAAATATGGGCCTTTGCGAAGAACCTATTTTCTGAAGAAGATCAGGTTGTTGAACACAGGAATTCATGGCAGTAAGGACTGTTGACTGCATGTGCAAGGTGTTCACAGATCAAGCCATTTAAAATGCATGTCCCACAATGCACAGTGAAAGGACTCATGAAATCCCACCTCTACCTCATAAGTTGCTGACAATGTCTGCTGGTGAAAGGAGAGGACAGTTTCTTCAGGTCTACGTCCCCTTAGTGGCTGTCCCTGAAACAATGGCTGGTCTTATACACATGCCTTTATAGACACCAGTAAATGGATCCTGTGAGTTTACAAAGAGAGTACATGAAGATGGGATGAAATGGTGGAGAGCAAGAGGAGGATAAGAAGTGTAGGAGAGAGAGAGAGAGAGAGAGAGAGAGAGAGACTCTCAACTGAAAAAGATTTTTAAATTATGCAAATGCTACCTGCCAGAATGTATGTTGTCCTGTAATTTTCCATGGAAGGTGCATGCTTATCTTACGTTTTACATTGTTTTTTGAACAAACTCTTGCTTATATTTTGTGATGTTTTAAAAATCATTGATCATTTCTTCTTTCCACTACATCTCTTACTTGACATTTAGCAAACTACACCAATTTCATGACACATAACACATGACCTTACAGCCAGACTCTGTCACTAAACATTAAAAAAATATTAATATCAAAATTGAGAAGACGTGATGATGACACATTTTTCTAATAAAAGGCCTTATTTGAATATATAAAATAATCTGTTAAATATTATCTTATAACTGAGAATGCATTCAGGGTTCTAGAGTCATGATAATTTTCATTGTTCAATTTCCTTGTGAAAATGACTGGATGAGTTTGGGAAGTCTCTGAGGTAGAGATTTCCATTAATTTTCATGGATATTGAGAAAAATCAAAATACCTTATATAGAATGCTAGATAAACAAGTATCCAATGAGCAAATGTTTAATTTTATTAAGTTAAGAAGAAAAGGTACAGTTCTTTTTTTATTTAATATTTTTATTTTCAGTTCTTAGATAATTATTTCATTCAAAACATCTCTCTCTGGGATTTAAGGATCTTAGAATCAATATGGTTAATGATCTATCAAAAGATGTCAAATTATGAGCATTAGAATCACAATTAGAATGCAGAAAAAGTAGAGAAATTATTAATGAAAATAATATATTGTAGCAAATTGGCATGCTACAGTCTCAAGAAAGGTACACAATGACAAAATGTGACATAAGGGTAATATTAATTTTTTACTTTTGTTACTGTTAGAGAATACAATATAATTTGAACAAGAAAATTGGCAAGTCAGGAATCATAATTTTAAACAGAGACTTAGTATTACCACTTTTTTATCTGATTAATCATCCAAATTAAAAGAAATGCATAGATTTAGATAATTAGTCTAATCACTGAAAATATGTTCAAGGGGTTGAGAGATATTTCTTTTTATTTTATTTAGAAAACAGTGCTAATCCCATTGAAGCCCCTAAGGATTTGGGGGGAATAGAAAAAAGCTTAATGGAGTCCTGAAAATTTCTGAAAATAATTCTAGACTCTAGAAAATAATAATCCAAACAAAGATTTCAGGTTTATAAGAGCGAGGCAGCATAGTTCAGCTCCCTTCAATAGCAGCCTTTTCTGGCGTCCCTCGAACATTTGAGAATGTCAGGGCATTTGCAGCTTCAGTATGGAAAATTAAGCCAATCTGAATCTGCAACAGGTTAGTATGGGGAATTACTTATAGAAACAAGGATATTTATAGAACTAGATTCTCAGAAGCATGTACATGTAAAAGTTTCTCTCCCCCCTCCCTCTTTTCTGCAGTCAGGGAAGCCTGAGGCATTTTCGGAGAAGCTTCTCTGGGCAAACCCTAAGGGCTTGTCTTACTGCTGGTGCAGCTACTATGAGGTTTGAGGAGGTGGCAAAAAGGAGACGATGACAGACTTCTCTTCCAGAGACTTGTTTTCCCTTCCCGTCAATCACGGAGCATCTAATCAACAGTATTCTGAATTCCGACCTCTGCTACCCTTAGCCTCTGATCTACAGACCTAGCACAGGAGCCCCCAAGGATGTTTAGTACCCAGAAAAACTGGACCCAAGACACATCCATCTCTCCTTTTGAAAATAGGAAAAGCGTTCGTCCCCATTCCAGAACCTATACAGATGTGTATTAAGAGATCCGGTTCCTGAGATGATGAGCTTATGAGTAAGATCGCAACTGCATTCATTGTACTTTGTGACTCACCTTCACACTGCTTCCTGTGCACATGAGTGGGGCCACTATTAAACACCTAAGCCTTCCAGGAATGTGAACCCAGGCGCACCTTCAAAGTTTTGCTTCATTTTGTTGTTCTAAAAATGTGACTAAATAACTCATTGAATATGGAATGAGCTAGTGCAGACACAGAGCTTAACTCCTTCATTCTAGCATCTTTGTTACAAGAAGGTAGTACACTACCAAAAGAGAAACCCACCCAACAAGCCACAAAAAAACAAAACAAAACAAAACAAAACAAAGCCCAACTTCGATCTACAATGGTGTTCTGCCTTCAAGATACGCTCCTGCAATGGTGACACACAATTTGTGCTAGTTGCATTGTTTTGGTTGCTGTTTGTTTTGTTTATATAACAGTAGCATTTGGTTGTATCCTAGCTCTCCAGGCTATCTAGTCTGTTTTTGGTTACCCAAGCAGTATCAAGTTCCAACCTCTGTATTTGGTCTTAAGTCAAATCAAATATTGGTTGGTAACTTGCACAAACTTTGTCATTGAAATTAGTTTTAATTATTATTAAATTGTAAATAAATACCATATTTACAGAGCCACATTTGGCTTTAGTTAATGAGGTGAGGCACTGGTTCTGCCTTAAACTCTTTCAGTTCTAGACTTTGAATATGGATCCATGCACCCAGGTGCCTCTTCTTTAAATCTCTTTGCTTTCTTAAGCCAATGAAACTTGCAACTATCTCCATTACACTTCATGACAGATAAGGAAGAGACATTTTCATTAAAACAAGAGAGATACAAAAATCTGCATCACCTGCCAATTAAATGAGAAAAAAACCACCCCTCTCTCCTCTCTATCTTACATACATACACACACACACACACACACACACACACACACAAAACATTCTCTTTCTCCCTAATTCCATGTGTCTCTGTCTCAGTTCCTATTCCTTGATTGTAACCTACAACCCTAAATAAAATCCTTATAAACTGTAAATGACTAAGTAGAAACTTCACTCTGGGGAAATGGCATTGGTTTACTTTTCAATCTCAAAACAAGAGTGAGTGTTTAAGCATTAAGTTAGCTTAATCTTTAATTCATTTCAAGACTTCTTATTGAGCAATGTTAAGCACTGGACATATGTCAGTCAATATGGGGTTATGCTTTCTGGTCATAGGGTTCATACACTTTCAGAGAACATGGAGACCCATTTGTCATTTAACTATGAGGATGTAGAGTTGTTTTCAGCCTTGTTTTTTGTATGAATGACCTCTAGTAGTAGTTGTTGTTGTATAGCAGTAGTCTTTTCTGTGTTTAATGCTTATTATATGTCAACATTTTTCTACTCACCTCATGTGTATAAGCTCATTTAGTGACTCTGAATAATTACATAGCTAGCTTTATTTTATTTTACGTGCATGATATTTCTTCTTTAACTGGACAACACAGGACCTGAGAGTACAATGGGGCAATAGATATCACTAAGCCTGGCATAGTAGCTTACCACTTTAATCCCACCATTCAAGAGCAGAGAGTCCCAGGCTAAGGACTAAACAGTGAGTTTCAGGCCACACAAAGCTACACAAGGAATCTCTGTCTCAAAAATCACCAATAACCAACAATCACAAATCATACAAAAATAATATCATTGGAGAAATAAAATCTTATTGGGAGAAATGAATGTTTTTAAAACTCTTCTTGGAGGGAAAATGTGCTAAAAATTAGTTTATAGAACTAAGGCTATGAGGGTGAAAACCTTCAGAGGCAAAAAACTATACCCCAAAATTTACTGTATTGCTTAAATATGGGAAGATGGGTGCTGTTTGGAACTCCCTTTTCTTCTGTCTGTCAGAAAGATGGGCATGATGGTAACCAAAATGGACTGTTTTTCATGACAGATGACAGAATAAACTATGCTTTCAGTGTACCCTGATATTTATCTATGTGCTCCTTAAAGATTCCTCTAAACATGTGTAGGAGAAAAATATAAAAAGATTTCTGTTTCAGAGAAAATATGTTATTAAACTCAATTTTTCTAATATTTTAATTTTGTTTACAGTCCAATTGTTGACCCCTCGAGATCCACCCTCCTAGAGTTCCCCATCCCATTTTTTCTCCTCCCTGTCTCCAAGAGAATGTCTGCCCCTGACCAGGCCTCCCTACTCCCTGGGGTCTCATGCCTCTTAAGGGTTAGGCATATCTTCCTCACCTGAGGCCAAACCAGGCAGTCCTCTGCTGTATATTTGTCGAGTGGCTCCTACCAGCTCATGTATGCTGTCTGGTTGGTGCTTCAGTATCTCGGGGTCTGAGTTAGATGAGACTGCTGGACTTCTATGGGGCTGCCCTCCTCCTCAGCTTCTTTCAGCCTCTTAAGACCTGGAATAATCTACTAATTTGTGTCCCACGGTTTCCTATCAGGCTATCATTCTCTGCCACCCACTCTCCTCCCTATGTTACCAGCACCATCGCCCAGCTCCATTTACTCATCTGCCTTCTTCAACAGGTCTTAATTCTAGATCACAGTGATTTAGCATATTTGTATTTTTCCTATGTTGTAATAGTCTTGTATTATACAGGTATGATGAATAATTACTAAATGATAAGTTTGCATTGAAGGAAACAACTCCTCGTTAATTGTTAAGAAGATCAAAATATTATCCTGAAGAAAACTTATACCTGATGTACATGGAGAAATATTATTAGTCAAATGTCTCCATGGTTATTCCCATTTCAGCTTCCTTAAATACATTTTTGTTTCTTCTAACACAAAGACATGATTTCTTTCCACTGACTAATCTCTTTGCTCTCCTTGTATTTCAGAATATCCAGAGGCACTTTAGTTTTTCAAAACTCTGAAGTGTGTTCAAAAGTATGTTATTTATAGACTAATTGGCACAACCACATAAGTGCAATGGTGGCAGCTCAATTTCTTGGTACAGTCTTATTTGGTTCATCATAATTTGACAAGTTGGCATGTTTGAGGTTAATGAGAAAATTTATTTCCAGTGACATACCAGGCATTTAAGAGAGCAAGTCACACTAATAAGGAATTGCATGTTAAACATGCTGCAAAGTCTTTGCAACTTTTCTTCAGAAAATATGGCACATGGTTTGGTTTAACTCTAGATAAGAAGAAAAAGAAGATGCAGTTTTTATTATAAATATTTTATTACACATAATTTCTCACATGAATACACTAGAACACTTAACACGCTATCAGAGGTTTCCATTATTACAGGCTCACGAGGAATATGACAGCTACAAATACAGGCTGACCCAAATGTATTAAGAGGTTTTTTTCCCATTGCTTTATGGGAAAGCACAGAGCAGGATTTAAATACCTTTCCAAAAATAACTGTTTACAGCCATACCAGGAACATGTCATTTGTCCTCGAAAACATCATTTTAGAATAAGCTGCCAATTCTGAATGCTGACTTAGAGCTCATCCCTAAAGGCATTTTTATAAAGAACCAAATAGCCTCAATGTTGGCCCATAGGGTTGAAAAAATTAACAAATTAACGTGTACTAAATAAATGTTTGCTGACGCATAGTGGAAAGAATCCATTGCATTTTTAGTAGGTTCAGAGTTAATACATATATGACTAAAAACTGATTCTTTGTCTATTACAAATGAACGTTGACAAAAACAGACATTCTGGTCATGTTGAGGAAACCATAGCTGTTTTTAGTTAATTCTCTGAAGGTCTTTGTGACAATGTAAGCTGTTCCAGATGGATCTGAAGAGCAAGATATAGTATGAGGCAGGGTCATTTTCCCAATGTGGTTGAAAAACACTGTCACAATGCTAACCTCTTTGGTTTGTTATTAAAGGTCATGTTTTCTATAGGTTGTTCCAGGATACAAATACCATTGACTCAAAACAAGGAAAACTATGTATGTAAAGACAGAGAAACCTCTGCAATGAGTATCTTATCGCAATGCTGAAATATGTCAGTGTGTAGTCTGACTCATTGCTTTCCCTTAAGTGCACTATCTTATGGTTTCCTATCACGGGTAAGCATGAGACTGGCACACACAGGTTCTCACTATGACCTGCTCTTAGGCCATATGCATGTAGGTCATGATAGGGCAATTTTAAGTAGCTTTCTGGATATTTTGACTTACAGAAAGTCTGGAGTTCATAGAATATGTAGCTTGTTTTTAATAAAGTGTTTCTTGGAAATAGGATTTATTCACTTCTAGTGGACTTTCACTGTTTTGTTCACAATGCTCCTCCTGAGGAACTTCCTTGGACAGTCATTTTGTAATCACACATCCCTCATATATAAGCACCATTCAGAATATTCAAATTACACACAAGTACATTGCACATTCCTTAAATTTGCCATATCACTGTGCTAAATAGCTTTTTTGTTTCTGCTTAATTATATAGCTCTTTCTTCAAGTTACTTTTGAATTCCTTAAAATATAGACTATCTATGCAACCTTAAGCCTTAACAAATTCTTTTTTTCATTTTAATATTTTTAATTTCTATATTCTTTGTTTACATTCCAAATGATTTCCCCTTTCCCAGATCCCCCCTCCCCATATGTCCCATAAACCTTCTTCTCTCCACCCATTCTCCAATCACCTCCCTCCTTTTTCTCTGTCCTTATATTCCCCTCCAATGCTAGATCAATCCTTTCCAGGATCAGGACCCTCTCCATACTTCTTCATGGGAGTCATTTGTTCTGTGATTTGTACCTTCGGTATTCCAGACACATAGGGGTACAAATAATGGTGCAAAATATATGGCAACAATATGTGCAACTGGCAGGTTATCATACCACTTTAATCCCACCATTCAAGAGACAGAGGGAGGGACACTGTGAGTCCTAGGCTAAGTGCTAAACAGTGAGTTGCAGGACACCCAAAGCTACATAGTGAATCTCTGTCTCAAAAACCAACAAACACAAACTATTTAAAAATATCATTGACAATAAAATCTGAATGAGATAACTCTATTTTTTAAAATGATAGATAGATAGATAGAGAGAGAGAGAGAGAGAGAGAGATAGATAGATAGATAGAGAGAGAGAGAGAGAGAGAGAGATAGATAGATAGATAGACAGACAGATAGATGGACAGAAAGACAGACAAACAGACAGACAGATAGATAAATAGATAGATAGAGTGCAACAATAATGGTGCATTCACTTAGAGGTTGTTCCCCAAATCCTGTATTCATGAATTGATTCGGGGAAGTAGATTAGACAATTATTGTTATTGTTTAATCTGTAACTTGTAATCTGTAATATTGTTATTTACAGATTAGGAAACTAGAGCACACAGAACTTAAGTCATTTGATGCTGTTCTACCTGAAGGATAAATGTATTGATAGGATGGGCATAGAGCAGGAGAATGTGCTTGATTTGGCAACTTAGAGAGTAAAATATATTCAATTATAATTTAATTACACTAGTCTTTTAATAGTGAGGAGAAATATTGTTATTTAGGTTGTTTTCTTTACAATAACCACTCTGAGAATGATATAGGGTCATTGAATTATCAAGTGTGTGTGTGTGTGTGTGTGTGTGTGTGTGTGTGTTCATATATGTATGCATGTCTTGTCTGTATAGACCCATGCTTATGTAGAGGCCAAATATTTGTTTCACTGTACATTCCTCAATTCCATTTCTATCTCATTTTGTAAGAAATTGGTACTTCTTTTTTGCCAGACTGTTTAACCAGAAAGCTCTCCAAATACTATTTCCAGTCCTAAATACTGGGTGTGGGAGGTTATAACTATGCACTGCCATGCCTGGGTATTTTAGGTGCTAGACCTCTTAACTAGAATCCTCATGCTTGTTCTGCTAATGGTTTATACACTGAGCCATCATCTCAGGTAATGAAGGATGTCTCCAATACCCCATGTTGATATGATGGACCTTCTGGATGGAGATATTGATGCTAAATGAGGGAGCCAGAGGTGTGAGTTGAGTCATTGCCCTGAATGTACTTTCAGTTAAAAAAAATGTTGGAAGACAGAGTGCCAGAATCTGTTGACACTGAAATACTGATTTGCCACTAAAAAAATGGAGATCATTTGTTCACATTTCCAGATTATTTAAAAATAAGGAGCAATGGGAGTTATTAAATTGGGCAATCTGTGTTCTAAGTAGCATTTATATACTTTTTTTCCTGGATGCCTTCTTTAAAATTAAATTTTTAATAACCTTTAAGCCTTGCAGCCTTGGGGGAATAATTTCTTTCACAGTAGTTCAAAGGTTTAATTTCACAGTAAAGCTTTTGAAATATGGTATTATCCCCTTTGTTCTAGAAAATTACTGTTTAAAAAAATCATATTTCAAAGTAATGATTGTAATGAGAAAAAGATATGAAGCCCAACTTCAAAAGAAAAAAACCCTGATAGCTCGTATGTGATGTGTCCTCCAGTGAGCCTTTCCCTTGTGCTTTCTAATTTGTAACAGTTAGAAAAACCTCTGGGATAGCAAAGTGTCTGCTCTGTAATACAGGCTGAGCCTTGGTGTAGGAACTGGGAAGGCAGTTGACACAGATGTAAAGGAAGCTATTAACTCTCTTATATAAACACAACACAATATGTCTTTAGTCCTGCTCTATGTGTGTTTCTTGCAATGCTATTTCCAAAATCTATCTGGGGAGTTCTGGAGTCATTTCCTCAGAAATTAAAGTTGTGTGGTATAACTTGGAGTGGATGTGGTAGAAATGGCTGATGTTTAGGGTCAGAGAGAAGGCTCAGCACTTTAGAGTCGTTGTTGATCTTGAAGATTTCGGTTCAATTCCTAGAACACACGGAGTGGCTACCAAATACTTTGTTACAACCAATCTATTGCTCCAGTACCAAGAAATCAAACATTCTTTTACAGACTTGACAGGGCACATAATATACACATAAGGAGCCAGAATATTTGTGCAAATAAATGAATCTAGAACTAGAAAAATAAATAGCTCATGTGTAGTCATACTCCATTGGAAAGCATGAGTAAATTTATAGATACTGAGTACCCAAATTTTGCTGATGAGTATTTTTGGATTTAGATATGTATCACAATCCTTAGTCTTCACAGCAGTGTGATGAGGTAGGGAAGTTAGGGCCACCTTAAAGATATGGAATTTTAATTCTTCAAAAGTTGATTCTCATCTAGTCGGACTACTCTTAGAATAAAAATCCCCATTACAGCTTCCAACTATAAATATATTGGATAACTTCCATCACTTAATAAGTGTAATTTAAGGTACTTTTAAACTCACAGGGTGCTTGGGATTGTTTGTATATGCTTGGCCTTGGGAGTGGCACTATTTGGAGGTGTAGCCTTGTTGGATTATGTGTGTCACTGTGGCCATGGGCTTTAATACCCTCCTCCTAGCTGCATGGGACCCAGTATTTCGCTAGCAGCCTTCAGATAAAGATGTAGAACATTCAGCTCCTCCTGCACCATGCCTGCCTGGATGCTGCGAAGGTTCTGCCTTGATAATAATGGACTGAACAACTGAACATGTAAGATAGCCCTAATTAAATACTGTCCTTATAAGAGATGTCTTCATCAAGGTGTCAGTTCACAGCAGTAAAACCATAACTAAGAGAGTGCTAAAAGGATGAGTTGAAGGAAAGCAAAAAAGTCTACCTACCATGCTGTAGACCACTATAAGGGCTTCCTTTGTGGAGTCTGCTTATGTAAATGAGACTGTTAATGGTTAGATACATTCTTCCAACATGTGCTTCTTCTTCATTGAAAATATCTATTTAGATACTTGCCACAAACACATTTCAGCCCTTTAGTGTTGGAATTATATTCTATTGACCAGAATATTTTTCATATGTATATTCAGTATCTGTGTATTATAATTTAAAATTACATTTCTATTTATGCATTTTGCATTTCTTAAAGTATACAATTACCTACATATATAAGAAAATCATTAGAATAGGGTCCACTTAATCTAGATATCTGATGCAAGAATACTATATGTGGTTTAAGTTGCACTAATATGCATTCGATTTTTAATAGTCTGTAGCATGTAACTGTAGTTTATGTACTGATAGAAGCTAATCTGATTGAATCCATACTACTTGCTATGCTTATAAGTGTTCTGCAAGCAATATCTTCTTTAAAATATCCCTATAACTCAAGGAAGTTTGTGCTATTGTAAGCATTTAGGGAAAAGAGACTTGATAATGTTAAACAAGATTTTTGCAAAAAAATTGAAGTCAAGATTCAAAAGTAGGTTTTTCTGGCTTATTAATTTATCTGTTGAACCAAGTTTATTAAGTTGTAACTGCATGTCAAACACCATGCTAGGTTCTAGAAATACAGGAGTGAGGAGGAGGGCTTCCCTGTAAGAGGACCAGCAGTCTCAACTAACCTGGACCCCTGAGATCTCTCAGAGATTGGAATACGAACCAGACAGCATACACCATCTGATATGAGGCACGCAACACAAACACAGCAAAGCACTGCTGAGTCTGGCTTTAGTCAGAGAAGAAGCACCTAACCCTCAAGAGACTAGAGGCCTCAGGGAGTTTAGAGTCTTGTGGGGTCAGGGTGGGAGGTGGAGATATCCTCTTGGAGACAAGGTGTCGGGTGTGGAGAGGAAGTATGGGAATGGGGAACAATTGGAGAGTGGACCAGGAGGGGAATAAAATGTAGAGTTTAACATAAATACGTACATTTAAAAAAATACAATCTTAATTACAATCACAGATTTCATATGGAATTTCCTAATTATATAGATGACAAGGAAACGAGGGAGAAGAGAGAGAGAGGGAGAGAAGGGAAAAGGGAGGAAAGAAAGGACTTATTAGGGCCATAAAGTGTGGAGTAGCTGTACCTTCTGTCTGTGGTTCAACAAGCTTATTTATCCTGGAATAGTGTACAGTGTATGACTAGATATTTGTCAAAGATGGTGCCCAGATTTGGGGTTTGGAAAATATAGTCACTACCACTACTATAGAATATATGGCAATTAAAATGCAGGAGATATTAGAAAAAAGGACACTGAATTCATTAACATTTACAGCATATTACGTACCAGAATGTGTTATCCAGGGGCAAGAGACAGGAAAGACAGGGGAGAAGTGGTAGGGTGTTAGCTTCCAATGATGTGGTGGAGGTACCTTTAAGGCTCACCTCTAAATTTCTAAGAAAAGAGGAAGACGGAGAAAGAAAGAAGAGTTTCTCTGATAAAGCAGACCCAGCCAGCCTCTGCCTGTTTTGCAATTTTCAGTACACTGTTCCATTTTCACACTTCAATAATTCATTTTCTAAGCACTTAGGATCCAGAAAACTGCTTTCACTGATGTAGCTGAAATGCAAGGAACAGAGTTTAGTGACAAACATGTCCACTTATCTCATCTCACTCCACAGTAAACTGTGTCAGAAAACATGTGTAAATAGTAGCAAGCGAATTGCCTGGATGGGTTTCTTGGGATGGTGCTGTTTCTGTTTGAATTCTACATTTAGTGACTTTCAGGGTATAATCACATTTAATAATGAAATGCAAAATACTCTAAAATAAAATTTTGTATCTTGTCATAGAATCTTCAGACTTATATTCAAATAGAAATATCATATATAGTAGTGTTGATTTGCCTTCAGGCACCTCTGGGGGTTCTATTCCCTACGAAAGATGCTATTGGTCCCATTTCATAGACTACGGATTAGAGATGAATTTTATATTTTCCTTGAGATTGAGTTGAAATAGAACGTTGAAGTTGTCTGTCTTTAACTTTGACCTGTAGACACACAAATTCTATAAAATGTTTTAGAGGATAAATCCAAATAGCCTTAAATTTTCCCTCAAACTTTTAAATAACTTATTGCATATACAAAAAATAGTAAAAAAGTTAAAATTCTCATTATACATTCTCAAATATGTATTTACTACTGAAAATTTATTAAATCTATTTATTGGGAGATCTGAGTGTAAAACAGAGCCACAATACAGATTTAATAGATTTTCCAATGTTTGAGTAAGCCAATCATTTGAGCTATAAAAGCTACCGTAATTGAAAAGACATCTAATACACTCACTATGAAATCATCCTAACTGATTTAAAAGGGATGATGATGAGGTGTGTAGCCAGCATGTTATTACAAGGGCATTACACGTGTTGCCAGCCTTTGGAAATTAGCCTTTGCCACTGATAAGAAGTATTTTAATATAATATAACAACTATAGTGCATCTACTTTGGGCTAGATGATAAAACATATTATATCTCTAGACCTTATAGAAGCACTGATATGATTATTTTTATTCTTAGAATTCCACAGTTAGAAAAGAAAGATCAAAGAAACCTTTGCCATAAAAAGCAATGTCTTAATCTATTGCCATCTCACAACTTTCTAGATTATAAAAAAGAAATCCAGAGCTTAGACACGTTAATAAGCCTGTGTGAGACCTAGGCAAGGAGTCTCACCCTGCTCTCCTGGACACTAAAGACAAGCTTTTGTTCTCTGCTGGCATTTTGAATATCTGGGAAGGACAAAACAAACCCTAGAATCCTAAAGAAGTGTCCTTCACACCCTGCCATGCAGACATTTACATATGATGTTCAGAAGATTAAAATATGGAATGATATTCACTTCTGTGGAAATATGACTTCCCAAATACATGTGTTTTATTTAAATTATGGAGATGTTTAGAACAAATTGTTGATCTTGATCTTTTCAAATTTAGAACAGCTCCATTCTATGAATGAGAGATGTAGAATGCTTCCAAGACAGGCCCATAACAAAGGCCTGGGTAATGTACAATTGACTGTAGTTCACTATGCCAGTTGGTTGTCAAGATGAATATGGCAAAAGAGGTCAGATACTAAAGGAGAGACTGTGAGCTAGACTTTGTTATTTGGACATTGGGGTGGAAGAATACCCAGCATCACCACCTCCCCCAACTCTGCTTATTGGTCAGTAAATGAATATGAAAAAAAACTTCTTTTGTATCAGGCTAGTATGTATCCTTTATAGTAGCTTGTGATGCACCATACAGATTATGAGATATGGATGACATTTCTAAAGATTCCCAATATATATCTACATAAGCCAAACTCTTTGGGGGATTTTGTTTGTTTCTTTCTTTGTTTTTGTTTTGTTATTTTGTTTCATTTTTCTTCTTTTGCAGCGGAGCAAAATACTCTAAAAACTCTCCCTTGCTTTCAGAAAATAATTATGATATAATTTAGGTCAACAGAACAAATAAAAGAGAATGGCTCCTTTCTAATTGTGAATGATTAGATCTGTTGCCAGATAATTACCAACCCACAAGTTTAAACCATTTGTGAAAATAGGAAGAATTAGAAACTGTCTTGAAGGGTTAAATGTAGACACATATGCAGGAGCACATGCACACACACGCATGCACACACACACACACATATACACACCACACATATGCACACTCACAAAGTGAGAGAAAGACAGACAGAAAAAGAGAAACAGAGGCAGCAGAGAAAATATTGGAGATAGAAACTATTTCGGTATTATGTGAAAATTTCTGTTGTGTTTTATTTAATAGAAAAGTTAAAAAAATTAAAATCTTGCAGATTTTGAGTAACTTGATATAAGCAATCATGTCAAATGTAGTGCTCTCTCAATTCTCTCTCTCTTTCTCTCCCTCTCTCTCTCCTCCACACACCTCCCCCCACACATATACACACGGTCACTCACACACACACACACACACAATCCTCCATTTGCATATAAAATAAAAATATGGTCCCTGGTAGCAATATTTGAAGTGAACCTTTTCCTTTTACTAATGTACTTCCCTGAACATTACATGCTAAAATCACTGTTACACGAAGAACAATCCAATCCACTGAGCATTGCCAAGCTGCTATTCTTCAGGAGACAGGCTCAACATGGTCATTAGAATGTCCATGCTTATATGGCAGATTTTATTGGGGATCAGGAGAGACTTACCTATGAACCTTCTCTAAAGGATCTTAAGGCTCGTCTACTAACATCTGATGACTTGTCTCTCTGTGTTTTAAGGTAACTAAGTGGTAAACTCATTTTTATCCAGTATGCAGTTAACTTGGCACTTCACAGAATGCCAACCAACAGTGGCCCCCTCCTTCAGCCTCTATCTGCCCTTTTTCCCCCCCAAACTACAGCAACTTCAGGATCTCTATCCAATGCCATTCTTCTGAAAGCCTTGACCCATTGGAGAGTATTCTTTTGGCAAATATTTCAGGATTTCAGTTGTCCCCCCTCCATACCCTATCCACAGTTTTCCAACACTTAGAATTTTTCCTCAGTGGAGTTTCACCATTGAACTTTATATTTGGGCTCATAGTCATAGATAAGAAATGCCTCTTATTCTTTTATAACAGACTATTTTTGTTACACATGTACATGAAGACTATGCTCTATATAAATTTGACAAAGAAAACGGGACTGTGAACATGCAAATCTGGTAAGAGTGCGAATTGAGATATGGCTAGGGGAGTCAAATACACAAAACATTTTCTTAAGGGTTGGAAAAATAGATCAAAGGAGACAGAGAAAGATTTGCTTCAGTGCTTGAGACCTCATTTCTTGCCAAATTCATGGCATACAAACTACAATATTGACTTTGTAAGGTCAAAGTTACAGAGTTTTAAATGAAATGACTTCGGTGGAAGGAATATTCTCAATGCACATCAAAAAAGGAAAAGAATGTTTTGCAAGAAAAAGCGCTAGCTTGCTGTTCATTAGCATTTTAATCTGTAGACACATAACTGGCCACATTATCAAATGGCCTGGCCTCTAAGTTAAAGGGAGATGAGAACTAGATTTTTTTAAAACACCTGTAGCATTTCAGTAGTTAGATAAATTAATTTAATCATTATTAAGGTTATTAGGAGAGGATAATGTGATCTATCTATCTCTTATTTATTCACATATTTCCATTTAAAACCAAAATACTTTATGGCTAAGTTAGGTATCTCTAAGAAGTCCGCTATGATTTTAAAGTAAATATTTGAGTGCTAGCATGATGACTCAGTGTATAAAGCACTTGGCTTATAAATGTGAATGTCAGTGTTCAGATCCCAGAATGCAAATAAGAAATCTAGGCAGTTAAAGAAGCCTACCTGTAATCCCAGTTATTGAAAGACAGAAACTGGGTAGCTCTGGTGCAAGCTAGCTACCTAGTAGATCTAGGTTCCCTAAACTTGATTGCTGGTGTTAACTGTAAATTTAAAAGAGTCTATAGTCTTAGGAATGGGCTCCTAGACATTCCTGTGGGTAATAACTGACTGTATTAACTAAGCTGAAAAGATCCATCTTCATTGTGTGCAAAACCATTTACTAAGCAGAGAGATCCTGGTCTGCATGGTATAGAGAAAGTGGGCTAGACTGTAGGAGGCATTTTTCCTTCTCTTTCTCCTGAGTGTGGATTGCCCTTGCTAGTTGCTTCAAGTTCCTGTACAATAAAAAAATAAAAACACTAAGCAGGGAGACACACTGGTCAGTAAATTAAGTGCACCATATCAAAGAGTATATCTGATATCCGCTTCTGATTTTCACAATTACATGAACACCAGAGAACATGCCTGTGCCCAAATACATACACAGTTTGTGTTATATGTACATGTCCCTGACACATACAAAAAGTTAAATATTTATAATTATAATCATAATAATTTTATACAAAAGCAATTTTATAAGGTGGGATTTTAAATTTATACTGATGTTTATTACACAGAGATGTAATTAATGTTAGCCTGTTCTCCTTGCTATGATAGTTGTGTTCCCAGATCAACCTCTTTCTCCTTCCCACTTTTTGATCTTATATGACCAAATTGTTTTCTTTTAACCATCAATACACATGCAATAGAAAGTACTGTTTCAATGCCTTTTATTAATGATTTCAACAAACATCTCAAGTAAATGACAGAGTAGAGAGTGTGTGGCTTGGCTCCTTCCAATAAATTCTCTGTATAGTCATTTGTTGTTAAGTGTCACCTTTATAAGTTGTTCCATCATTTTATGACTTTATTTTAAAACTAAAAATAGGGTTCATATTGTCATAGATCTTAAATCAGAGACTTGAAGGAATCCAGTAACATCATTGGAGCAGTATTGTGGAAAACTCACCTAGTTTTGGTGGACACTCAATGAAGGTTACTCACTCCTGTATCATCTGTTTCCTTCTAGTCTTTGTTTAAAGCACAAAGTTCTTGGATCAAGCTGCAAGATTACTTGTGGAATCTTGGATATAATAGATTCTAGAATGCCTATATACCTTTATAGTTGTTTATACCGCCTTAGAATTATCTTCATTTTTTTTTTAATTTTGAAAAGTTTTGGCTTTCCTTTTGGAATCAAGACCAGATGTAACTCTAGCTCTTTTGAAAGACCTTGTTTATTACTGATTAATTGCTCTTCTTGGAAGCCCCATAATATCTAAGTGTTCTTCTATCATAAAATGTGACAGAATTTTAAATGTTTACTTATATATCTGGTCTTGCCTGGAAGAACAATTTATTTGATTTTAAAGATAATCCCACAATGTTATATAAGTAGCTTGGTCATAGTAGATATTCAATAACTACCTGTATGTGAAATTAAAGGATATATGAAAAGCTCAAGAAATTTGTTTTAGAACAAACTTGATATCCTTGTGCAATGGAAGAGCTGCATGATATGGGTTTTAGCAGGTTCTGGCAAAAGATGAATCTTTTATAAAATGTGCTGGGATTCGTATGATCTATTCATTGCTAATTCTTTAGCTATTCTATGAGGTCCATTATATAATTGTTAATGTTATCATCAAGTTCCAGAATATTTGAGAAATACCAGAAGGTACTTCAGAAATATGAAGAGTAAATGTCACATTTTTATAAGAAGTAAACTTCATTTTGAGAAAAATGGTAAAGGAAAATAAATTATAAAAAAGAAATGATTGACTACTTCTCATATTATTGAGTGTTAGACTCACTCTTAACTGCCAGTCTGACTCATTTTAAAGTGACTTCATGATGTAATAGGGATTCTTTCAATACTGACTTTAGCCACATATTAAAAATGATTATGGGTGCTGTGATCTTGCCCAATTGGTTGTCCAAAGACAAATGGTCAGCCCTAAAACCATATAGAACAAACAGCTTATATTTGGTAGTATATATATTAGTACATACATATGTGCCTCCAATCATAATTGGTAGGAAAAATATCAAGCATTAGTAGGAAAGCCAAAAGAAGAATATGGAAGGATTTGGTAGGAGAAAACTGAAGCGAAAAATATTATAATTAAATTACTAATCTCAATCATAAAAAACTATATGCTTATGGTTAATTTTATCTAAGGTATAATTAGTATTCACTAAGCTGTCCAAAATCTTTCTTTCACATTGGTCTAACAGCAAGATTAGGCTTTTCAGTTAATTGAGGTCTCCATGTTGTTATTTAGCAACCTGCATAAATAGATATGTATAAATGAAATTGTGCAAGAACTATCTTGAAGATCTTCACCTGTGTGAATGAAGAGGTAGGATTTGGTATAAGAAAGAGGAATTTGTACTGCATTGTCAGTTGAATCCCAGCAAGGAGATGCAGAACTTTGAAGTGGAAACAACACTGAGTAGAGGTAAGATCACAATCCTAAGCTATTCTCAAACATTGGCGTGTTTGGCTGGTCAATAGGTTCAAGAAAAGGCTATTGTGCACCTTAAGAAATGTTCAACATCATTAATTATTAGGGAAATGCAAATCAAAACAACCCTGAGATTTCACCTCACACCAGTCAGAATAGCTAAGGTCAAAAACTCAGGAGACAGCAGGTGTTGGCGAGGATGTGGAGAAAGAGGAACACTCCTCCACTGCTGGTGGAATTGCAAGATGGTGCAACCACTTTGGAAATCAGTCTGGCGGTTCCTCAGAAAACTGGGCATGTCACTTCCTGAGGACCATGTTATACCACTACTGGGCATATATCCAGAGGATTCTTCAGCATGCAATAAGGACACATGCTCCACTATGTTCATAGCAGCCCTATTTGTAATAGCCAGAAGCTGGAAAGAACCTAGATATCCTTCAACGGAGGAATGGATACAAAAAATGTGGTATATTTATACAATGGAGTACTATTCAGCCATTAGAAACAATAAATTCATGAAATTCTTAGACAAATGGATGGAGCTGGAGAACATCATACTAAGTGAGGTAACCCAGTCTCAAAAGATCAATCATGGTATTCACTCACTGATAAGTGGATATTAGCCTAGAAACTTTGAATACCCAGGACATAATCCACAAATTAAATGTTGTCCAAAAAGAATGGAGGAGTGGGCCCTGGTTCTGGAAAGACTCAGTGCAAGAGTATAGGGGAATTCCAGAAGAGGGAAGTGGGAAGGGGTAGATGGAAGAATAGGGGGACGGAAGAGGGTTTATGGGACTTGCGGGGAGTGGGGACCCAGAAAAGGGGAAATCATTTGCAATGTAAATAAAAATAAATAAATAAATAAATAAAAATAAATAAATAAAAGAAAAGGCTATTGTGTCAAATGGGTTGATTTCCCTTAAATGAAGCAATATTTCTGAAGGGAAATATGGATTGCACACCACAATGTTCATCCGGCCTGGTGCACTATTGTTTATGAATTCTTTTTAAAAATAGAATTTAATAATCCCCATTTTTGTGCTAAAAAAACTAATATGTAAAATTTAATTATATTAAGCTTTAACTCTTGCATTACATCTCCTGCTGTAGCACAACTGATACAAAGAATTTGGTGATGCAAAGAAAGAGGATCCAGCATGAGGAACATTATCAGAAAAGGTCAGGAATCTTGCTATTGGCCATAAAGCAGCAGAAATGGGAAGACAAGGAAAGCCAGAGATGAATACCTCCTCATTTTCTCCCTGTCAGTCTACAAAGAGAAGTTCAAAGGACTTAGGCAAATGGATGGAATTAGAAAGTGTCATCCTGAGCAAGGCAACCCAATTACAAAAGAACACACATGGTATACACTCACTAATAAGCGGATGTTAGTCCAAAAGCTCAAAATAAATAAGTTATAATTCACCCAGCTCAAGAAGAAGGAGGACTTAAGTGAGGGTGCTTCTGTACTTAAGAAAGGGAACAAAATAGTCACAGAGGCTATAAGGGAGACAATGTGTGAAGCAGAGACTGAAGTAAAGACCACCCAGAGACTGCCCTACTTGGTGATTCATCCTATAAACAGTCACCAAACTCCAACACTACTATGGATGACAAGAAGTGTATACCAAAAGAAGCATGCCATGGCTGTCTCCAGAAGGGCCCTGCCAGAGCCTTACAAATACAGAGGCAGATGCTAGCAACCAACTATTGGACTGGGCATGGGGTCCCCAATGGAGGAGCTGCAGGATGGTCTGGAAGAGTTGAAAGGGTTTACAGCCCCATGGGAAAAACAATGATTTTGACCACCCAGATGCCCCAAGACTCCCAGGGACTGAACCATCAACCAAAGGGCACACATGGTTCCAGCCAAAAATGTGGCAGAGGAATGCCTTGTAGGGCATCAGTGGGAGGAATTGTCCTTGGTCAGGTAAAGGCTCAACAGAGGCCAGAACAAAGGGAAACTGGGGCGGCGAGGAGTTGGGGGGGACTGTTGGGTGGAGAGGCATATATGTGGAGGCAGGGGGAAGGAGGAGGGGAAGGGGTTGGGGGTCTTAGGGGAGGGGGATATCATCGGGAAAGGTTTTACCATTCGCAATGTAAATGAAGACAATATTCAATAAAAAAAAGAAAGAAGTTTAAAGGAACATCAGAGAACATGGAAACTTCTGAACATACCAGATTTGTTGAGATCCACTTCTGCGGGCAGGTTTTTACTTTAAATCTCTTGGCTTCACATGTAGAAGAAGCTCTGTATATGGAGCAGTATGTTTCAATAACCAATACACTTTGTGGACAAAAGAGAAACAGGAAATACAGAACAGAAACTGTAGAATATAAAAAAGTGTGTCAGGAGATGCTAATAAACAAAGCCATCTCTCTAAGGTGCACGAAGCAACCATGTATTTTGAAATAATGGTGCATCTAAGCATCAGTAGGAGGGGATGTGTTTTGTACTGTGGAGGCCAGACACCAGAGAAAGGGAATGCTAGAGGGGACGAGGCTGGAATAGGTGTGTGAATAGGGGCAAAGAGGACAGGAATGGGGTGGGGGATTTGTGGAGAGAAGACTGGGAAGAGGAATTGCAGGGAGCGATAGCCCTGGCAGAGGTGTTTCTGCTCTTGGTTCTTCTTGAGACAGAGGAGGTGGGAAGAGTATGGGGGTGGGGTAAGACTTTGTCTTAGAGAAAATTTAGGGTTGCTGTATTATAAAAGGTTTACTTGTTTAAGTCTAAATTATTATGCTAATGTAGCTGACCTGCCTTCTGCATTCCTCTGAAGCCAGAGATTGCAGTCTCGGGCATTTAATACCTCATCCTAAAACAGCAGGAGATTAAGTAAAGGATTAGTTGCTAGAGCCTGTTCCCTATTGTCCAGATGCCTCTTGCTTGTCAGTCTAGGGGGAAGTTAGGAGCAATAAACTTCTATTGAACCAGGAGAGAAGAATAACACTTGCAGAAAGAAACTTTTGCATTAGTGAATATGCATAATCTCACATAAATTCATACATACTTATTTCCAGGCAAAGTCAGCTGGGCCCAGCTTGCATGCATTTGCACAGTTTCATACTTCCACACACACATGCATGCATTATCACAATTACATATTTAATACACATCCATACTTACATATGCATATGGAGCAAAAGACCAAGCACTGGTACAGAAAGAACTCACTTATTCTGGATGAAAAATGGACTACAACATTTATTGCATTGAGAAAGAAAAAGCTTCCACCCTTTTAATGCTAAATGAATTAAATCCATATTTGTAAGAAAAAGGCTTTGTTTCTATTAATAAGACTAAGCCTGTCTTGTCCTTACCATGGGACCTGTCCTGTCCCGTGGTAAGGAGAAGCCTGCCTACTCCTTCTGCTCTCTGCAACATCTTCTTTTTTCATCTTTCCCTCTGCCTCCTGCACATTGTTCTCTTAGTTATTTTATGTTACCTATAGTTTCTAAGTTATTCCACTCTGCATTCTCCTTCTAGTCTTGTTCTCTTCTGACTAAAAACTTCTCAGTTCAGTTCTTCTCTCCGTTCTGTTCCTCTCACTAAATTATTCTGGTCTCTCCTCTCTTTGTCCTCAGCCCTTAAACATCTTTCAGAATATATGAACACATGTTACAAAGTTCACACAAATTACCAAATCATAAATTGAAGTAGAAGTTTACAACATAGAATGTTTACATGCATATCCATTAGGAGTAATTATCTAGCTAGACAGCTATCATTTGTCTTTTCTACAAGCTCATAGAGAGTTTAATACCAAAACTAAGTTATAAGTGAAGTTTTCTATAGATAAAACCAGTCAATATTTTATCTTCTGTCCTAACACGTATAATAAATCCTAGTTCCCTTTTTATGACCTTTGGTTAATTGTTTTACAACATCTTGGAATGTGCTCTGAGTAGGAGAAAGTCTGGTTGCCATCCAAGAGCAATTACCTTGTGACACTTGGGAGACTGGCAGAGTTCTCATTGCAGTTTTGACTATCCATAAAGATCCTAGTAGCAGTCCCATTATAAAAGAACCTGATAATCACAGATATAATTTTAGGAATTCTTATATGATCATCATTAAAACTTAAGTCATCTATTTGTCTACATAGCATTACTATAAGACAGTACATCTTCATGGATCTGCAGAGATCTGCTCCAAAGAGGTGTGCTATTACTTACTGATTATTATATATGTTTGTATATAATATATAATAATAATATATAATAATTATTATTATATATGTTTAATATATATTTAATAATAATAAAGCATATTAATAGCAGGAATCTTTCCTAAAATTAGTCCCACACATCCTTGCTGAATGCGGGCTCACCTGTCGCAGATATATAATAATCTGAAGCAGGCACTTCAGGATGATCACCTGCCAGTATATTAGCTTGTCCCATTATGGCTCCCGATAAGGAATATTTGAAATCTAAACAAGTAAAATGATTAATAAAAATAATTTAAAGTAAGCTGGTTATTTGGTCTTTTGTAAATAGAGACAGTGTACATATGATAATCCTAGTGACCCATTATTGTCCTTAAGGGAAGAAAGATAGGAGCTAAATTTGTAGAGACTGTTTTTATATAAAGTCAATCACTCTAAATAAAACATGTCTCCATTAACTTGAAGAGAACTGGGTATACTTAGTTAATTAAGCTGTTATTTGTTTTCAGTAGGTTAAAGAGGTTAACTTAATAAACCTTGGGATATATATTGGAAAATAAAAAGCTATGTTATACTCGAAACTTTTAATGTCTTAGTAAATATGTAGCTTGGAAATGAGGACTGAGCACTTTAGAGCATTTGAGTAAGTTCCCCAGGTTTTAGAGCTATGTCAACAAAGCTAAACTGAATCCAGACCATCTCCTTACAATAATCTTTATAATCTGTTACAATACGCTGTGTGTCCTTTATGTAGTATACCTTTATCATGTGAGTGGGTCATAATTCTGTCTCAGCCTAACAGTTTTTCTTTTACCAGGTAAACTAATTACAAAAAGAAAAAGGATGAATTAAACCAAAATGATTGGAAAATTTTTATCTCTTTTATCATCCTTACTTTTTGGATTTAAGTGAATACACAGATTTGCAAGAATAAAGAGAATTTTTAAAATGAAGGCTGTTCAATACACACTTGAAATCAATCCATGGTTAACAAGGCTTAGCCTTGAAACTAATGCATATTTAATTAAATACCCTTATCAAGGAGACTTAGTAAATTACTGTCAAAAATGTTCTTCTGATTAGCATCTTTACAGCTCATAAATGTACCTAGAGCCAAAGAGCAGACAAAACTATCAAAATTCAAAAGATGTTGAGCCAGTGAGTTCCTTAGAGATCGTCTCATCTGGGGCTTTCTGACATGTGCTCTGTTCAACAGGGCTCCCAGGTCTTGTCGAAGAACAAGAGATCTTTTTGTCAAAGGAGCAATGAGGGCAATCACTTTGGTTACTCCCATGGCCCATTAGTGAGGAAAAACATCAGGAAAAAAAACCTAATTAAATCTACTTAACCAGCCATTCATAAAACTGATATTTCAATTAAAAACTAATCTGTGTACTTTAGCTTATACCAACAACCGAAGGAACAGGTTGCACTTAGAATGCTGACTTACCCCATTTTCTGCCTCTATAACAAAATACTGATGTTTGAATTCCTTAGGAAGAAAAGAGAAATATCTGGCCAATACTTTTAGAAATTGAAATATAAAGGGGTTGCCTCTTGGTGAAATACAGTGTCTTCTTAAGCCATTTTGGAAAGACTCAAAAAAGGGAAGTTAAACAATATCATGAAGAAGAGCTAGACATTTATGTTTACTTAGTACAACAATTTATTTTCCTGAGACTTTTGTTCATGAAAGAACTCCCAGAAGGACAGTTTCAATCCTGCAAAAAGATGGTGTGTCTGAGATCTAGTCATTTGCTACCATGTTTCAACACCTTCTTTTATATTATTAATTATGTACTGTGCTTTTGCCTCACTGACTGTGTTGATGTTGGAGAGCAACAAAAACCAGAGGTTCTTACTTCCTATCTTGTTGTTTCTAGACATATCTCTCAGGTCATTTGGCCTGCCTGCTGCACCATCTTGCTGCCTCAAAACTCTTAACTGTTAAAGACCATATCAAGAGCTCAGTTCCCAAGGCATGAACCTTTTAGCGACACATATAAACCCAGCAGAATCATTGTAAATGCATCTGGAGATTGTCGAATCAACATAAATTGCATGTATTATTGGGGGGAATGAAATCCAAACATATGGAATGACTTGGCCTGAAAAATATCACAAGCTTGTTCACTGGTCCTGCCTCTTGTTTTCTCCCCAATACACAAACCTCTGAGCCCTGCAGTAGGTGAAGCTTCCTGTACATACACTTTTGATTTACTGGTCTTTGCTAAGCTTGCTAGTTTCGGAAGATTTTGATTTTGAGTTGTTATTTTCTTTTGTTTTGTTTTTTCTTATTTCATCTTGTACATGAGAGACCAGGCCTCTCTACTATGTCAAAGGCAGATGCTCGGCATCACTTCAACATTTAATCAAATCTTCATTGGAATCCTTCCCTCTCTCATTCCCCAGGGCTGCTAATTACTTTATATATAGCACTACCCTGAATATTCTAATTGTGAAAGAGTTTGAAGAGATACAGTGTTTAAATTTGATTTACAAAAATCTCTTAAGTGGCCTTCATTACCTTTACTGTAAAGTATCCTTATTTCTTTTCTGTTTGAAGAGGCGTTAATTAAATACTTTGAGTTAATTTAAAATTAACAGTGGATATAATTTGATGTCTTTCTATTGAATCAGTGAGTTCTAAATGGAAACTCCCAGGTCAAGAATGTTCCTGTTTCAGGTGTAGTTAGTTAGTGAATAGAAATGTTCTGAGTGCTTATCATCCTCTATCCTACAATTGTGTCATGGAGAAAGGAGATGCCCAAATCAAGTCCATTTTGAAATGAAAATAAAGCAGGCTCTTTAGGCTCATGCACTGTTTCTGAACACCAAATGAGGCAATGCATGTGCTGTTCAAAGCTTGGGGATTGTACTGTCCCATTCTTTTTTCCTAAGAACAAAAAGAATTAAACTCATACAAGGGCTGATGCTCCCAGAAACACAACTTCTATTACTATTTGACATTAGAACAGTTGTCCTCAATACATACATTCGACAAAGACATTTAGACAAGCCAAGAAGTGTTACAAGTCAGTTTTCCTCATGATGATTTTACAGAGGCAAAACTTCTATAGCATTATGAGTTTCAGAGAGTGGCATAGTGACTACTCATTTCTGTTTACCTGATGAATCTGGTATTCCATTGCCTGATGGTAAATTACTAAGACCCAAAAAGGACTAAGGACCATAAAACAAACTAAATCGGTGATCTTACAGATTTTTTTGGTGTAGGAGGGTTCTCTAGGTCCTTATTTTAGGACCAAAGTGACTCTGAGTTTAGAGTCCCAGTCGATATAACACTTGGTATAATTATAATTTTATCATTGCATGTCTAAGGATACCATTTTCTTGTAGACTGTGACAACTTTCCTCTTGAAATCCTTTGGTCACTTCTTTTCTTTGTCCCATTTTTGTGCTGGCAGCTTACTTTTGCAAGCACAATTGGAGGGCCTTCCCATTTTCAGCCACAAAAACTTTAGGCTCAGAAGAAACATGTATCAAAATCATGACTGTACAAATTTATGAGTGAAAAACAGAATTATATTCAACTTTCTCTGTATCATCCAAGGTTCTTTCTCTCACAGAGGCCATCAGTGTTGTTTTGCCAGATGTGTATCCCATGAGGCAATGATTTCTAGCAGATACTGTGACATACCAGTATCATAGCCCATTCATATTCAAGGAACATAGACAACTTAGTTCACAGAGCCCATATTGTAATTCCTAACTGATGAGATGTTAAGTTTATAGACAGACTCATAGTTTGCTGCCAGGCAATAACATTCAATACTAAATATTCCTCTGAGTAGGAAGAAATCCAAATTAATAATGAGAACAGAGAAATTTGTGTGGCATGGTTAGTAAGAGGTCAGATTCTGAATTCAGAGAGAATAGGTATGAGTCTGATTCTATTACTTTTTTGGGACTAGAAGGTTTAAGACTCAGGCAGGTTTCATTTCTGTAAAATGGAAACAGTAATTTCTACTGCCTGGGATTCTTTTGAAGATAAAAACATACAATGCATGCATGTAAAGTTTTCAGTATAGTGCTTGTGACAGTATACTACCAGTGTTAACGATTTTCACTGCACACCGGAGTAAAGGCTCCATGGCTAAGCATTCTCATACTCCCTAGATCCAGTACCTACAGTGGTCAGGACTTTGCATTGCAACATTTTAGATGCAATCTTTAGTGCAATTATTTGCTCATAATAATTTTTTAAGTCATTGAAATGTGACTCAAGCTACATGTATACTTTGAATGCTTTGGTAGATACATTGAAAAATTAAAAGGAAATAGATGATATCAATTATACTAATCTTTTTTACTTAATTCAGCATATTTCACACATTATCATTTAACATGAAAATGACTCCTGAGATTTTACCTTCTTATCTGTGAATTAAATTTACCAAATCAGTATATACTCTATGATTATAGCTATTAGGTTTGTAACATTTCAAGAGATCAGTAGCCAACTATAGCTATAAACTACTATATTGTATATTGAAAACAATATAGAAGGAAATATTTTTTGTCTTATAAAATTGTTCTATTTTGGTCTATGTAAAATTCTTTCTCAGGAATGATACAAAGTGACTTCATTTTAGGGATTTATAATTTGAGATAAACATAATTAACAAAGCAAGTACTTCTTTAATGTACAGGGGAATGATGTAAAATGTATTTATAGGCTACATTATTCAAAACAGTTTGTTAGACTAATCTACTAAAGCAACTATCCTGCTTAAGCTCATGCGATAGAAGGAAAACAGCAGCTAAGAAATGTTCTCCTCAGAATCTTGCAGAGTAGTTGGTATGTCTAGTTTCTACCACACAGAGATACTAGTGGCAAAGAGAGATTCTGTACTTCTGAAAAAAATGCTTTTGATTTCATTTATGTTGAAATATTAAAAATTTTAAAAGGTTAATTTCATATCTTGTATATTGTTCTAATCTTGTGATAAGTTTATGTGCAGGAAGAGTTCTAAAATATTAGTGTTTCTGTACCCTCTATGTAAGTCTTTTCTGTCTATATCTTTTAATATGGTATATTTATTACAAATAGTATTCCCATATTAATACATTACTGTTGCATGTCTGTTTTACAAATATGTTCACATAAGAGTTTGCTTATGAGCATGCATACATTTTATTCTTCAGTGTGAGGCTGGCTCGTCAACAAACTTTTTGGGCTTCATATACACTCTGCCCTATAAAGCTACACCTGATTTAAGCCCTTTGTACCCCAGCCTCTTTCTGTCTTTGTATGTGGATGCTGGGGATCATGTCCTCATGCTTGCATGACAGATATTTTATCCACAAACCTTTCTCCATGGCTCACTTAATACATCATTCTCAATGCCATATTTTATTCAGATTCCAATAGTTTTTATAATAATAAAATTTTATAATAATAAAATTTTTATAATAATGTTATTTTCCTGCTCCACAATTCCAGTCCATGATTTTATTTTCAGTTCTGGGAGTCAAACTCAGGCTTTGTGAAATTTTGGAAAACACTCTACCACCAAAAACCATTTTCATCTGTGCAGGATATTACGATATTGTGATACTTTCATTTTAATATAACACATTTATTAAGTTCATTTGATAATAGCTTCTTTCATAATTCTGAGAGTTTTGAAAACTACCATTGGTGCACCTTACCATGGTTGTGATGACATATAAAATATAGAGAACATCCTTAGAGGTGAAGGGCCTTGAGCATCATTAGATGCTGTGAAAACAACTTCTTGCTGAACTTAACCAGCTATGCAATGTGGCCTTTATCAGGATGCCTCAGAGCAAAATTGGTTTCACCAATTACAAAGCTATACCCTCTCTAAGTCACTATGAGTATAGGTCACAATTATAATTGATGAAAATTATGTATATTATTTGAATTCCTCTATATCAAAGTGTTGCCTCTTCCTCTCCTCTTTATTTGTATTTGATTACCTTTTTAAAAAATTAATGTGAACTGTTTTAGACTTAGGTATTGATCAGTTAGACAATATTTATTTTTTGTCCAGTTTTCCCCAGCTTTGGTAACAAAAATCTCTTTCTGCATGCAGTACCATTTTGACATAGTGTCATCATCCCCTAAAAGACCCCCTAAGCCCTATTCCCTCCCCCTGTTCCTCCATTCACCCCGTCCAAATTCCCTGTTCTGGTATTGCCCTATACTGCTGCACTGAGCCTATCCAGAACCAGGGGCCACTTCTCAGTTCTTCTTGGCCATCATTTGATATGTGGATTGTGTCTTGGGTATTCCAAGGTTCTAGGTTAATATCCATTTATCAGTGAGTGTGTACCATGATTGATCTTTTAAGACTGGGTTACCTCACTTAGTATGATGTTCTCCAGCTCCATCCATTTGTCTAAGATTTCATGAGTTCATTGTTTCTAATGGCTGAATAGTACTCCATTGTGTATATATACCACATTTTTTGTATGCATTCCTCCATTGAGGGACATCTGGGTTCTTTTCAGCTTCTGGCTATTATAAATAGGGCTGCTATGAACATAGTGGAGCATGTATCCTTATTACATGCTGGGGATATGCCCAGGAGTGGTATAGCAGGGTCCTCCAGAAGTGATGTGCCCAGTTTCCTGAGGAACCGCCAGACTGATTTCCAGAGTGGTTGTACCAATTTGCAACCTCACCAGCAGTGGAGGAGTGTTCCTCTTTCTCCACATCTTTGCCAACACCTCCTGTCTCCTGAGATTTTAATCTTAGCCATTTTGACTGGTATGAGGTGAAATCTCAGGATTGGTTTGATTTGCATTTCCCTAATGACTAATGATTTTGGTCATTTTTTAAAATGCTTTTCAGCCATTAGAAGTTCTTCAGGTTTAGCTCTGTACCCCACTTTTTATTAGGGTTATTTGGTTTTCTGGGGTCTAACTTTTTGAGTTATTTGTATATATTGGATATTAGCCCTCTGTCAGATGTAGGGTTGGTGAAGATCTTTTCCCAACTTGTTGGTTGGCAATTTGCAGATGATATGATAGTATACTTAAGTGACCCAAAAAACTCCAACAAAGAACTCCTACAGCTGATAAACAACCTCAACAAAGTGGCAGGTTATAAAATCAACTCAACCAAATCAGTACCCTTCCTATACTCAAAGGATAAGCAGGCTGAGAAAGAAATAAGGGAAATGATACCTTTCACAAAAGCCACAAACAATGTAAAGTACCTTGGTGTGACTCTGACCAAGCAAGTGAAAGATCTATATGACAAGAACTTCATGTCTCTGAAGAAGGAAATGGAAGAAGACCTCAAAAAATGGAAAAATCTGCCATGCTCGTGGGTTGGCCAGATTAATATAGTTAAATTGGCCATATTGCCAAAAGCAATATTCAGATTCAACGCAATACCCATCAAAATCCCAGCTCAGTTCTTCATAGAGTTAGAAAGCGCAATTCTCAAATTCACCTGAAATAACAAAAAACCCAGGATAGTTCTAACTATTCTCAAGAACAAAATAAATTCTGGGGTATCAGTATCCCGGACCTCAAGCAATACTACAGAGCAATAGTGTTAAAAACTGCATGGTATCCGTACAATGACAGGCAGGGGGATCAATGGAATATGATTGAAGATCCAGAAATAAACCCACACACCTATGGCCACTTGATCTTCGACAAAGGAGCTGAAAACATCCAGTGGGAAAAAGATAGCCTTTTCAACAAATGGTACTGGTTCAACTGGAGGTCAGCATGCAGAAGAATGTGAATTGATCCATCCTTATCTCCTTGTAAGCTCAACTCCAAGTAGATCAAGGACCTCCATGTAAAGCCAGACACACTGAAACTAATAGAAAAGAAACTGAGGAAGACCCTTGAGGGCATCGGTACAGGAGGGAAAGTTCCTGAACAGAACACCAATAACTTATGCTCTAAGATAAAGAATTGACAAATGGGACCTCATAAAATTACAAAGTTTCTGTAAGGCAAAGGACATCATCAAAAGGATAAATCGGCAACCAATAATTTGTTATCTCTTAAGTCTCACATTTTTGCCCTGTACTTCTCACTCCTGTTTCTACTGTAGACAGAAAGAGATTAGCTATATGCTCGTCCTTTACACTGAGCCCGTTTTGGTTCAATAGAAGACTGCCTAGCATTCCTAAAGCAATTAGAAGAAATGAAAGTGGATGCTTTGTCAGGACATCTTCCATCATGAGATTGCCTCACACATTTCTCTATTCTATTGGCTTGGTATAGGTAACAAGCATATTCAGAGCATTTAGAATAGTGTTAATTACCAGTACTTGGGCTAACTCATCTGCACCGGCAGACCCCTTTAATCACTAAACACATTCTATAAATAGATACTATTTCTGTTCTAACATCCTGTAAATACTTGTTTGGCATGACTCAACAGCTAGAGACCAACTTTCATAGACATCTTGCAGCAATGGTCTTGACCTCAGTCCTTAGTGTTCTGCTCATATGACCTCTCTTAACCAGTATCCAGTGTAAGTTTTATAAGGAACTGTTTTCAGACAAACCTGCTTCATAGATTTTAAAATTATTTGTCCTTAATATATAAAGTTTTGTATATAAATTGCAATAAAGCATCACTTGTTTTGACATCATTTGAGTTGTTCTAATTATATGTATGTCTTGAAAAGTCAACATGTACTTATCTACACAAAAGAGAAAAAAAGACATAATCAGTGGAAAATTCTTTAGTAAATCATAGCATTATATAAATATATATTTGTTTTTAAATTTAATTCATATTAGCATATTGATAAAATATCCATATTTAATCAATGATAAGACTTATCAAAATGTTTTTACTAATGAATATTTCTTGCTGTACCAAAGTTTTGTTCAATTTTAATGTAGAAAGCTATCTTTTAAAAATGAAAATGTGTTGACTTGATCATCAGATAGACTCAGCCCCTGTTATTTACTTGACTGTGGGAATTTTGTCAAATGGGGACAAGTTGGATGATTATGATAACTCAGTGAACTCTTGCCCCCATACACACTGTACCTGATCCTTGGATAATCTCACTGCTCTACACTCATGTTTACTTCACTCTCCTGCAAAAAGAATTGGGATATCTATAAGATATGCTGCTGAGTTTAAAATGTAGGATACACTATGTCATGTGAAGGTCAAGGAAATTTATGTTTACTTAAGTATGTTTGGCTATAATTGTTGTCCTGCTATGATTGCTGTTATGTGAATGTTCATTTCAATTTTTTCAAAGATAAGAATGAAAAGACATTTATGAAAATCATCTTTGGAAATTCAAGATCTGAATTATATTTCTCCAAGCCCACACCATATATTTTAGTGTCAAGGTTCCATTCCATTGATTTTCCCTGTGAGTCCAATGAAAACGGGTCATGATAAGCCTCATCATATTGTATGATATGATGCTTACTACTTAGCAATGCAAAAAATGTTTTCCTAAGTAGCTGATGGAGTCACTTGGACTACTGAAGACATTTTTTGACACATTAGGTAAAATGTGGCTAAATCAGAAATGTGTTACCTTCTCTTGAGGTAAGGCTTGGTTTCATAGTCTTTTCTTCTGTGCCATATCTTCATAAGCATTATAAAAGAATTGAAACACCCACTGCTCATTCTTTATAAAAATTACACAAGTGCAATCCCTCCAGAACCCATCCAATTTCCAACAAAGTGGGTAAGTGATGGGTCTGTTATTAAAATTTTCATTTGTTCTATTATCCATCGTTCAAAGAAGAGTTTGGTTCAATAGTTTTGAAAAATGAAACAGGCACAATGAATGTAGGTTTATGTGCATTCCTTACAAAATGAATGGCTGACACTTCAGATTGTCAGAATTTTGAATATCTTCAAAGGTTTCCACACAACATGGAGTAGATGTAACTGTGTTTCATGTTTCTAGAGAGCCCATTTAATTTTAGAGTTTAACCTCTTCCCTGCCAAATTAATTTAAGCTTAGCCATCTTGCTATCTACTGTTTCCTCTCTTAGTATTCATCTGAGAAACAATATAATTATCATTAGGTTAGGGCAACCAGCATGCAGCACAGCACCCAGCTGCAGCACTGCGTCCTCATTAAGTCACTGTCCTTAAGCAAGGCAATGAAATGCCATTGGTATGTCTTTGAATCTGTGGTTCTGGGGATGGTGTGTTAATTTGTGTTATAACTTCAAGCAAAGAAATGCAGCTGTAATCTCAGAGAAGAGAAGCAAGATTGTTCCAACCAAATGAAGAGACCATCTGTTTGCTTCCATTAATAACTGCCACAGCAAGAGCAGCATTAATGAACATCTAGCCTACATGAGCCTCATCACTAGGCTTGAGAGTTTATAAAACAGCTTGAAAGTTAGACAGCATTGACCTAAAGCAAGGGTCTGACACTTAGGATTTTGTAGGTTGCTATCAACCACGATTTAATGGCTTCCAATCCCTTCCACCCTCTCATCTTCTATCCTCTTTCCCTCACTTTTCTTTCTTTCTTTCTCCTCTTCCTTTTTCTTCTCCTTCTTCTATGCTTTCTGCTCCTCTTCCCCTTTTACTCAATGTATTCTTATTTTTCATCTTCATCTATTTCTAAATGTTATATCTGATATGTTATATAATATGGTGTCAGGGGTTGGCTCTCTCTCATGTAATGGATCTCAAGTTAGATCAGTCATTGGTAGATGGGCCATCCCCTCATTCTTCTCTCTCTCTCTCTCTCTCTCTCTCTCTCTCTCTCTCTCTCTCTCTCTCTCTCTCTCTCTCTCTCTCTCTCTCACTTTACATATACTCATACAACCCCCTCTGACACTATTAATGATACTTTATTATGTTTGCAGACAGGAACCTAGCATAGTTGTCTCCTGAGAAGCTACATCCTGCAGCAGATGGAGACAGATGCAGAGACCCACAGCCAAACATCTGGCTGAGACTGAATAGTCTTGTGGAAGAGTAGGGGATAGAAGTGATTAAGTCAGAGGGATTAAGAGCATCACAAGAAGACCCACAGAGCCAACTAACTTAGGACCATGGGGGCTCACAGATCCTGGGCGACTAACCAGGGAACAATCAGGAGCTGGAGCAAATGTGCAGCTTGATCTTCAAGTAGGTTCTCTAAAATGTGATGCAAAGGCTGTCTCTGTGTTCCCTGACATTGGATTCCCTTCCACCTACCTGGACTATCTTGTTGGGCCTCAGTGGGAGAAAATGTGCCTAGTCATGCTGGGACTAGATGACCCAGAGTAATGTGATCTTCAGTGCAGTTCCCCTTCCCTGACAGAAGTAGAGGAGGCAATAGGGGAAGAATGTAAATTCCAAGTTATCAATTTTATTTTACAGAATGAACTGGCATTGCTTTGTCTAAAACTGGTTTTTTTAATCCAAGCTACAGAGTTATTTTCCATGTTTATTTCTAAAAGATTTATAGTTTTACATTTTCAATTTAAATACATAGTGCATTTTAGTTAGGTTTTATGTGCAGAGATAATTGTGGATGCAAGCTCACAGTTTTATACAAATATCCAATTATTCGAAGTGGTATGTCAAAAGAACACTATCTGTCATTCACTGAATTTTTGTGTTCAGAAATCAACTGAAAGTGTCCATACTACTGTCTGATTACCTCTTCTGTTTATAGTTTCCAACATTAATTTTGATGCAACTACCACAGTGCTTCTTACATGTACTGCTATTACAAGATTTGGTCTTGGTTATTGTGATTCTTCTATGTTATTATTCCTTTGAAGCATTGTTTTAACCATTCCCATGCTTCTATCACCGTGTGAAAATTATTATAAACTCTTCAATTAAAAAATAATAATAATGAGATTTTTTTCTGAGGGGGTGAATAATATTGAACCTACAGATAATTGGGGGCGGGAAGATTTAATACTAACTCATATTTAAGGACACAGATTATTTAATCTCATTATTTTTCTTTATTTTTAATTGTCTGCATGTAATACTTGATAATATATGTATATGCCCCTGTTAATGTGATTGTATACATGTTTGCCACTGTTAGATGATTTTCCTTGATTGTAGCCACTACTTGCATTGTCTGTTTGTTTTGCTAAGCTGATATGACTTCAGGGATATTTCTTTCTCTGCCTTCCTATCCCTGTCCTGAGACAGTGTTATAGATGGGTGTGTACCATCATCTGTAGTTTTTCATATGGATTCTGTGGATCCAAACTGAGATTCTAATACTTGTTCTGTTGGCTCTATTTTATATTTAATAATCAAACTAAAAATTTTGTTTTTAATGAACAAGTCTTGTATTATTTTTGTGAGATAGATCTAGATATTAAATGTTATTTTAATATTTAAAATTCAGCTTCCAATTGAATGCTATCACCTTCTTTAAGCATGTTTGAATTCTAGTAGCTCTGGATCACTTTTACAGTAAAGGATTATGATATTACTTGGAGAATAAAAGTGTATGGTTATAGAATATATTTCAATAAGTTGATACAGTTATTAATTATAAATTTATAAGTTTTATAATTCTTGCTAATATTCTTGTTTTAGATTTACTTTGATAATATTAGCCTTTTAGATTAATGTGAACATGGTATATATTTTCAAAAGTTTTAATTGTTTCTTTTTTATTTGTTTCTTTGGGTTTTGTTCTTTTTTAACTTTAATGGCTACATTAAAAACAGATGCTATTTGTATTTTGTAGATGTGTTTTTAATCTAATCATATAGATTCTAGCGTTGTGTCATTAGACCAATTATAATGAATTGTATTGTAATTGTATCATAATTTATTTTCCATTATATTTACATTCTATTATACATCATATTATAATAAATTATATACATATATTGTATCCATTAATTATAATTGTAGTTGTAGCTGTGATGGGCAAGTCTGAAAGTTAAAAATACAATGGAGGATGTTTTTGAGACAGAACATATGCAGGCAGAGGCAGACATGTCATCAGAGAAGATAAATACAGTGTAGGGTTGTAAAGAAACCATAAGTGAGAGGAGCTTCTGATGGTGCTGTAGAAACAAGCACAGATAACAGCATGAAGAACCACCTAGGTTGTGTTAATGGTGTTACTCATTTCCTTAGAAGTGATGAGAACTCATTGGAGGTTTAATCACATTGGCTACAGGGTAAAAAACAGACTTTAGGGAAAATAAGAAGCAGAGAATCTAGCATCTATCAGGCAACAGATGACTTTCCGACACGGAGATGGTGGAAACTTTGGAATGTGGTGAAGGCACTGGGGGTAAACAGGGCAAAGAAACTGCAGAGCCATCTGCTTAGAAGATAATGAGCAGTCCTGACCTAAAAGAGAATACAGAACTTTATTCATGTAATGGCTGTATTTATCTTAGAGAGGAAAAATAGTCAATTGATCCCCAAGTCTAAAAGTTTGGTCAAGTTTCACTCAGTTTTCTCAAGAAGATTGGAATACCTAAACTTTTTCTGTTGTTTATTTTTCAGAATCAATCTTCCTTACTTACTTCTGTTCTGTTTTCTTTTGTGTATATACATACAATGTCATCCCTTACACAGAATATCTGTGATAAAGACCTGTAAGTGCTGATCTCACAGCTCCTTTCTGTCTATTCAATTTTGTACACTTATTTCTTTGTTTTGTTATAATCTAGCAGCTACTCTCATAACCTGTTCAATCAATTTCCAAAATCCTGAACTGTTTGAGACACTAGACCATGTAGCTGATAGTTTTATGAGAATTACACTAGAATATGGAGTGGGCAAGGAAAATGTATCCTTTCTGTCTCCTGGAAAGATTAATGTGACTTATAATTGACTCGTAATCATAAGTACCCTGGAACAGAGATACTTCTATGACTAGAACATTTTTAGACTCAATAATTCTTTCTGTCCCGCATCTCTCTAATACAAACACCCAGCCATCATATCCTTTATAGCACACAATAAAAAAAATCGTTGTATTATCAAAACATAGAAATCACAAACCTTCTTTCCAAATACTGAAGACATAGAGACTGTGGTGTATAATTACAGTCTCACATAATTTACCATATTACAGCTCAAAAGTTTGCATTGCATAATTTTACTTTCATTTGTAATTACTTTTAATAATACATTGTTTTATTTACATAATATCTAAGGTGAAAATTCAGATTTTAGTCTTTGTTTAAATCCACCCAAATAGGATTCTCTGAAACTATATTTATTTATAGATTGAGAAGCCCAAATATGCACACATAAACATAAACACAAATTTGTAATTATTAATGTATCATCATTAAATAATTATATAGAATGGTATTTTTAAGCACATTGAAAAGAGTCAAGAACATATATTCATTTCAGAGTTTCATCTCACTGTTCTTGTGTATTGTCAGGTTAAACATATATTACTCCCCACAATAACCAAGATAGAAGAACTCCAGAAAGGCAATAGAGAAGAAATATATAATTTTCTCATAGAGCTACTGTGGACATTTTAACCAGGAATATATAGACCTGGCTTTAACACATAATTGAAAGAAATTTGCTACCAAAGTCCTCCAAGTCAAATCCTAGACTGGTGATTTCCTGCTAAATATTTTAAACTAGGATGTGGTCTCTCTTGACTAACTCTTCCCACTAGTAAGGTTGAGATAATAAAGAGGACTTTGAATACCGCAATCTGATCAAATACAATAACTAATAAACACTTGAATGATTTTCGTATGGTAAATGATCAGCAACATTTAATTATAATATTTCTGCCAGTGCTTTTCTCCAAAGAATTGTATAAATACTTAGAGTGGCTTTTGCCCAGTGGTAGGCAAGATGATTTCATATTTGAAATCCAAAGAAATGTCAATAGTATATTGGTTGAGAATGCACATTAGTGCACTGTGGTCATGTGAATGCAAGTGAAGCCCATGGATTCATAGGTAGTGACATCATTTAAAATAATTAAGACCAGATGCCTTGTGGGAGTAGGTATAACCTTGTTGGATGAAGTGTGTCACTGGGGGTAAGCTTTGAGGTTTCATAAACTCCAGGCAGGACCAGTGTCTTGCTCTCTCTCCTACTGTCTGACAGTCCATATATGGAACTCCTGGTTTTCTTCTTCAGCACCATGTTTACCTGCTCATCACCATGTTTCTTGCCATGATCATAATGGACTAAAGCTCTGTATTGCTAAACCAGACCCAATGAGTTTTCTGGCCATGGTGTCTCTAAATAGCAATGGACACATACTATGTTTTCATCAAATCCACCCACACATCCTTTTCTCTGATCTTTCTATATGTCCTCTCACTACTTTCCCTCCTACCTTCAAAGATTTATCTTTGAAAGTCACCAAGTTTTCTTAGTGTTGCTGATGTATGCACATGGATAGGGCTATTAGAAAGTCATGGATGCTTGGATAGAATGAGTTAGTTTCCTCCAAAGAATTTTGAGAGCTTGTTTGCAAGCGTCAAGTTTTTTAGTTCAAACCCAGTTTTCACCATGTGCTACTGAACCATTTGGATAGAAACCTATGCCCATGGAATGTCTCCTTAATAAGAAATTTTTGAAAGTCAGCAAGTAGAATCACCTGAAGTTCTTATGAAATGTGCATGGCTAAGACCCATCATCAGGTACTTGGGTTCTCTGTATCTGGAAACAGCCTAAGACTTTGTGTTTTCAACAGGTAATGATGCTAATGCTGCTGCTGATGGCTGGGAGAGAGCACATTTTGAGCACTGCTGATATAACTCATGTGAAACTGTGATAATAAACCTGATACTCAGAGAAGGGAAGTAAGTCATAAACACTGTCCCAAACTCTTAACTTGTACTATATAAAAATCCACACATTCAAGTACTATATCTCGGCCTATTCTATTGGTGTTCTTTCTTGGGAATGCCCCTCCTGTATTAGTGTCCACTCCTGTCTCCTAAAAATGTAGAGATCATGATACGTTCTTGTATTTTTATCCTAAAAGTTCAATTAAAAAAAGGCATGCAGACCAAACCCAAGGATGATTGTTCATTGTAGAATTAATGTTTAAATTCAATGTGTACAATTTATGCAGGTTAGCTCTACTGATACAACTCTTTCATATGATATAATACAATCTAGAAAATCAGAAGAAATAAAACCAGACTTTAAACTCTACTCTATAAACACTATGGCTCTGAGGAAAATGCTTTACCATGGCTTCTTAAGATAACAATATTTTGTTAAGATATCTGATATATTTTTTAAGTTTAATATATTTTACAATAAGTAACAAGTAAGCCAGTATAAATTTTGGTTACTTTCCATTAATAATCTACACAATTGCAGAATATAGGTGATATTTGGGGATATTTGCTTTGTGTGACCATAGTAATAATAGTTAGAGTTTCTAATATGTTTATATAGACAAATCCTTAGAAAGTAAAGTCCTTTATAAAACAAATTCTTAGCATACTAATCTATAACTTGCAGGAAAAATGGAAAGAACTTGGTTTTAAGTCTGTCTCTAAGTTTGCAATTTCTTTAGACTAAAAAAAAAACATATGCTCAGGAGTTAGCCATTGATCTTTGGTTATACTGAAATGAAGAAAGATGAAGTTCTTGTTTGAGAATTCCTCATTCATGCTTTCAGGTGTGTCTTTCTTTTGACAATCTTTCTTTTCTTGAATCCTTGTGCTTAGGAATATCTATCTATCTATCTATCTATCTATCTATCTATCTATCTATCTATATCTATATATCTATATCTATCTATGTATCTATGTATCTATCTATGTATGTATGTATCTATCTATCTATCTATCTATCTATCTAATTTATCCCACAAAATTAATCGAAGATAGCAAAGGTCTATAGGAAAAACTCTGATTTACATATAACACAAGTAATTTGTCTAGTTAATGGAAAGAAAGGTGGTATATTTTTCCCATAAAAATGAAGGTAGGGAAATAAACATTGAGAAAGTTTAACCTGTTAATTTGTTTCCATATTTCTTTGTTCATTGAGAACTTGCTTGAAAAGTTTCAGCAATTCTAATGAGAGTACATGAAGCCATAGTTTAATTACTATGGTCAGAAACAGCAGTTACTGCCTGCATCAGCATGGAGAGATATAGTAGGAGGAGGAAATGGAGTAGGACTGGTGTTGCAATACACTGATGGACTTCTTCCTCAATTAAGAGCAAGGGAAACCTCTTAATCATGAATATTAACACAAGACAGATGACAATCACTGCATTCTCTTAAGTCTATGAAAATAAAGCCTCAGTGGAGTAGATTACAACAAGGCTTAGGGTCTCAGGAGACCTAGATATTAGGTTTTTTTGCTTGCTTGTTTGTTTTTTGTTTTTTGTTTTTTTGCATGTGGTATTTGTAAGAGGAATCAATCTAATTCAAGGATTCTCATCTTCATATTAATATTGCTCTTAAAATTCAAATAAGAAGAAAAATAGTAGAAGCAAAATCACTAAATGCAGATTGGCTTCCTTAACTAGGAAATTGTTATCTGTTCAAGTACTTTAACCTTTGCTCATTGTTAAATATTAAAACCTTAATAGATAACACTGAAGCGGGAACACAAATCAGAAGCAGATATACCCAATGTGACAATGTTCAGTGATTCTAAATAGTTGAATCTGGCAACTAAATGTTATATGCTGATATTTATAGCACTTCATGTCAATAGCAGATAAATATCACATAATATTAATATATCAATAAGTAATGATGATTTCTTCCTGGTCTTTTAAATATCTCTAAGCAGTTTTCAACTGGCATGTAATTCTGCTCATTCTATATCTCTTTCCCAGGTCTCTCCAAACATCATGAGTGAAGGCAAGTTATACTTTATTTTTCCAACACATTAAAATTGTATAACCATTCTTCAGAGTTGACACTGACCTATTTTCTGATGTCCTCTCTTCTCAGTCAGAGTTTCACAACTTTGGGCTGTACCATTTTCACTTAACAGTAATGTTTACCCCGCCACCCATCCCCCAAACAAAATATGAATATGCATGCAAAGACTGTACTTGGCTTAATTTGTGGTTTTAACCCATACATTTTTAATTTCAGGGAAACATCTGTGCCACTAATCACTGCTACTTTCATTTCAACAGACAAGGCATTGAAATACTGATTAGAATAAGAAGATACTGTGGACTACCAGTGCATATCAAAAGGAAGAACAATGAACATCAGATTACATTGGAAATGTGGCTAGGGACATTTAGGCAGAATACATTTTGATAGTCTAATTATTAGGTGGGGTATAATACAATGCAGAAGTCTTAACAAGTGCTTGTATGGTTTTCTTTCTAAAAAAGAGATTGTGCATTAGAGAAAAAATAATAAAGATTCCTTCTAGCAATTTCCAAAACCACTTGCTTCAAGCTCCATTGTAAGAGGATTTAAAAAAGTTTCAGTCTGTAGTGCATTATATATGTTTAATTTCAAGTGGATAATTTTTGAGCCTGAAAGTCATACCTGACTTGGTGGTTTCTTCTTCACCCCATACAGTGAAAATCAATAGATTGATGTTGTGAGGCTGCTACCTGGGGTGATCTGAAATGAAAAAGACATTTTGAAATTAGGGAAAGAAACCTGCAAACTTTAATAATGGTGGTACCATAATAGGATGTTTTTCAATCAATCAACAGCATTTCCTGTGTATCTGTATTCCATGACATTTCATGCTGACTTAAGAAACACAGAAGAAAAATCCAGTTTATTAGCAAACTATATTTTTGAAATAAATAGATGCTAAATGAAATGCAAGAGGAAATTTAATCTTTTCTCTGGGTGACTAGTTTATCAATTGCTTGGGAAAGAAGATACATGAAATGTTATTAATTATTCTACATTAAATAAATATTTCTAATATATCTGAAAATAACTTTAGAATGGGAGGTCTAAAAAAAGATGAAATTTGAACAGGGTGTAAAACAAGGTTTTGAAGATATTCAGTTTATGCAGGGGCTGTAGAAATAGCCTCTTACAAGCCTTAAACTGTATTTCTAGAGGGCAGCTGGCCTATGGAGAACAATAAATTTTATTATGTCTTATGAAACATGCTCATAAAAATGCATGTTTCTTTGGTTTTTTTGTTTTGTTTTGTTTTGTTTGTTTTGTTTTTTTGTTTTTCGAGAAAGGGTTTCTCTGTATAGTCCTGGCTGTCCTGGAACTCACTCTGTAGACCAGGCTGGCCTCGAACTCAGAAATCCACCTGCCTCTGCCTCCCAAGTGCTGGGATTACAGGCGTGCGCCACCACGCCCGGCTAAAATGCATGTTTCTTATTATGCATACACACAAATTATACATGCATATGCAACTTGTTATAAACAATTGGACATTATAGCTATGATGCTTAAGGATGCAGACCTTAATCATTTAGCATAGTCTAAAACTGTATTGGAATGAAGATTTTTTTGTATTACATCAGAATGACTTACATTGGTAAGTTGCTGGTACTTTTACATTTATTGGAACAGGAACTGAGGAGGCAAATGAGGTTCCATCATCTCAGATACCAACACATTCATTGAAAGTGTCCTACAAGACTCCCTGTCCTGTAGCTGCCTGGCCACCTGGCCCCATAACAGAGAGATAGGAGAATATAAAATAGCTAAGGTTTTTAGACAATTTGCACTCCTGATACTGACTACAATGTTAACACTTTTAACAGAATGAATATTATTTAACACCTGGTATAAAAATGCCTAAAGTAAGAAGGAGGAGCTGGACGCTCACTTGTGGTGAAATCACTCTGTTCTAGCCGAGAGTCTGTCAGTCAGGAAAGACAACATGAATGTTGCTGTAGGGTTTCCCTGTCATTTTGGTGCAAGCAGACGATATTAATATTTTCTTACTCCCCCAATAACTTCCCCTAGATGTTGTAAGTTCCTGACTTGATGATGTTTTGCCATCTATCTACTGTGACTATCATAGTTACTGTTGTAAAGTGGTGTGTACCTACAACACAAGGGTATTTGCTATATTTTAATGGTGACAAGGACATTTACCTGTCCACCAAAGGAACATTTTTATACCAACGTTTGATAAGCTCATCAAAAAAAATACCTCCCCAGTATGTTTTTTGCCTCCCCAGTCCCAGTTCTAATAAATGTAAAAGTACCAACAACTTACCAATGTAAGGCAAGTCATTCTGATGTAATACAGAAAAATTATCATGTGGCTATAGAATATAGTATAAATTATATGAACTTTTTGCTATTCGATTGTTTGTGAATGTCCATATTAAATACACATCTGTGAATGTGGTGATCTTCATTTTGGGGCTTGTATTTTATTAGAAATTAATATCAAAATTTAAATTGTAGCCTCCTCTCATCTGAATTAATTGGCAGCTTACCTGATCAACCAGAAAAGAATCTAGGCATTTAGAACAATCCAACTATCACAGCTTTCTTTGCTTCTGTGTCTGACAATGCACAGCTCTCTCCTGCACTGATTCCTCACCATTAAGTGATTATTACAAGACAATCATTTCAACCCCCAAACTGTCATTGTACGCATTTTCTATAATACATTCAGAGATTCATACAACTGAGCAGGAAAACATCAATTAAAACATCCTTTATGCTGGGCAGTGGTGGCACATGCCATTGATCCCCGCACTCAGGAGCCAGAGAGGGTGGATTTCTGAGTTTGAGGCCAGCCTAGTCTACTGAGTGAGTTCCAGGAACAGTCAGAGAAACCCTGCCTTGAAAGACAAAAAACCCCTTACATTAGATTTTCAAGTTATATTCTAATATATTAACCTAATAAATTCTAGTAGCCTAATATTAATTAGTGCAATATCATTTAATAAATTAGAATAAAAGGTAATTTAGATTCTGTAGAAGTTATGTGAATTAAAATAATGAAAAAGAACAACCGGACGGCTATCTGTGTGTTTGGGAAGTTGGTTTCATCCCCTGAGTTTTGGCCTTGTGAGTATGGTGGAAAGGTTGGAGAGATCGCTCAGTGAAAAGAATGTCTGCCAGAGAATCATGAGGAGTTGGATTTTGATCCCGGATCCATATAAAATGTCTGGTGTGAAGGTTAACACATGTGATCACAGGTCATTGGTAGTGGTGTGGGATAAACAGATCACTAGGGCTAGTTAGCAGCTAACCTGTTTCTAGATTCAGTAAAAGACCCAACTCAAATGAATAAGGTAGAAAAGTTTAGAAAAGGACACTCCATACTCCCACCCTGGCCTCCTTATCACCCAGGTGTTTAGACAACTACCTGGCCTGTGGTAATGTGGTAAATGATTGCCATGGGAGTGGTTGGTATTTTTGCTTTTGAGCAGTGTATAGACATTCAAACCTTCACTCAGTTGCTCAATTTTTATGCTTATGATTTGTTATCCAACAAAAATATTATAGAAAAAAAGATGATAGCACCTCTGGCATGTTCTAACCCTGGCTGTCAAAGAACAAATACAAATCACATTGAAAAATTTCCTAAAATATCTGTGAGCTTAATGATCTGTGTTTGGCTTTTAGAAACCTATAAACAAAGTTATGTTTCTGTCTTTAAAATAATCTATTTTCACATTTCTATTTGAATAACAACTTGCAGTGGGGTAGTGGTAATTTCCAATGCATCTACACATTCTACTGATATCAAAGTGTCTTGAACATTACTCATGGTTTGGACCAAGGAAAGCAATTATACAAAAGTCAATCAAGTAATAGTGGCTAGAGAAGATCAATAAAATATGAAACAATGAATTTACAATAGTTTATGGTACCTAATGAATACTTAATGGAATTGGAAAGTGGAATATACCAAAATTGAGCTACACTAAGGCATTTGTTTATGTATGTGCACAACTAAGAAATTAAGCATGATCATTAAAATATTTATAATAATCTTCATTTAATATTAATTATAAATTATGTTTATAAATGGATAGAAACATAATTTTGGAACCTATAGCTGTTTTCAGTAGATCTCAATATACAAATAGAAACTCTTCTCTCTCATGTCTCAGTATAATTCTTCAATTTTTATAATTAAAACTATCTGACCAAATTGTTCGTCATAAAGGGAACAATAGTATACTATGAAAGTTAGGAATACCAGAGTAAGAAATGGAAATAAGGTTGTTTTGATTTGCATTTCCCTGATGACCAAGGATGTTGAACATTTCTTTAGGTGCTTCTCAGCCATTCGATATTTCTCAGGTGAAAAGTTTTTGTTTAGCTCTGTACCCCATTTTTTAAAGAGGGATATTGGGCTCTCTGGAGTCTACCTTCTTAAGTTCTTTGTATATCTTGGATATAAGCCCTCTGTCTGATGTAGTGTTGGTAAAGATCTTTTCCCAATTTGTTGGCTGCCATTTTGCCCTTTTGACAATGTCCTTTGCCTTACAGAAACTTTGCAGTTATATGAGGTCCCATTTGTCAATTCTTGATCTTAGAGCATAAGCTATTGGTGTTCTGTTGAGGAACTTTTCCCCTATACCGATATACTCAAGGGTCTTCCCCAGTTTCTTTTCTATTAGTTTCAGTGTGTCTGGTCTTGATTTCACCACACACCAGTCAGAATGGCTGAGATCATAAAGTCAGGAGAAAACAATTGCTGGTGAGGATGTGGAGAAAGAGGAACACTCCTCCACTGTTGGTGGGGTTGCAAGCTGGTACTACCACTCTGGAAGTCAGTCTGGCGGTTCCTCAGAAAACTGGGAAGGAAACTTCCAAAGGACCCTGCTATACCACTCCTGGCCGTATACCCAGAGGATTCCCCAGCATGTAATAAGGATACATGCTCCACTATGTTAATAGCAGCCCTATTTATAATAGCCAGAAGCTGGAAAGAACCCAGATGTCCCTCAATGGAGGAATGGATACAAAATATGTGGTATATATACACAATGGAGTACTATTCAACCATTAGAAACAATGAATTCATGAAATTCTTAGACAAATGGATGGAACTAGAGAGCATCATCCTAAGTGAGGTAACCCAGTCTCAAAAGAACACTCATGGTATGAACTCACTGATAAATGGATATTAGACTAGAATCTTGCAACACCCAAGACACAATGCACATACCAAATGGTGCCCAAGAAGAAGAAAGGAGTGGCCCCCAGTCCTGGAAAAGCTCAGTGCAGCAGTGTAGGAGAATACCAGAACAGGAAAGTGGGAAGAGTTGGATTGGGCAACAGGGGGAGGGAAGAGGGCTTATGGGACTTTTAGGGAGGGGGGATCCAGGAAAGGGATAATCACTTGAAATGTAAATAAAGAATATATCAAATAAAAAAAGAAAAAAGAAAAGGAAATAAGGAATCTGTGAAAGAAACAGACATTCCTACAAATTTCCAAATATTCATGATTTAGATTCAAGATACTAGCAATATATTGATTTGTATCTTTGTGAAACTGTTAAATCTCAGATGGAATTGACACAGTGAAGACACAATTTCCATGGCAACAAGTAAACAGTTTAAGAAGGGTTTTATAGGGGATGAAAAAATGGTTCCATGGTTAAGAGCTCTAGGTGCTCTTCTAAAAGACATAGATTCTGACCAACAGACACATGGTGTCTCACACTGCTTGTACCTCTAGTTGTAGGGACTTTTATAGCCTTCTCCACCAGTTCAGTTCAGGCATGAGGTATACAGACATGTATGTAGACAAAACATCAAAATAGACTTTTGGAAAGGATGTGCTTTTAGATTTTGTATGCCACAAAATCCGGAAAGATCTTGGAGAAGATTTCAGAAAATATGAAGGGATTTGTGACCTCATAGGAAGAACAATATCAACCAAGTTCCCAGGGGCTAAACCACCAAACAAAGAGTACACACGGGGCAGGGGGGACCCGTGGCTCTAGCTAGATATGTAGCAGAGGATTGTTTTAGGGAGCATCAATGGGGGGGAGTCCCTTGGTCCTGTGGAGGCTCCCAGGGTGGGGGAATGCTAGGGCACTGAGGCAGGAGTTTGGTGGGCAGTTGGGTGAGCACCCTCATAGAAGTAGTGTGGAAGGGAAAGGACATAGGGGGCTTGTGGAGGGGAAACTGGGAAGGGGGATAATATTTGAAATGTAAATAAATAAAATAACCAATAAAAGAATAACAGGAAGAGCTTGGAAAGAGCTCAATATGTTGAGATAGAGGAGAGCTATTGTCAAGATTATCTGGGCAAATGCAAATATAATCCAAAAATCTATTTAATTTAAAGATGGAGTTAAGAGTCAAAGAGCTCAGAAGAAATTGGAAAATGCCATGCTGCAGGTTTAAGAAAAAAGAAAGGAACTGTGTCTAAATGAGCAGCCTCTAGACTCTGGGAAAGACAGAGAAATTATTTCCTTTACCAAAGCCTCCTTAGAAATGAAGTCTTGCTAGAACTAATTCATCTTATCAAGACCTCTATTATCCTAAGACACTTAAGAGCTGATTGACACACCCATTCCTTGTTGGGTCTCTTAAAGGACAGCTATGCTAGGCTCCTTTCTGTAAGTACATCATAACATCAGTAATAGTGTCAGATCTTGGAGCTTCTGAGGCCTGGAAGTGGTAGTTATCCTATTGTAGACAGAGGAAAGAGGAATGGGATGAGGAAATGTGGGAGGGCAGACCATGAGGGAGGCAATGACTAGATTGCAAAAAAAGTAATACTAATAAAAAAAGACACCCATTTCTGTTAATTTGCTACAAAAACAGTGAAAACCTGACGTGCTTATGGTAGCAAGAATCTTTTTTATTGAAATTAAAATTTGGCACACATTTTCAACAGATGGCTAAATAACAAGAAAAGTATCACATGATTCACTTGTGTGGTAGATGGAAAATGGAAGACAAAGATATTAAACCTTACTTAGAAATTGATGAAAGCTGATGTTATATGTAATGAGATCCTGTCTAAACATCACAGAAAGTAAGGGAGTTGAGAAATAATACCAGCGTTGGCTTCTGATTTCAACACATGTGTGCCCTACCACACCCAAAGAGAAGCATGTGTATGTTATTCATGCAATATAAAATATATCAATGTTATATGAATTATATCCCCAAAATATAAATCAATGAATGAAGATTGTACGAAAATAATTACATTTTACTTTGAACTTTTGTTTGAACTGTACAACGCCAATCTGCTTGGATTTGTTCTGATCAAAAGATGATGATGGTGATGATTAAAACAATTTTGATTATGCTGATTAATTAAGTTCAGATTAATTCCAGTAAGGGTATTCTTTTCAACTTAAACAAATATAATAAGTTAGGACATTCCCAAATAAAACAGTCATATCTAAATGTGATTTTGACCACTGGTCCATTGTCTCCAGCCTCCTCTCTTCTATTTACAGACAACCTTCATTCTTTTTTTTTTATACCTGTCTAACTTAACCCTAATAATGGATTCTATTGTTTTTCTAAAAATATTTTATTTCATTTTATTTTATTTTTTATTTTGTGTGTGTGTGAGTGTGTGTGTGTGCATGTGTGTGTGTGCGAGTGTGTGTACATGAGAGAGGAAGGGAGGAAGAGAGAGAGAGAATAGAGAGAGAGGAGAGACAGAGAGAGAGAGAGCAAAAAAGAGAGAGAGAGAGAGAGAGAGAGAGAGAGATTCTTTGGAACTGAAGGAGTGGGGCATCTAAAATGAGTACTATAATCGAAACTCCATCTCTCATGACTGATTATGAAGTGCTCATAAGTTCTCAGTCATCTTTCCAGTGCCTCAGATTCTATCTACTTGTTTCTCCTTGGATTATTCATTTACTCTGTCATTCTTTTTCTTACAAACTTCAACTTGATTTGATTTCTGAGTAAGAGTCAATGGCTCAGGCTTCTCTACCCTGAGTTATGATCTTTATTTCTCCTTCTTCTTCTTCTTCTTCTTCTTCTTCTTCTTCTTCTTCTTCTTCTTCTTCTTCTTCTTCTTCTTCTTCTTCTTCTTCTTCTTCTTCTTCTTCTTCTTCTTCTTCACCATCATCTTCACAATCATGGTACTTGTCATGATTATACAGAATTAGAGATACGAAGAAAGTGTGACAGGGAAGGAACTTGTTGCAATGCAGCCTTCAAGGAAGAGAGATGGTATTATTGAGTGCAACAGATTGGAAAATCAGAATGTAAGGAAAAGTATTAATGAAAATGAACCCAAAATTGGAGGGGTACTATTATAACTATGCTACCTATAGCAGATCATAAGAAAATAATCTGCCTGAGTTTAGCAATTTTTCATTAAAAATATTGAATGCAGTGTATATGTAAATATCATCCTACATATTCATCACCATTGGTGATGATTATGAAACAAAATTTTGAGGATTTATTAGGATCTGTGAAGACTTACCAATTTTACATAATGAATTCATACTAAAAAGGACTGAGAAAATTGAAGAACTAAGAGACCTGGGCAGATCATTTGTATTGTATGGAGTTGCATTTTATATTTTATCTGCTATTTGGTGGCCAAGTAGGACCAAATATTATGACAACAAAATTATATATAGAATATGACAGAATCCTCAAAACAAACCCCAAATTTTATATTATGTTTTCTAATTCATAATAAAGAAGTTAAAGCTAAAACATTTCAATAAACTCAATCCACTGGTAAATAACACTTTCCACATTCATTTTTATATGTTGTATTTGCTATTTTCCTGTTGATCTAAATAAAATACTGTGACCAAAAGTGACTTATAGAAAAATCATTTATTTTGGTTTTCTATTCCACAATGGCAGGAAGAAGTGCCAGGCATAGTAGCACAACTAGGATTGTTAGTTCACATCTCCACAGCAGAATGAAAGTTGAGAGAATGAGGGAGAATTGAGGATGGATACAAATTCAACAGGTGTTTCCAGTGATCTACTCCCACCTGCAAGGCTCCCAGTCCCGTTTGCTAAATTACTTCCCTCCTAACAGTGCCACCTACTGGGATCATCATTCTAACACTGGCATCTGTGGGAGACATTTCTCATTCACTGAATTGCTTCATTTTAGCAGTTAATACACACTAATAGATTTTCAAATCACCATGTATATGCCTAAAACAAACTTTTGCCTTATGCCTCTTCAAGATATATTATTTTTATGAAAATAATGTATTATCTCTTATAAAATTCCATAATTCTGTCTGTGCTTTTGAATGTGAAGAATTGAACTTGGAATTTTGCACATGCTAGGTCAGCATCTACATCAAAATTGTAATCCTGTCTCTGTAATTCTGTATCTAATGAAGAAAGCATATATGTCTTGTATAAAATCTTATAATTATTCTTAGGTTAAAATGCCTAGGTAAACATTTTAGCTGTTTTACTGTGTTTTCTTTTATTTGGACGTGTCCTGTAGAGAAAAAAAAGAAACAGATGAACACACATACACCTCCACCCCCAGATATGAGTGCGCACACGCGCACGCATGTGTGGGTGTGTGTGTGTGTTGGCTGTGGTAGCCTTCAACATTTTGCTCCTGCTGCAAGTATCATCCTAATTTCAACAGACAGCTGTAATGAATAATGGCAAATCAGTAATGGAAGCTTTTAGCAGAGCCTCAGTAAGTTATCAAAACTTAAAATACACAGGGAAGAGTCTATTTGGAAAGGAGAATTACACAGAATTATACACCTAACATTTTAGCTTAGATACCAACATCTAAAGTGGTGCAAGATATTAAGAAAACATGTCAGGTTTAGAGACCTATAATTAATCTTGTCAGCAGATATGGCAGGGAAGACTACTACTGAAACTTGCATCTTGATGAGACTTTCCCCCCATTTACTCTATCAGTGTGGAACAGTGGTAACCCCAGGGATCTAAACCCATTACCGGAGTTTTACAGTACAGTTCATGCTCATTGCATACCCTCCTTGTGCTTGGGGGCATTAAATATTTAACTAGCTGTGACCATTGTGGTGTGGAGAGAGAAACCGTTTTAAGTGCACATTTTATTCACAATATTGAAGAACAAATATAACATTTAAAAAGTCTGTGTCTGAGACTTGAGGTAGAACAAATGGTCATGTGAAAACACAATTTTTGTTTAGTTCCTGTAATTGAATTAGATTACAAATCTTTCTAAATATACATATGCATCATATCCTACAGTAGCAAGAGTAAAATGTGAAGTATTATAGGCATTAATACTACCATTAAATTTTAATGTGCACAACCTGGCTGTCAAGGCATGTTTTCAAACATGGAAAGCAGACTAGAGAATCCAGAATATTCTCAATCCTAAAATGCCAGTTAATTTATCTTTCCATAACAATTTAAATAGATATATCAATTGTACATTGGAACTGAGTATAGATGTTGTTAGTAAACAAATGGAAAACTCATAGAGTTTTTACTTTGGCTGTACTAATTCCTTTACATTCAGTTTGCTTTAGATAAATTGTGTCATATAGAAATAGTTGAATTATTGGTTTTGCTCAGATGATATGTATGTTAGGAATCACTAAAGTTACCCATGTTGTGGCACCATGCATCTTTAGGTCATAATGTGGCATACATTTCACACATTGAAGTGATTCAGAAAAGGCAGATTTAGTGAGAAGTGTTTCTTTCATCAGACTACTCAAAAGGCACAGGGAAGAGCAAGCTGAACCCTTAACTTTAAATCCAGGAAATTTGTGAATGTGTTTGGCTGTGGTGGTTGTGGGAGCATGGGGTTGGGACACTGCATGTGCACTGGTGCGTGTGCTCATGGAGATCGGAGGCTCACATACTGACTGTCTTTCTTAGTCGCCCTCTCAATTACTCTCCACCTTATCTTTTGATTCAGCATCTCTCACTGAACCTGGAGCTCAAAGATGTGTTGACATTAGCTAGACTGCTAGCTCCAGAATCCTCTTTATATCTTGTTTTCTGCCAATGATGAGCTTTGAGACAGGCAATGGTATCCATGGCTTAGTATATGAGTATTAGGACCTAACTCAATTTATCGTGATTATTATACATCAGTTTCTGAGTGAGCCACCGGGCTACCTCCCCACTGGTTTTTTATTTGTTTATGTAGGTAAGTTTGAATGGCTTTGTGTCACAGAGGTGACATACAGTTTGCTCTACAGTGTTTATGAGAACAGCCACTATGGAGGACAAAGATGGTTTAGGAGCACAGATTGCTCTTCAGAGGAGCTGGATTGTTTCTGAGCATGTACAAGGTGGCTCATGTCCTTCAATAACTTCTCATCCAGTGAATCAAACCTGAATACCTTTTTCTAACCATTGTGGGACCCACACACACATCTCTTGAACTTACACTTAACCAATATATATACAATACTAGAAAGTGGCTATAAAGACAAACAAATCATTAGTGGGTTTAAATTTTGGATTTGTTAGATTAAATTAGAATGCCTATTATATTCCATGTAGTATATTATGATTTATTAACTTAATTTTCCATGAGCATTATTTTATAAATTTTTCTTAACTATGAACAACATACAACATAATTATGTGACTGCTTGATTTATCACAAAGGATTTCACAACAATGGCAAATTCGAAGTGATAATACTTTTCTCAAGAAAATATATTTTCTTTATTTTTTAAGGTTATAATTACCTCACTTACTTCCTTTTATTTCCTCCCTCGAATCTCTTCCAGTATTTCCTCCTTGTTCTTACAAACTTATGCCCTAATTTCTTGAATTTTTCTTATATTGTGTGTGTGTATGTGCACATGTATGCCTGCATTCCTAAACATATAAGTATATCTGGTTCATTCTGTATAATAGTACTTGTATTCAGGACTCATCATTTGGTATTGTATAACTGAAACTTATGTTTTCCATAAGGAAGGTGATTGTCTCTGCTCTCAGCATTCTTGAATTGCTTTGTCCTAGGGTTGAGGAATTTTAGTATATTTATTGGTGTATACCTTGTTGAATTAATGTTCAGGCAGCCACACTGGTGAAAGATGTGCTATAGTTTTGAAAATTATATTTATTAGTGCTTTTACAGAGATAGAACAATTCTCTACTTCATTCAGAACAAAAACCCAGGATAGAAAACAATTCTCAACAATAAAAGAAGCCAGGCAGTGGTAGTACCTGCCTTTAATCCCAGCCTTTGGGAGGCAGAGGCAGGCAGATTTCTGAGTTTGAGGCCAAATTATATTCCATGTAATAGCTTATGATTTATTAACTTAATTTTCCATGAGCATTATTTTATAAATTTTCTTAAGTATGAACAGCATACAATATAATTATTGTGACTGCTTGATTTATCACACTGGATTTCACAACAATGGCACATTCAAGGTGATAATACTTTCCTCAAGATAATATATTTTCTTTATTTTTAAGGTTATAATTACCTCACTTACATCCTTTTATTTCCTTCCTCCAGTCTCTTCCATGTATTTCCTCCTTGTTCTAAAGAGTAAGTTCAAGGACAGCCTGGGCAATACAGAGAAACAATGTTGCAAAAAACAAACAAACAAAGAACAATCTGGGGGAAATCACCATCCCTGACCTCAAGCTATATAACAGAATGATAGTGATAAAAACTATATGGTATTGGCACAGAGATGGATAGGTAGATCAGTGGAATAGAATTGAAGACCCAGAAATAAACAGTGACTATGGTCACTTGATCTTTGATTAAAGAAGCCAAAACCATAGAGTGGGAAAAAGTCCACTTTTTCAAAAAATGGTATTGGCTTAAGTGGCAGTCAGCATGTAGAAGAATGCAAAGTAATACATTCTTATCTCCTTATACAAAGCTCAAGTCCAAGTAGATCAAGGACCTCCCCATTAATGTCAGGTATGCTGAATCTAATAGAAGAGAAAGTGGGAAAGAATCTTGAACACATTGACACGGGAAAATTTCCAGTGGCTCAGTCGCTAAGATCAACAAATGGGACCTCACGAAATTGAAAAGGTTCTATAAGGCAAAGGACACTGTCAATAGGACAAAACAGCAACCTATAAATTGGGAAAAGATCTTTACCAATCCAACATCCAATAAACAGAATTATCCAAAATATACAAAGAACTTAAGAAGATAGACTCCAGATAACTAAATAACTCTATTAAAAACAGGGTAGAGAGTTAAACAAAGAATTCTAAACCAAGGAATCTCATAATGGCCCAGAAGCCCCTAAAAAATGTGCAACATCCTTATTTATCAGGGTTTAGCAAATCAATAGAACCTTGAGATTCCACCTTACACCAACCATAATGGCTAAGATCAAAATCTCAGGTGACCGCAGAGGCTGGTGAGGACATGGAGAATGAAGAACACTTCTCCATTGCTGGTGGGATTTTAAACTGGTAAAAACATGTTGGAAAACAATCTGGTGGCTCCTCATAAAATTGGACATAGTTCTACCTAGAGACTCAGCTATACCACTACTGGACATATACCTAAAAGATGCAGATGTCCCAGCATATAACAAAGACACATGCTCCACTATGTTCATGGCAACTTTATTTATAATAGTCAGAAGCTGGATGTGACCCAGATGTTCCTCAACTGTGGAATGGATACAGAAAATGTGGCATGTTTACATTATAGAGTACTACTCAGCTATTAAAAGCAATGACTTCATGAAATTCACAGGCAAATGGATGGAACTAGAAAATATCTTCCTCAGTGAGGTAACCCAAACATAAAATGACACATATGGTATATACTTACTGATAAACGGATATTATTCCAAAAGCTTAGAATATCCCCAGTACAAGTCACAGACCACATGAAGCTTAAAAAGAAGACCAAAGTATGGATGTTTCAGGCCTGCTTAAAAGACGGAACAAAATAATCATACGAGGTAGAGGGAGGGACTTGGGAATGAAAGAGGAGATGGAGGGAAAAGGGGGACAGGATCAGGTATGGGAGGAAACAGGGAAATCCAAAGGGTCTGGAAAGTGGATTGAAATATTTAAAAGTAGGAGGTGGTGATCCGGGAGGAGCCAATAGAAAGTCCTAGTTACCAGAAAAGATGAAAGATTCCCAGGATCCAAAAGGGATTACATTAGCTGAAATACCCAACAAAGGGGAGAAAGAACCTGTAGAGAACATATCCAACAGATAGGCATGCCCCACCCCCAGTTGAGGGATGGAGCCACCCACTCATCTCAAAAATTTTAACCCAGAATTGTTCCTATCTAAAGGAAACACAGGAACGAATAATGAAGTAGAGATTGTAGGGAAGGCCATCTAGAGACCACTTTACATAGGGATCTATCCAATCTGCAGAAGCCAAATCCCCATTCTATTCATCAGCTTCACTGATGCCAAGAAGTGCTTGCTGACAAGAGCCTGGTATAGCTGTCCCCTGAGAGACTCTGCCAGAATCTGACTAATACAGATGCAGGTATTCACAGCCAACCATTGACCTGAGCCCTGGGATCCCCATGGAAGAGTTATGGGAAGGACTAATGGGGCAGAAGAGTTTGCAACCCATAGGAAGAACAACAATATCAACCAACTCTATCCCCCAGAAATCCCAGGGACTAAACCACCAACCAAAGAGTATACATGGAGGGACCCATAGCTCCAGCTACATATGTAGCAGAGAATTGCCTTATCTGGCATCAAAGGGAGGGGAGGCCCTTGGTCCTTTGGAGGCTTGATGACTCAGTGTAGGAAGATTCTAGAGCAATGAAGTAGGAGCGGGTGTGTGGGTGGAGGTGCACCCTGATAGAAGCAAAGGGGAAGGTTTGGGATGAGAGGTTTTCAGATGGGATACCAGAAAGCTGGACTAGGGCAACATTTGAAATGTAAAGAAAAAACAATGTGTGTGTGTGAGAGAGAGACAGAGAGAGAGAGAGACACACACACACACACAGAGAGAGAGAGAGAGAGAGAGAGAGAGAGAGAGAGAGAGAGAGAGAGAGAGAAAGAAAACGAAAGAAAGAAAGAAAGGGAACTTTCTAGAAGCTCAAGATAATGAGCTGTGAGACTCTCATGTTCTCACACACCTGTAACATAGGACTGTAATATGAATATATTTATATATATAGTAGTAAAGAATATGGACTTGATTCAGTGATAAATGGACAATAATTGGATCATGGGAATATATCATCCCCCTAGTGGTTGTTTTGTTTGTTTGTTTTAATATAGGTTCCACTCTACCAACCAAGCTAGCCTTATCATTCATATTCTTTGACAAAAGATACCTGGTAAATTCCCTTTGCAGTGATTTAAATCTGAAATAAGGATAATTTATTAAAAAAGAATTAAATTCAGCAGCCCCATGGAATATTTGTGGTGGTCTGGCTCTTGCAAAGCCAGGTTTATGCCATTGTGAGCACTCAGATATCCAGTTAAGCCCTTTAATCACCAAACTAGAGTAAGTGCCTGATTTGTGGCCAAGGGTTGCTGTTGTTTTTGTTGTTGGTGGTTTGGTTTTGTTTCTGTTTTGTTTTGTTTTCAATAACATTTGCAATATGGGAGAAACACTTCAATCTGTTACTTTTTTTCTGAATGAAGCAAAGATTTATATTTCAGAATAGCCCATAATACAATTATATACATGTTTGAAAATATCATAATGTCCCAACTAGTTTCATATTAACAAAAATGAATAACAATTTATAGTACTATCAGTAATTTTGAGAAGTCTTTTATTATAACATTGTGTGATTTAATATTTTTCTATGCCACCACTTTCTATTCTCACCGGGACTTAGTAAAATATTCTATAAAAGCACTCATTCACTAATATTAGTATTTTTGTACTCTTAACACTTCTGTCTCATTCTTTGCATTACTCTGCCCATACACAATTTCTTTAGGTGTGACTGATTTGTTTCCTTTTGGGTTCCTTTCCTTTTCTTCTTTTTGAGTCATCTGCAAATGAACTAATTCTGGTGCCCTGGATCGTACTTCTGCACATAGCAAGCTAGTTCTGCAGAGCCTGGAGGAGATCTCAATCAGTGTCACAAAATTATTGTGTCAGGGATAGAATTCTCGGTGGTAGGTCAGTATAAGATGCTTGAATTTATACCTATGGCTTATGATATGCAGACTAGATAGGTGAGCCAAGACCATCTGTTTTGGCTTTCAGTAATTATGTCCAAGTCCTGTCCCCTCTGTGTGACTTGCCTCTGCCTGCATAGCATCTGATCCAGGACATAATCAGTCATGATCTGTGACTATGCTGCCAGATAAAGAAGCAACCTGCTAGTCTCTGAACTAGGCACACATGAGAGAGGTAAGGACAGCTAGTCATGCTTAGTTAGTAAATACATGCTCAGTGATATTACATTGGTTATTTTTCTATTGATGTGAAAGCACTATGATCAAGGAAACTTATAAAAAAAAGCAGTTAATTTCACTTGCAGTCCAAGAGGGTTAGAATCAACGCTAAGTGAGCAAAGGCATGGTGTCAGGGACAGCTGAGAGCTCCTGTCTCTACCTGCAGGTAGCAGGCAGAAGCACACTAAATGTCTCCAAATGACACACCTCCTCCAACAAGACCACATGTTCAGCTGCTGACCTAGGAATCAAACACATGAGACCACTGGGGCCATTCTCCTTCAAAGCATCCTAGCTATGGAGCAGGAGACACTTGTTCATATGTACTACTGAAGAGCCCAGAAGGAATGAATCACATATCTGCTTTCACACATGTAGAAACTGAGATTCAGCTTAAGTTCCAAATAACCAAGTAAAATGTATTAAATTTAGTCATAATTACACATAAATTCAAATTCCAAAATTCAAATTCCATACACCTAAATATCAATAGTGCAAACTCCACTATAATAAGATGTCATCATCTAGCCCTTTCTCAGTACCTATGTCTCATAGCTTATAAAAGTAATATGTTATCCCAATGAAAATATACAATATCAGTTTTTTATACACCTTTAAAGAATCTGTTATATCTGAAAGTAATCCTTTATCAGAAATAGGACCACATACATACATACATACATACACACACACACACACACACATGGCAGAAACATCCTCTAGTTTCTTTGCACACAAAGTGCTTAGAGTCTCTACTAGGCATAGAAGAGGTGGTAAATATTGCTAAATAGAATAAAATAATTAAGAAAATTGAGCTTTAGGCAAATTTTATAGTGATAGACATGGAAATTAGCATCCTCATACAAATTTCTCAACTGTGAAGTTAGGCATTTCTCTGACTTCTCATATTTACTCCATGAACACTATCTTAGGATTAGTATGACAAAAGGTTGCTTAGGGAAGAAAGGGTTTATTTCACTCATAGTTTCATATAAGAGTTCATGATCAAAAGCAGTGAGGGTATGAATTCAATCAGGACAGGACCAGGAGGCAAGAGCTGATACAAAGGCCATGACAGAGTACTGCCTACTGGCTTGTTTCCTTTGGCTTTCTCACCCTGATTTGTTATAGAGAATCTGAGATCACCAGCCCAGTGCTGGTTCCACACACAATGGACTAGGCCCTCCCCCATGAATAAATAATTAAGAAAATACCCACATCATAAAGATAGAACCTTACTTACTGTTCTATCTTATGAAGACATTTTCTCAATTGAAGTTCCCTTGTCTCTGATGACTATAGCTTGGGTCAAGTTGATATAAAACTAACCAGCACAATTTCCTTACACTTATCTCCACCCATCTCGTCACAGCTGCATAATTGCAAGTAAATTAGCAAGCCTGTTGTGGTTTATCAGTCCTTCAAGATAGATGTCTTCTCTCCACCAGAGTTCCAATTATTAAGTTTCACAAGTGGGTATTTTTGATGAGTCCCATTTTATCCTGGTTAATTTTCTGGACTTATCTGAGAACAGTATAACCCCTGATTCCCCCCCAAAATTGTACATCTGTGACACTTATCCCTCAATATCTCAGCTTTCCCTAAAATGATGCCAACCACCTCCCCAAATCTTTATCCAGAGTGCTTACCTATCATGCTTGCCACCTCTATCTCCATGTACCATATTATATTAAACTGTAGGATCTGGAAACTACCCAGAATTGGATTTGAGTAATTTTCATAAATTAGTAACTTAGGACCTCATGAAGATTACACAATTGTTGCTCCAAAATTTCTTCCCGTACAAAACAGGAAAGGCAAGGGCTGTTCATACATTAAATAACAGATTGTCTCCTGAGAAAAGAAAGCATAAAGCATATGTGTATAGAAAGAAAGGAAGGAAGGAAGGAAGGAAGGAAGGAAGGAAGGAAGGAAGGAAGGAAAGAAGGAAGAAGAGAAGGAAAAGAGAAGAAAAGAGAAGAGAAGAAAAGAGAAGAAAAGAAAAGAAAAGAAAAAAGAAAAGAGAAGAAAAGAAAAGAAAAGAAAAAAGAAAAGAGAAGAAAAGAAAAGAAAAGAAAAAAGAAAAGAAAAGAAAAGAAAAGAAAAGAAAAGAAAAGAAAAGAAAAGAAAAGAAAAGAAAAGAAAAGTTTCCTGGTCCACCACCATGAAAAAGCTCTGGAAGAAAGAACACACATCTCTTTAAAAGAAGACTTTCCTGATGTGAACTCCAGCCTTTATACATGCTAGCTTTATCTTTTTGGGCTTCAGAGTCTTGTCTTCTGTTTTTTATTAGTAACATGAAGATAATAAAATAAAAAAGTTTTGTGGATTAAAAAAATAAAAAAGAAAGAAAATTAAATCAATCTATCAATCTTGCAATTCTCCAAAAGGAGCATGGAACAAGTCATCAAATGTGCTACAATTTCTTAAATTTAACCCTTCTTAGTGCAAAAAAAAAAAAAAAAACCCTTTTATTCTTTTTCATTCTCATTTTAGTTAGTACATGAAACTATAGAGAAATTTTATCCAATAATAACAAATCAAGAACTTATCAATGAGGCAAAGTAAGCTCATGACATTTTAGCTTATGAGATTTAACTAATTACCACACGATCAGACTGTACAGTTTTTAGCTTCCTGGCTCCTGACATTTTGACACCTAATTAAGCCATTTTTGAGTACTTTTCTCAAAAGCAGGTATGTATACATTAAGAACTAGGCTATACACAACCCTCTTATAAAATTTAGGTAGATAAAAGTTTCAGGGAAACATTATAAAAATTAGATTCATTATATTTGGGTAGAAAATACCCTATAAGATTGATGCATCCCACTCTTGTTCCCAGGGTGGTTCTATTGAAAAGTGCTATGTTGTCAGCACTGAAAGAACTAGTAGTAAAGGCTAAAGGAAGTCCCGTTGAAATGTATAGCTTGACAGAGCTTAGGTTCCAGTCCTAAGGCCTCTGGCAGGAGCCTTCAGATTTCCGCTTCGGGATCCAGAACAGCCTGGGCTACAACACCACATCTCTAGGACCTGCAAGAGGCCAGAGGGGCAGGCGGAGGGGCACCTGGAGGCAGGCTGGGAGGATTCAGTGTGCTCTGGTGAGTCCAGCAGGCCCCAGACAGGAGCCTTCAGGTGTCTGCTTCTGGATCTGAACAGCCTGGGCCACAGCAACCTGTCTCCAGGCAGTGCAGGAGGTCAGCTGTGCACCAGAGGCCAGTTGGGAAGAGGCAGCTTGCACTGGTGAATCCAGCATTGACAACAAGACCAACGAACACCAGTGAGAACTAGATGGCAAAAGGCAAATGCAGGAACGTCACTAACAAAAATCAAGGCAATATGGCAACATCTGATCCCAATTCTCCTTTAACAGCATGTCCTGGATACCCCATCACACCAGAAAAACAAGATTTGGATTTAAAATCACTGGTCATGATGCTGATACAGGAACACATGAAGGACATACTTAAAGAAATTCAGGAGAAAATGGATCAAAAGTTAGAAGCGCTTACAAGGGAAACACAAAAATCATTGAAAGAAATTCAGGAGAATACAAAAGCCAATAAGGAGGAAACGCAAAAATCACTTAAAAGAAATACAGGAGAACTTTGGTCAACAGGCTGAGGTCATAAAAGAGGAAACACAAAAATCTCTTAAGGAATTACAGGAAAGCACAAACAAGCAAGTGAAGGAACTAAGCAAAACCATCCAGGGTGCCCTCATTCATAAAAAAAACTTAACTAAAGCTCAAAGTACACATTGCACCTAACACAATAATTGTGGGTGACTTCAACACTCCACTCTCACCAATGGACCAATCAGGAAAACAGAAACTAAACAGGGAGACAGTGAAACTAATTGAAGCTTTGAACCAATTGGAGTTAACAGATCTATAGAGAACTTTTCATCCCAAAGCAAAAGAATATACTTTTTTCTCAGCACCTCATGGTACCTTCTCCAAAACAGATCATATAGTTGGTCACAAGACAGACCTCAAAAATATAAGAAGATTGAAATAATCCCATGCCTCCTATCAGATCACTATGGAGTAAAAGTGATCTTTAATAACAGTAAAAACAACAGAAATCCCACATACACATGGAAACTGAACAATACTCTACTCAATGATACCTTGGTCAAGGACGAAACAAAGAATCAACAAGATAGATAAACCCTTAGCCAGACTAACCAAAGGGCACAGAGAAAGTATCCAAATTAACAAAATTAGAAATGAAAACGGAGATATTACAACAGAAACCGAGGAAATTCAAAAAAATCATTAGATCCTACTACAAAAACCTGTACTCAACACAACTGGAGAATCTGGAGGAAATGGACATTTTCTTAGACAGATACCAATTACCAAAATTAAACTAGGATCAAATAGACCATCTAAACAGACCCATAACCCCTAAAGAAATAGAAGGGGTCATAGATAGGTTTCCAATCAAAGAAAGCACAGGACCAGATGGTTTCAGTGCAAATTCTATCAGACCTTCAAAGAAGACTTAACACCAATACTCTTCAAACTTTTCCACCAAATAGAAACAGTAGGAACACTACCCAACTCCTTCTTCCAAGCCACTATTACGCTGATACCAAAACCACACAAATCCAACTAAGAAAGAGAATTGCAGGCCAATTTCCCTTATGAATATTGATGCAAAAATACTAATTAAAATTCTTGCCCACCGAATCAAAGAACACATAAAAACGATCATCCACCATGATCAAGTAGGCTTCATCCCAGGGATGCAGGGATGGTTCAATATAAGGAAATCCATAAATGCTATCCACTACATAAACAAACTCAAAGAAAAAAAACACATGATCATTTCATTAGATGCTGAAAAAGTATTTGACAAAATTCAGCATCCTTTCATGCTAAAAGTCTTGGAAAGGACAGGAATTCAAGGCCCATATCTAAACATAGTAAAAGCAATATATAGCAAACCGGTAGCCAACATCAAACTAAATGGAGAGAAACTTGAAGCAATCCCACTAAAATAAGGGACTTGATAAGGCTGCCCCCTCTCTCCATATCTTTTCAATATAGTTCCTGAAGTCCTAGCAAGAGCAATTAGACAACATAAGGAAGTCAAAGGGATATGAATTGGAAAGGAAGAAGTCAAATTATCACTATTTGCAGATGATATGATCGTTAACTTAAGTGACCCTAAAAACTCTACTAGAGAACTCCTACAGCAGATAAACAACTTCAGCAAAGTGGCTGGCTACAAAATTAACACAAGCAAATCAGTAGCCTTTATATATTTAAAGGATAAGCAGACTGAGAAAGAAATTAGGGAAATGACTCCCTTCACAATAGCTACAAACAGCATAAAGTACCTTGGGGTGACTCTAACCAAACAAGTGAAAGACCTATATGACAAGAACTTCAGATCTCTGAAGAAGGAAATTGAAGAAGATCTCATAAAATGGAAACATTTTCCATACTCATGGATTGGCAGGATTAATATAGTTAAAATGGCCATCTTGCCAAAGGCAATCTACAGATTCAATGCTATCCCCATTAAAACCCAACCCAGTTCTTCATAGAGCTAGAAAGAGCAATTCTCAAATTCATCTGGAATAACAAAAAACCCAGGGTAGCTAAAACTATTCTCAACAGTAAAAGAACTTCAGGGGGATTCAGTATCCCAGACTTTAAACTTTACTACAGAGCAATAGTGATAAAAACTGCATGGTATTGGTACAATATCAGGCAAGCAGATCAATGGAAAAGGATTGAAGACCCAGAAACGAACCGACACACCTATGGTCACTTGATGTTCGAAAAAGGAGCTGAAAGCATCCAGTGGAAAAAAGTCTTTTCAACAAATGGTGCTGGTTCAATTGGAGGTCAGCATGCAGAAGAATTCGAATCGATCCATTCTTATCTCCTTGTACTAAGCTCAACTCCAAATGGATCAAGGACCTCCACATGAAACCTGACACACTGAAACTAATAGAAAAGAAACTGGGGAAGACCCTGGAGGACATGGGCACAGGGGAAAAGTTCCTGAATAGAACACCAATAGCTTATGCTCTAAGATCAAGAATTGACAAATGGGACCTCATAAAACTACAAAGTTTCTGTAAGGCAAAGGACACTGTCAAAAGGACAAAACATCAACCAACAGATTGGGAAAGGATCTTCACCAACCCTAAATCCTACAGAGGGCTAATATCTAATATATACATATAACTCAAGAAAGTAAAACCCAGAGAAGCAAATAACCCCATGAAAAAGTGGGGTATGGAGCTAAACAAAGAATTTTCACATGAAGAACATCGGGGAGCTGAAAAACACCTTCAGAAATGTTCAACATCATTAATCATTAGGGAAATGCAAAGCAAAACAGCCCTGAGATTTCACCTCACACCAGTCAGAATAGCTAAGGTCAAAAACTCAGGAGACAGCAGGTGTTGGCGAGGATGTGGAGAAAGAGGAACACTCCTCCACTGCTGGTGGGATTGTAAGATGGTGCAACCACTTTGGAAATCAATTTGGCGGTTCCTTAGAAAACAGGGCGTGACACTTCCTGAGGACCCTGTTATACCACTCCTGGGCATATATCCAGAGGATTCTTCAGCATACAATAAGGACACATGCTCCACTATGTTCATAGCAGCCCTATTTGTAGTAGCCAGAAGCTGGAAAAAACCTAGGTGTCTTTCAGCGGAGGAATGGGTACAAAAAATGTGGTATATTTACACAATGGAGTACTATTCCACCATTAGAAACAATGAATTCATGAAATTCTTAGACAAATGGATGGAGCTGGAGAACATCATACTAAGTGAGGTAACCCAGTCTCAAAAGATCAATCATGGTATGCACTCACTGATAAGTGGATATTAGCCTAGAAACTTTGAATGACCAAGACATAATCCACAAATTAAATGATGTCCAAAAAGAATGGAGGAGTGGCCCCTGGTTCTGGAATGGCTCAGTGCAAGAGTTTAGGGAAATTCCAGAACAGGGAAGTGGGAAGTGGTAAATGGAGGAACAGGGGGAGGGAAGAGGGCTTATAGGACTTGCAGGGAGTGGGGACCCAGAAAAGGGGAAATCATTTGAAATGTAAATAAAAAATATAACAATAAAAAAAAGAAATTCAGGAGAATACAAAAGCCAATAAGGAAGAAACACAAAAATTACTTAAAGAACTACAGGAGAACTTTGGTCAACGGGCTGAGGTCATGAAAGAGGAAACACAAAAATCTCTTAAATAATTACAGGAAAACACAAGCAAGCAAGTGAAGGAGCTAAGCAAAACCATCCAGGATCTAAAATCAGAAGTAGAAACAACTAAGAAAACTCAAAGGGAGACAACTTTGGAGATAGAAAACCTTGGGAAGAAATCATGGGACATAGATGCAAATATCAACAAGAGAATACAAGAGATAGAAGAAAGAATCTCAGATGCTGAATATACCATAGAACCCATGGACGCAACAGTCAAAAAAATGCAAAATGCAAAAAGCTTGTAACCCAAAACATCCAGGAAATCCAGGAAACAATTAGAAGACCAAACCTAAGGATTATAGGCATAGATGAGAGTGAAGATTTACAACTTAAAGGGCCAGCAAATATCTTCAATAAAATTATGGAAGAAAACTTCCCTAACCTAAAGAGAGAGATGCCCATGAATATACAAGAAGCCTATAGAACTCCAAACAGACTGGATCAGAACAGAAATACCTCCCATCACATAATAATCAGAACTCCAAATGTACTAAACAAAGAAAGAATATTAAAGGGAGTAAGAGTAAAAGTTCAAGTAATATATAAAGGAAGACCTATCAGAATCACACTAGACTTCACACCTGAGACTATGAAAGCTAGAAGATCCTGGGCAGATCTCATGCAGACTCTAAGAGAACACAAAAGCCAGCCAAAACTACTATATCCAGCAAACTCTCAATCACCATAGATGGAGAAACTAAGATATTCCATGACAAAACCAAGTTTACCCAATATCTATCCACAAACCCAGCCCTACAAAGGATAATAGGAGGAAAACACCAATACAAGGAGGGAAACTTCACCTTGGAAAAAGCAAGATAGTAAACTTCTTTCATCAAACCCAAAAGAAGATAACCAGTCAAATTTAAAAAATAACATCAAAAATGACAGGAAGTAATAATCACTATTCATTAATATCTCTTAACATCAATGGGCTCAATGCCCCAACAAAAAGACATAGACTAACTGACTGGACACGTAAACAGGACCCTACATTTTGCTGCTTACAGGAAACATACCTCAGTGTCAAAGACAAACATTACCTTAGAGTAAAAGGCTGGAAGACAATTTTATAAGCAAATGGCCTCAGGAAACAAGCTGGAGTATCTAATATCAGATAAAATTGATTTTCAACCCAAAGTCATCAAAAGAGACTCTGAGGGACACTTCTTGCTGGTCAAAGGAAAAATACAAGAAGAACTCTCAATCCTGAACATCTATGCTCCAAATGCAAGGGCACCCTCATTCATAAAAGAAACTTTACTAAAGCTCAAAGCACACATTGCACCTAACACAATAATTGTGAGTGATTTCAACACTGTACTTTCCTCAATGGACCGATCAGGAAAACAGAAACTGAACAGGGACACTGTGAAACTAATCGAAGTTTTGGACCAATTAGATTTAACAGATATCTAGAGAACATTTTATCCTAAAGCAAATGAAAATACCTTTTTCTCAGCACCTCATGGTACCTTCTCCAAAATCGACCATATAATTGGTCACAAGACAGACCTCAACAAATATTAGAATATTGAACTAATCCCTTGCCTCTATATTTGATCACTATGGAGTAAAAGTGGTCTTCAATAGCAACAAAAACAACAGAAAACCCACATATATGTGGAAACTGAACAATATTCTACTCAAAGATACCTTGGTCAAGGAAGAAATAAAGAAAGAAATTAAAGACTTTTTAGAACTTAATGAAAATGAAGACACAACATACCCAAATCTATGGGACACAATGAAAGCAGTGCTAAGAGGAAAAGTCATAGCCCTGAGTGCCTCCAAAAAGAAAATGGAGAAAGCATACACTAACAGCCTAATGACACACCTGAAAGCCCTGGAACAAAAAGAAGCTATTTCACCCAGGAGGAGTAGAAGGCAGGAAATCATCAAACTCAGGGCTGAAATCAATCAAGTAGAAACAAAGAGAACCATACAATGAATCAACAAAACCAGGAGCTGGTTCTTTGATAAAATCAACAAGATAGATAAACCCTTAGCCAGACTAACCAAAGGGCACAGAGTCAGTATACAGATTAACAAACTTAGAAATGAAAAGGGAGATATAACAACAGAAACTGAGGAAATTCAAAAAATCATTAGATCCTACTATAAAAGCCTATACTCAACACAACTGGAGAATCTGGAGGAAATGGACAGTTTCCTAGACAGATATTTGACACCAAAACTAAATCAGGATCAAATAGATCATCTAAAGAGTCCCATAATACCTGAAGAAATAAAAAGGGTCATAGAACGCCTCCCAACCAAAAAAAAAACACGGGACCAGATGGCTTCAGTGCAGAATTCTTTCAGACCTTCATAGAAGACCTAACACCAATACTCTTCAAGCTATTCCACAAAATAGAAACAGAAGGAACTCTACCCAACTCTTTCTATGAAGCCACAATTACGATGATACCAAAACCACACAAAGATCCAACAAAGAAAGAAAACTTCAGGCCAATTTCCCTTATGAATATTGATGCAAAAATACTTAATAAAATTCTTGCCAACCCAATCCAAGAACACATCAAAATGATCATCCACCATGATCAAGTAGGCTTCATCCCAGGGATGCAGGGATGGTTCAATATAAGGAAATCCATGAATGCTATCCACTACATAAACTCAAAGAAAAAACACCACATGATCATCTCATTAGATGCAGAAAAAACATTTGACAAAATTCAGCATCCTTTCATGCTAAAAGTCTTGGAAAGAACAGGAATTCATGGCCCATACCTAAACATCATTAAAGCAATATACAGCAAACCGGTAGCCAACATCAAACTAAACGGAGAGAAACTTTAAGCAATCCCACTAAAATCAGGGACTAGACAAGGCTGTCCTCTCTCTCCATATGTTTTCAATATAGTACTTGAAGTTCTAGCTAGAGCAATTAGACAACATAAGGAGGTCAAGGGAATAGAAACTGGAAAGGAAGAAGTTAAATTATCTCTATTTGCAGATGACATGACAGTCTACTTAAGTGACCCGAAAACCTTCACCAGAGAACTCCTACAGCTGATAAACAACTTCAGCAAAGTGGCTGGTTATAAAATCAACTCAAGCAAATCAGTTGTCTTCCTATACTCAAAGGATAAGCAGGCTCAGAAAGAAGTTAGGGAAACAACACCCTTCACAATAACCAAAAACAATATAAAGTATCTTGGTGTGACTCTAACCAAACAAGTGAAAGATCTATATGACAAGAACTTCAGGTCTCTGAAGAAGGAAATTGAAGAAGACCCCAGAAAATGGAAAAATTTGCCATGCTCTTGGATTGGCAGAATTAATATAGTTAAAATGGCCATCTTGCCAAAGGAAATCTAAGGATTCAATGCAATCCCCATCAAAATCCAAACTCAGTTCTTCACAGAGTTAGAAAAAGCAATTCTCAAATTCATCTGGAATAACAAGAAACCCAGGATAGCTAAAACTCTTCTCAACAACAAAAGAAATTCTGGGGGAATCAGTATTCCTGACTTCAAGTAATACTACAGAGCAATAGTGTTAAAAACTGCATGGTATTGGCACAGTGACAGACAAGTGGACCAATGGAATAGAATTGAAGATCCAGAAATGAATCCACACCCCTATGGTCACTTGATCTTCGACAAAGGAGCTGAAAACATCCAGTGGAAAAAAGATAGCCTTTTCAACAAATGCTGCTGGTTCAATTGGAGGTCAGCATGCAGAAGAATGTGAATTGATCCATTCTTATCTCCATGTACTAAACTTCACTCCAAGTGGATCAAAGACCTCCATGAAAAACCAGACACACTGAAACTAATAGAAAAGAAACTGGGGAAGACCCTTGAGGACATGGGCATAGGGGAAAAGTTCCTGAACAGAATAACAATAGCTTATGCGCTAAGATCAAGAATTGACAAATGGGACCTCATAAAATTACAAAGTTTCTGTAAGGCAAAGGACATTGTTAAAAGTACAAAACGGCAACCATCAAATTGGGAAAGCATATTCACCAACCCTCTATCTGATGGAGGGCTAATATCCAATATATACAAAGAACTCAAGAAGTTAGACCCCAGGGAAACAAATAACCCTATTAAAAATGGGGTACAGATCTAGACAAAGAATTTTCACCTGAAGAAATTTGGATGATCAAGAGTCACCTTAAGAAGTGCTCAACATCATTAGTCATTAGGGAAATGCAAATCAAAACAACCCTGAGATTTCACCTCACACCAGTCAGAATGGCTAAGGTCAAAAACTCAGGAGACAGCAGGTGTTGGAGAGGATGTGGAGAAAGAGGAACACTCCTTCACTGCTGGTGGGGCTATAAGATGGTACAACCACTTTGGAAATCAGTCTGGCAGTTCCTCAGAAAACTAGACATGACACTTCTGGAGGACCCTGCTATACCTCTTCTGGGCATATACCCAAAGGATTCCCCAGCATGCAATAAAGACACATGCTCCACTATGGTCATAGCAGCCTTATTTATAGTAGCCAGAAGCTGGAAAGAACCCAGATGCCCCTCAAAGGAGGAATGGATACAGAAAATGTGGTATATTTACACAATGCAATACTACCTAGCAATTAGAAACAATGAATTCACAAAATTTTTAAGCAAATGGTTTGATTTGGAAAATATCATCCTAAGTGAGGTAACCCAGTCACAAAAGAATACACATGGAATGTAATCTCTGATAAGTGGATATTACTTAGCCCAGAAGCTCTGAATACCCAAGACACAAATCGCATAACAAATGACTCCCATGAAGAAGTATGGAGAGGGTCCTGAATCTGGAAAGGATTGATATAGTATTGGAGAGGAATATAAGGAGAAAGAAAAAGGAGGGAGGTGATTAGAGAATGGATGGAGAGAAGAAGGTTTATGGGACATATGGGGAGGGGGTTTCTGTGAAAGGGGAAATCATTTGGAATGTAAACAAAGAATATAGAAAATAAGAATATAAAAAAAAAGAAAAAGACAAAAAGAAAAATTAAAAAAAAAAGAAAGAAATGTATAGCTTGCCCATGGTCATAGACATAGGAGCAATGGATCCAAACTTCCCTAGACTAATGCCTACAAAACCCTGAACCAAAGTACTCTCAGCTTTACAAATCCAAGCCTCATATGGTTACAGATACAGATAAGATAATAAGCATTAAAAACCCATTTTGGGTTATTAATAAGAAGATAATAATGCTTATTATCTTCTTATTAATATTAATTTAATTAAATTTACAACCCTGTCCTTCTACATCTAACTCTGTACTCACGCTTTTCTTTGATTTGTTTCATTTAAAATTCACCACAAACAGGATATTAGATATTCATCCCCAGTCCATAAATGAGGAAAGCAAAGCTCAGGGAAGTTAGGTCATTTTCACAAAACCACAAATGAAATAAAATTTAACCTTTGTAAGTGAATTATTTTTAAATTGTCAATATGTAGTACCATTATCACAGTGACAGCCATGGACCATAAAATATAAGATGACCACACTATTCTATTCCTTGCTAATATTAACAGTGTCTTTAGTATTATTTTAATGGTGGAACTTAGGAAAATCATTTGTACACAACAATGAGAAAAAAATCACACACATCTTCCACACATTCTCTTCCCCTTAGAGTGTGTGCCTAGCTGTTATTACATAATTTTCTGCTATAAGTCCTCCATATGAATACAATGTTATCATGTAGCTCTATTCTTTTTTTTCATTTTTTATTTTTATTTATTTATATTTTTTTATTTACATTGCAAATGATTTCCGCTTTTCTGGGTCCCTACTCCCCGCAAGTCCTATAAACCCTCTTCCCTCCCCCTATTCTTCCATCTACCCCTTCCCACTTCCCTGTTCTGGAATTCCCTTATACTCTTGCACTCACTCTTTCCAGAACCAGGGCCCACTCCTCCATTCTTTTTGGACATCATTTAATGTGTGGATTATGTCCTGGGTATTCAAAGTTTCTAGGCTAATATCCACTTATCAGTGAGTGCATACCATGATTGATCTTTTGAGACTGGGTTACCTCACTTAGTATGATGTTCTCCAGCTCCATCCATTTGTCTAAGAATTTCATGAATTCATTGTTTCTAATGGCTGAATAGTACTCCATTGTGTAAATATACTACATTTTTTGTATCCATTCCTCTGTTGAAGGACATCTAGGTTCTTTCCAGCTTCTGGCTATTACAAATAGGGCTGCTATGAACATAGTGGAGCATGTGTCCTTATTGCATGCTGAAGAATCCTCTGGATATATGCCCAGTAGTGGTACAACAATGCTATAAGATCAAGAATTGACAAATGGGACCTCATAAAACTACAAAGTTTCTGTAAGGCAAAGGATACCGTCAAAATGACAAAGTGTCAACCAACAGACTGGGAAAGAATCTTCACCAACCCTAAATGTAGCTCTATTCTTTACTACTGTAACAGCCTAGTTTAAAATTAGTAGTATATAAAACTTAGGAATTTGTAATATGCTTATGCCTGAATGATCCATTATCCTACTCCACACACACTCATTCAGCCACAGTCATTGCTATCTTATTCACAATAGCTAAGAAGTGTGAAAAACCTGAATGTCCTTCAACTGATGAATAGATAATGAAGCTGTGGTAAGTGGTGAAAACAATGTACATTGAGTCAAAGGGTATCAGAGAGAATAACTGGGTGTCTATGATTTAATGGACTTAAAGGCTAAGAATGAGAAGCCTGTAATTAAAAGCAGGGAGAAAAATAAATGTGGAAGAAAAAAAAAGGGAGGAAGTTAAAATAGTAGTAGTGATGTCTGAAAAAGTCACGGGGAATTTACCTAAAATAAATTTGATACAACTGCACCAGTCATATCCAAGTAATTTAAATGAAAATTTCCTATCTGAGCTGACTATACTCCCCAAAAGAGTCAAATTCAACCAAAGCACTCTCAACTACAGACACTGAGATGTCCCCCTTTAAGTAGTAAATCAGGGATGTCCAAGAACCATTCAAAATATGACATACCATTATTGTTGCTCCTGTTTTCTTCCCAGAGATGGACAGTAACACCTTACTAATGAAGACATCATGTTCTTTCAACACAGAACTGAGAAGCCTTTGAGATGGAACTGCCCTCAATACTCCCTTCCTGGGGATTAGCTTTTATGATGTCAGAAGATAACATGCAAACTTCCTTTTAAGGCAAATGGATGGAACTAGAAAATATCACCCTGAGTGAGGTAACCCAGATCTAAAAGAACATAGATGGTATGTACTCACTGATAAGTGGATATTATCCCCAAACCTCAGAATACCCATGATACAACTCATAGACAACATGAACTTTAACAAGAAGGAAGGCCAAAGTGGATGCTTCCATCACTCTTAAAAGGGGGAACAAAATTATCACTGGTGGCAGAAGGAGGGAGGGAACAGGAATAAAACCCGGGGCAGGATCCGGTATGGGAAAAGATAGGAGAGAAGTACACAGAGCCAGGAGAATGAGGGAGATAGAGTGTGGGAGGGACTTGGGAGGAAATGCGGATGGGAGAGGGAAAAGGGGGTCAGGATCAGATGTGGGAGGAGACGGGGAGATGTACAGAGGGTCAGGAAATTGAAAAGTGCTGTGTATTATTGGGGGATGGGGAATGGGAGAACCCAACAGAAAGTTTTAGATGCAAGGGAAACAAGAAGTTTGCAGGGCCCAACAAGGATGACATTAAATGAAATACCCAACAAAGGGGAGAGAGAATCTACAGAGACCATATGGAGAGGTTGAGTGATGGGACTACCTACCCTTCTCAAAATATTGAACCCAGAATTGCACCTTCTAAAGGAAATACAGGGACAAAGAGTAGAGCAGAGGCTGAAGGAAAGACCATCCAGAGACTGCCCCATCTGGGGACTCATCCCAGAAGCAGCTACCAAACCCAGTTACTATTGCTAATGCCAAGAAGTGCTTGCTGACAGAAGCCTGATATGGCTGTCTCCAGAGCCTTACCAATACAGTTGCAGATGCTTCCAGCCAACCATTGGATTGAGCATGGGGACCCTAATGGGGGAGTTAGGGAAAGGACTGAAGGAGTTGAAGGGGTTTGCAAGCCCATAGGAAGAACAACAATATCAACCAAACAGATCCCCAGGGCTCCCAGGAACTAAACCACCAACCAAAGAATAAATAGGGAGAGGCCCATGGCACCAGCTGCATATGTAGCAGAGAATGGCTTTATCTGGCATCAATGAGAGGAGAAGGCTCTTAGTCCTGTGAAGGCTTGATGTTCTAGCATAGGTAAATGCTAGGACAGTGAGGCAGAGGAGTTGGTGAATGACTGGGAAAACACCCTCGAAGAAGCAGGGGGAGGGAATGTGGGATAGTGGGTTTGAGGAAGGGAAACCAGGAAGGGGGATAACATTTGAAATGTAAGTAAATTATATAACCAATAAAATTTTTTATAAAAGATAAAAGAAATATGTAGCAGTGGGGAATGGGAGTGGGGAACTTGGGAACCATTAGAAATTCCCAGATGCCAGACATGTGAGAGGCTCCCAGGGCCCAATGAGGATAACATTAGCAGAAATCATCAAGAGCAGCCAAATAGATCATGAAGATTTCACCTCCAGTAGTTTGATATGGCCCCCAGCTGAGGGATGGGGCCATCTACACATCTCAAAACCTTTAACCCAAGATTGTTCCTGTCTAAAGAAGATGCTTGGACAGAAAAAATAGAACAGAGACTGAAGGAAAGGCCATGCAAAGATGGCCCAACCTTGGGATCCATCCCATCAGCAGACACTATTTCTGATTCATCCACAGACACCAGACCCCAACACTATGGATGATGCCCAGAAGTGATGGCAGACAGGACCTTGGTATAGCTGACTTCTGAGAGGCTCTGCCTACACCTTACTGTAGAGAGCCTTATCGGGGTGCCATGCCACCTGGCAGGAACTTGACATTGACCAAGGTGAAGTTCCTCTCCCAGCCTTTGAGTGGGAATTCCTGTGTTAGCTATAATCCCCTCCACCTAGGGTGGAGCAGTGCTCAGACCAAGGTGAAGTCCATTGTTTTTCAAGGACCTGCAGTTTCCTGAGAGACACTAGCCACCTGCTGAGCTAACCTGCTCTGCAGATCAGTTTCCAGCCTTTGGGGGAAGGGTTCCCCCACTACTCCCCTCCCCCCCCCCCCCCCCCCGCCTTTATATTTGGAGTCCTCCATTAAACCTTGAGACTTTGAACAGCAGCTGTGTTCTTGGTCTTGTATTCTTCTCACAGGCCCATTCTATTCCATCCCCAGCTTTCCTTCCAGGTAACCTGTTCGATGTAAATGCAGGCATTACACCTGGCTAAGACAGATGTAGATACTCATAGTCAACCATTGGACTGAGCCCGAAAACCCCAATGGAAGAGTTAGGGGAAGGACTGAAGGAGCTGAAGAGTATTTCAACCCCATTGGAAGAAAAACAATATCAAATAACTGCGCACCTCAGAGTTTCCAGAGACTACCAGCCAGAGTATATGTGTGTCAGACCATGGCTCCTGCTACATACATAGCAGAGGACTTCCTTATCTGGAATCAGTTGGAAAGGAGGAGCTTGCCTGTGGAGGTTTATTGTCCCAGTGAGGGGGAATTCTAAAGGGGTAAGGTGGTAGTGGCTGTGTAGGTGGGTAGGTGATCACCCTCTCAGAGGCAAAGAGGAGGGGGATGGGTGGGGTGTTTGTGGAGGGAGACCAAGAAGGGGTACAACATTTGAGATGTAAATAAAGTGATTAATAAAAAATGAAGTAAAATGTTAATTAAAATGTGAAAAAAAAGATAATTAAACCATGAATATGCAACATAAATTTTTAACATATAACTCTATTTTATATCACTTTATCATCTAAAAAATAATATCAGATCATGAGAGTGGTAATAATGAGATAATGATGAGTGTGTGTGTGTGTGTGTGTGTGTGTGTGAATATTATATCTATACTCTTAGCAGAATTTAGAATTTATTATTTTCATTGTCAAATCCAAAGTGCCTAGAATATCTGCCATATTGCTAATGAAAATAAATATATGTGTATAAAAATGCAATAATGAAAATCCTCAAATTTACCCTTTTAAAACAATATATATAAATATTTTAAAATGCACAGTAGAACAATATAGTAGAAAACAATATAAATTTCACTACAAAATCTCATTATTGTTGAACAAGGAACTAACAAATTAAGAAACTCAGTTAACATTTCCTTTTGAATTCATATAGTCCTCATATGCCAATATTACGTGAGTCTTTAACTCCTACCTTAACCATTGACCCTTTGACCACTCTTAAAATTGATTTTGGGCCTTCGGTGGTACCAGGGTCTCTATTGGTGCCAAGCTCTGCCATTTAACATTTTGCCAATAAACAATGATATAAGCTCCAGTTTCTACAACATCATCCAAACTTTGGTAGGTATACCCCACTTCCACCACCAAAAACATTCTAGAGCATTGACAAACCCTTCAGCACCATCTCCATTTGTCTATGAAATACCTCTGACTGTACAGCTAGAGTAAACTGTTACAAACATTACCTCCTTGCTTATAATATCCTTTCTCTTTCTCAAGTCCAGGAAACACCTATGCATTCTTCAAAGAGCATCCCTGCTTCCTAAGAGGAGGAACTGGCTGTGCTATATTCAGCAATCCTATAGCACGTTGTTCTTAGGAACCTTTCTCATCCTATCAGTCTTAGACTACATTTCAGTTTGAAGGAATAGTTCTAACAATTTAAACAGAGGAGGAGGTACTGTGATATACTCCTGTTTTCCTAGGTCATGTCACTACATTTTCTAAATAAGATGGAGTGGAAATATTATTTGGATATGCACTGATTGATTTTTGTTAGCATATACAATATTGTATTTTATCACATACACACACACACACACACACACACACACACACACGCACACACTCACGTACACTCATACTCTGTTCATATTCTTATATTCTCTCTTCCCCTCTGTCTTCTGTTGTTTTCATTTCTCCTTGGAATAGTATCCATTCTATTTTTTGATACCTGTTTCTGTCTCTGTAGTTCTCTGTCTCTTTCGCTCTCTCAAACACACACATAATCAAATTTAGTTCACATATTAGTGATAACAGATACTGTTTTTCTTTTCTTTCCATCATTTTTCTTATACCCAACCCATGTACTTACTTTAATATCACTATTTTCATCTAATTTCCACATGTAAGAAAATAGACAATATTTGTCTATATCTTCTCATACCATGATCATCATTTCTATTAATTTTCCTGCAAAAGACATAATTTACTTTTTAAAAACTCCTGGTTTAAACTCTTTATGTATACCATATTCTTTATATATCCATATTTCCATTGGTTTCTATTCTGGTTCAATTAGTTTGAATTTGTGAATACATCTATGTAAACTTGGGTGTGCAGGTAGATTTGCACTATGCCAGCTAGGATCCCTTAGTTGTCAAAGAGAAAGGACTAGTTTCTGTTCCCCACAGATCTGCCATCACTTGTGAATGTTTCTCTTTGATAGCCATTCAGACTAACATAGGGTACAATATCAGTATAATTTTGGTTTGCGTCTCCCTAATGGCTTAGTTTGTTGAACATTTGCACTTTTCTTTTGATAACTTAGTGTGACATTCAGATCAGATATAGAATGCAGTAAAATAGAAATTATTCTTTTAATCTTTGAATTTCTATGTGTTATCCTTCAGCTAAATAGAAAACAAACACAGGAGACATAAAGAGCAGGAGACATAAAAATATACAGGTTTATTCTAAAGAAACAATGTTGAAGGCAAAACTCCTAAGCAAAGGCTAGTAGTCGGGACAAGAGGTGTTTATATACTGGTTAGATATATTAAGAGCAAGGGCAGAAAATCCTAGCTTATTAAGCAATTACTATTCACCAGCCAGTACACAAAAATACTATCTTAATTAGTATTGTTTATGTATTCTCGAAGACTAGAAATAATTACAGGGGTCCTGGGAAAAATGGTGTTTATTGTGATGAAAGAATCTGCTGCTACATAATCCCGTGGATCCGGGAAAGGGGAAATCATTTGGAATGTAAACAAAGAATATAGAAAATAAAAATATTAAAAAATAATAATAAAAAAGAAAGTTTAAACAGGGTTGTATAAAATGAGAGCTGGACTTCTCCTCTTCAAACAATATATTCATTACAATATATCAAACATGGTAGAGAACAGCCTGGAATTAGTATTGCTAGCATCAGTATAAGACATTTCTAACAGAATACTGTTTTGAATAATGGACAGGGCACAAAGCCTTGACACAAAGGGGACTTTACTCTTTCAAATGTATTTAAATTAAATACAACCTAAATTTTTACTTATCCACCTAAAGCAATTCTGGGGATTATCAAGAAAACAGAGGGTGCTTTGGATGACTGGTTTTGTTTTGCTTCTATGGCTGTATGAGGCGGGAGAGTCTCTTTATCAAACAGTGTTAAAGCAAAAAGCTTTCTTTCTTGCCAGGAGAGTGACTTCAATAATTACCAAAGGAGCTGGAGACAGGAGTGCCTCCCAATTAACTTCTGTTACAGACTGCTGTTGACTGCCTGCCTGACAGCCACACACAGATGGAGGGAGAGGAGCGCACACTAGATTTCTTTGCATTTCATAGTTCACAGATTAAAGGCAGTGTCAAGAGCAAGTCAGGATGGAGGAATTGATTTCTTTTAGCACTGAGTATGTGGCAAAGGGCTGCTTCTGAGTCATTACAAACAAGGCTGAGGGACCTTAATATTGTGTTTTGCGTCTTGGTATACAAATTAAACATTGTTTCCCTTTTCAGATGATTTCAGACTTTGAATCTCACTGCTAGAAAATAAGGCTTAACCCAGCTTCTCTAAGTCCAGCATTTGTAATATCAGAGGTAGCTGTTGCAAACTCAATGACTCTGCCTCAGATGCTTGCCTGAAGATTAATATAGACTGTGAAGGCAAGTAGCCACTGGACAAGTGAAAGATCCTGGAGAAAATGATACAGAAAGGAAAGAAAGAACTAGATTGCTAGATCCAAAGGGACCTCGTCATAATGTAGGAGAGAATCATAGCAGCTTCTCCACAGCATCTGTGTCTGTCTACCCTTCCTAGAGACTTTTGGCTCTCCTTTCCTCTTGATTTTAGTATATGTGACATTCCTAAGAAGTGGAGACTGTTATTAAAATCACTTAAGAAATGAAGAACCTAAAGAATAGGAAACTACTAACTTGGTCAAATATAATGATCTTGTATATTGAGATTATATAGTGAAGTCAATTTTAGGTTGTGCTTATCTAAAGATCCAGGTGTAGTAAAGATAACAAAATCATTTTGCTATCCACATATGACATTGGAAACATACTTTATATGCATATAAATAGATGGGCTTGTTGGTGCACAGGGATATATAGTCACAAGCATACATACATACATATCTGTATGTGTTTACTTGCATGTATATGTGTATGAAGAAATGTTAATCAAATATTCTAATATCCTACACCTCATGAAAATTTCCCCTGGATTTTCATCCAGTGGCTCTTTCCTAATAAGCCTTAACTATGGTAATGGAAAAACTTACTTTACTCATTCCTATACCCCTTAAACATTAACCAGTAAAATATTCAAATTTTAAAATCATTAAAAGTCCTCCTGTTTCACCCCCCAATATTGATTTATGAGCTGGATCTATTTATAATTTAAAGTAACCATAATAATTCTATTTTTCATAGGTCTATAACTTATTGTTGTACTTAAATTTTCCAGTATTCTATTGGACTAGATTTGAGCAGTGGAAATACAATCAAGTGACTTCCTGTTCTCTTGGTTCAGGTCTCCTGGGTTTTTAATAACAAGACACTCCAGGTTCACCTCATATTCATCCTGTGAAACTCCTGGAACCAGCTTCATCTCTATGGTCCAGTTTTTCATGAAAATGAGAAAATATAGTAGGTACAGAAGAGTAGGATTGATTTTGAGTGAAGGGGGTATCACTGTACACAGAAAGTAGATTATCTTGTGAAACCATAATCTCTGCATCAAAAGGGTTTTACAAAAATATAAAAATAAAAACAAAGCAATTCACTCATGTAGGAAGTTATATGTTACATAATTTTAAGTCATTCTATCTTGGCTGACATTCTAGGTTTTCAGTTAGCTAATATTCTTAACAAATTTCATGAATGACTCATAGCACGACTGATAAGACGAAACAGGAGAGTCCAGCCCTCTGCATGTTTTCTCATTCTTCCCTCATTTTGCTCTGTATGAGACCTGAGTGCCTAGAATGGTAGCACAAATATTTAATTTCCCACCTAATGGTTACAGAGATCATTGTCCATCAGAAGAGAGAGGTCAAGGTGAGGCTGCTTATATTATTACAGACAGGAGGCAAGAAAGAGAGATCTGCCTCCTTTCTTTCCTTTCTCCTTATACTTTGTATGCATCCTCAGCTCATAGAATGATGATACCCCTATTGATTGCATTTCTTACCCTATGAAAATCTTCTCAAACTGTCTGCAAAGATATGTTTTGTGGTATACATCAGTCTCCTATGGCATTCTAAACCCAATCAGGTTTACAACAAAGGTGAACCATCAGAGAACAATCTTTTCAAGATGTAAGAGAAAGAAGAAAATGAAAGAGGACCTCCAGGCAGTGGTAGAGCCAGGCAGCCACAGGCCTGACACAGTCACAGACATCAAATATACCAGATAGTGTTTTTGCTTAACTGTTAAGCTAAAAGCTAAGATAACATTTCTATTTCTGAGGCTATGGTGTGCTCACATAATGAGGCCTATCATGATCTCTCCCTGAAAGACCCAACAAGCAGCTGAAAGAGTCAGATGGCAATATTTACACCCATCCATTGGACAGAAGCTGCTAAACCCTGTTGTTGAATTAGGGGAAAGCTGGAAAAAGCAGAGGAGGAGGGTGACCCTGTAGGAGGACCAGCAGTCTTAACTAACCTGGACTCCTGAGATCTCCCAGACACTGGATCACCAACCAGGCAGCATACACCAGCTGATATGATCCTCCCAACACATATATAGCAGAGGATTGCTGGGGTTTGACCCAGTCATGGAGGATATACCTAGCCCTCCAGAGATTTGAGGCACCAGGAAGTAGGGAGGTCTGGTGGGATGGGAGAGGGTGGGGACATCCTTGTAGAGATGAGTGGAGGAGTTATGGGATGTGGAATGGCTAGCTGGTGAACTGGGACGGGGATAAAATCTAGACTGTAAAAGCAGATTAAATAAAAATAATTCATAGTACTTTTCCTAAAAGTGAGAATGCTCACTTAGAAAATGTTTGCTATACATGGGGCTGGTTATATAATTGCATTGGTATGGCAGTCTCAAAGGAAGGATGAGGATGAAGAATTACTTTTTAGTTTTTAGAATCATGATACTTCTGATCCAGCTGCAGGTTTATTTCCCACACAAAATTATCTATTCTCCATTTCTTTGTACTATTCCTTCTTGACTTTATTTCTTTTTCTTCATTTTATTCCTTCAGTTTTTAATTTCTTCTAATATTTCTTTCATCTCCATGTACAAATGAATAATTTTCAATCCTAGTTATATTACTTGGGAAAGGACTTTTTTCTTCTGCTGAGTTCCATGGTCCAGCCTAGATATAAAGGCTTTCACCTTGTCTTACTTTATCTTGTTTTATCCTGTTGGATGTCGTCTTTGGAGGAGGCCTGCTCTTTTCTAAAAAGGATACAGAGGAGGAATAGAGGTTGTGAAAAGAAGAGGTGAGAATGGGCTAGAAGGAGTGTAGGGATTGGAACCAGTGTTTGGCATATATTATACAAGAGCAGTGGCTTTTCAATACATTTTGAAAAGTATTTGAATATATTATACCATATTTGAAGTAAATTCAAAGCGTCTGACAGCAGGAAGAGACATAAGCATTACATTTTCTGTGTGAACAAATACAGTGTCAAAAAACAATAAAATTAATTTCCACTGTAAACATCTCTCATTTAATGATTCATTAGCTTAACAGCATAAATAGATGTAGCACAAACAATATAAAACAAGGAATAGATGCTATTCAGCCCTCTCATGTATCTACCTACAGTCAGGCCATGTGTTCCCAGTCATTCCATTTAACCCTGTTCCTTGTATATGGCTCTGTTTACTTTGACAAGATAATGCCTTTTTTTCTTTCTTTTATTTTTTTCTAATTTATTGAAAAAGGAAGTAAAAACACTTTATGATAAAATTGAAGATTTACATGGAAAATATTTCAGATAAACACATTAAAATTGACAATTTTCATGGAAAATTAAAGAGTAAAGTGGTAGACATGTAATGCATTGCTAAATTAATTAAATATGGGATAGAAACATTTTATGATAGAATTAAAGATTTACATGGAAAATATTTCTGATAAAATTGTAGAAAAATGTAGAAAACATGTTAGAATTGAAGATTATCATGGAAAAACTACCAGGGACAAAACCATCAATCAGATAGTACGCATGGTGTTACCCATGGCTCCACATACATAGGCAGCAGAAGATGGCCTTGTTAGACATCAAAGGGAGGAGTGGCCCTTGGTCCTGGAAAAGATTCTATGCTGCCAGTGTAGGGGAATACCAGGACATAGAAGTGGGAGATGGGTGATTGGGGAACAGGGGGAGGAGTGATGACTTATGGGAAAATCGTGTGAAACGTAAATGTAAATGAAGAACATATTTAATAAAAATAAAAATAATAAAAAATGTCCTAAGCAAACTGGTAAACCTCATACTTTATACTTAGGATATCCTAAGCCAGATAATGGTTACAAATTGTAACTAGATAAAGGCTACAAATTGAATGAAGCCTTTGACATGTGTGTGATATTAACTACTACTTCTGGTAATTTATTTTATGCTTTTGTTGTTTTTGTTGTTGTTGTTTTAGGATCTATTCAGTACATGATAGCCTGATATTTGAGTCCATACTGAACAATGCTGGTTTGGGATTAACTTCTAATATTTCTTACTTATCTGCCAGACTATAGCGATCATACAGCTCTTTGCAGACCTCATGGAATTTCTTTCTAAGTGACAGTTATATCTTCCAGATGACAACATCTTGTCTCTAGTACAGACTGCCACTATCATGGGGCTCTAAGATGCTTGTTTGTTTAACAAGGGGCTGATGAAACAGGCAGATAGGCACACCTTTACCCACATATATTCATTCTCCTGAAGAACACACTGTTTCGGTAGGATTGCACCTGTATGGCAGCACCATTGTTTTTCTTTTTTCTCCTGTGACATTGAAATGATTTTATCATTTTATCCCTTCTTTTATTTTGTCAGTTCACTAATGCATGCTGAATGTGTCAAGAATCCTTTTCTATAATGACTATACCAAGAAAGGTCCCAACATAAAAGAAAAGGCAATGCTCTAAAAAAAAGCTTGGTAATCATAGTTCAGTGAAGAACTATAGATTTCTATCCTCTCAACTTAATTAGAAAGGAGTTGTTTTTACTTTACCAGCAAGGGCTAAATATCAAGTGTAACCAATCTAAATTCACTCTCTGTCTCCAGAAGTGTCCTCTCTTGAGCCTTCCAATTCACTGAAGTCAACTAGAAGCATAAAAGAAAAGGTCTCATGGTGTAACATTACTGGTTAGTCTCACAGTAGAAAAGAAATAGCTTAGGACGCCAAGTATATCCAGAAGGGACAATGGAGATAACATGTATGTTTTCATTGTGAAAGTAAACAAAGAAAATATATACTGTGAAGGACATGCTCCTACTGTGGTTTTAATTTAAAATAAAATTACATTGATGCTCAGTGCCAACGAGTCTGACTTGTTCATTTATGTGTCTAAACTAGACCAAAACGATAGCCACAGTAATGCTAGCTGTATTTAAGCAACATGAAACAACATTCCTTTTCACGTTAACCTGTTATATCAGCTTCCTTCTAGGCTTGAAGCATCCCATTGGAAAGAACAATAGCTTTTAGCAGAATAAATTTAGTTGAAAGCTGATTTTTGTCATGTTCTTGTTGGTGCTAGTTAAATCAGTGAATCTTACCTTTTAATTAATCTGAAAAAAATAATTGGAATGGAAAGTATGGAATTTTCACTCATACAGCTGTCCTGTTTGCCCTCTCATGCTCCTCTTTAGCAAGTTCCACTGTGCATGGTGCATGGATTTAATTTATGAAAAAATATTTTTTTATAAATTAGTAAATATTAGTTTATTAATATTACAAATAAATAACACAAATATCAGTCAAAAATGAAAGATATTTGAGAAACCATTCTCTAATTTATTACTTTTCAACTCAGAAATTAATAATTCCTATTTCATTATTATTATTGCTACTTCATTCAGAATATAATGATAATAGTCTTATTAATATGAGTTTTAATTAAATCATCAACAATGCAATAAAAGTTCAGCAGTTAGGGAATTTGCTTCTAATCACAGTACTTGAAAGTCATGCAGTTTTGCATAGCACCACAGTCAAACACAGACTCATTTACAATGCATTGTATTTTGTAAGGCGTGTCATCACAACCCCCATTACATTGTGGTGGGTTGTGCCTTTAATCCCAGCACTTGGGAGGCAGAGGCAGGCAGATTTCTGAGTTTGAGGCCAGTCTCATCTACAGAGTGAGTTCCAGGACAGCCAGGACTATACAGGGAAACACAAAACCAAACAACAACCAAAAAAAAAACACGTTCCTTTTTATATTATTTGATATTAATTGATTTAAGAACTATTTAAAAATGGAAATATGATATATTCAAAGAGGTCTTTGCTTTACTCTGTAGACGTATAAAAAGATGGAGGATGATAAAAAATAAGATATGAATTTATTGCATAATTAACTAATAATGTTCAATGAAATAGGATACATAAATAGGATTATATAAATTAACACACTCATCAAATCCCATTGAAAGGATGTCCAACAAGAAAAATCAGCAAATAAATGCAGGGATATAATATTTTTAGGAAATTAGTCTTGTTGCTTACAAATAAAAGCACAAAGATGGTTGAAAATAAGCAATGCTGTCCTAACTTTTGGTACAGGGAAAGTGGATGAAAGAACTCACAAAATGCCCTCTGGATTGTCAAGTTCACATATTTTTTTCTAAATCTGAAGTGATTGAATTATACATAAATTTATTGTAGGTTATTTCCAGACTATTATTTCTGTTTTTAGAGGAAAGTTCTTGGAGGACATCCAAGAGAGAACTCACTTAAAATAGCCTCATTCAAATGGGAAATTTGATTAAAATAAAGTGGGTATTTCATAGGGTTTGACACAGAGATACTAGAATCAGAAATAGGAAAAGCAAGACTCACAGCATTCTCTCTGTGAGTTCTGGTAAAATGCATGCCCTTCTCTTCCTCTAAAGAACTTTTCTCTGTCCTGGCATGGGTGTGTAGCGAGCTCTGGCTTCAGCAGGATGCCTTTAAAGTACATTAGACAAAAACAGGAGTCCAGATTAAAGGTACACAGAATTTGGCAAATTCAATATGCTTCAAGAGTTTTCTGCAGCCAACTCTTCTAGTGAATAGTGATGCCACTTTAGTCTAGCCCAGAAAACTATAAAAATTACTAAGATAAACCATGAACACATGCTAATAGGAGCCGATCAGAAATAATCCATGTAGGAAAAGCTGGAGTCTGACTTCTGAGCAGCATATGTCAATGCAAAAACTTGCTTTAGAAAGCATTGTGCTATTATGATTTATTCCAAAATTTCAAGATTCTTATTTAAATTCTTTCTTAGGATGTATGTACTCTAGCTGTGGTATCATTTATGACTTTCCATTTTATCATAAGCATAGTTTATCATAATATATCATAAATATAATTCAAGTACTATTTTAGCTATTTATTTGTAATTTTATGACAAATGAAATAAATATTAACTATAAAATGGAGATACAGCCTAAAACAGATCTTGTAAACGCATCCAGTGTTAACAATAATGCATGCTAGTTATTTAAAATATTGCCTTGGCATTTACTTTTCACAGAATGTGGTTCATATAGTAGATGCTCCATATTAAAGTACTAGTTGCAAAATAATGTTCCTTTTATAAAAAGTATTTTATTGTTGTTCTTGATGATCCATTTTTCATGTTTTAACAGTTGTTTTGTTAAAGTGATCAGACAGGTATTTAATACTTTTACTTAGAGCAATGCATAAATAAAAATGAGAGCATCAAAATATGCAATTTAAAGTTTTTATGACCATGTTTGATTATGTACATTCAGTTCCTTGTTTTGCAAATATTCAAGGAAATATGAGATTGCTGAAACTATATGGTTCTTGTTATAAACAGCAAAACCAACGACTGTGTCAATTTGTGTTTCAGCCCTTCGTTGGGTATGTCAGAATCAAAAAAAAAATATTTGAAAGGAAAAATTCACCATCACCAAACGGGTGAGTAGAAATAATAAAGTATCTTACCCTTTTAATATAAAGCTTTAAACATAATGTTTAATACATTTTAATGGCATTGATTTGCTATATTTTAGTTCACACTGTCACACACCACAAGCTGGAAGTTTCTCTCATCTTTCAGTTATGGATTTATATAAACCAGGTTCTTCTCCCATACAATCTTTCTAAAAAGAGAATGTACTCTACTGTGATAGTCAGTTTGAAAGATGACTGTGGCATGCTAAAAGCATTGCCAGTAGAGTTCTCCAACTGGGCTGAATGCAGGTTCTGAAGCACACACACTGGGCTTTCCACTTGGGTTCATTTAATCTCCTACAAAATAGAGATCAGAAATCCTCCCTGACATGAGTGGAATTCTTTCTTCTCTTAGGCATGCTATACAGCATCATATATTTTTCATGACCTACATTTCTTCATTCTCTTAACTCTAGAAATATTTCATTTGGATTTCTATTTCATTTTTTTTAAATGTTTAAATGCTCAAAATTGAAACCGGACTCTTGCTAGGCATGTGCCCTACTACTACTACTAAGTATGGTGCCAACTTACTGTAATATTTCTTTATATATATTTAATATTCTGAATTTACCATTACTCCTTTCTATTCTCCATAATTCTATGATGTTTTCTTTGCCTAATATGATCTTCCCTTCCAAGATTTTATATTTTATTATTCCATATTTTCATCCACATACAATGATTTCTGAGATGCTACAAAATCTACTTTAAGCTATTGAATTATGTTCTTGAAAATATCCTTCATTATCTTTCTATGAAATAACTTTTTATTTTTATATCTTTGTTTCTTAACACTACATTCTCATAGCTAATTTTTATTATTTCTATGATGTTGATAGTTCTTTACTCAATATTTAGTTCATATTGTATCGAAAAGCCAATAATAAATATTTGGATTAATCAAAAATCCCATGAACCAGCATTTGTTTTATTATAAAAATTTTCAATTTGAGGCAGGCAATAAAAGGATATTTTTGTAAGATGTGATTTCTCATGCATTCGATTATGTAATACTAAGGTAAACTTGTGTTTACAGTTTAAATAAATTTAGTAAAAATTAATCTTAATAGCTATATGTATTTGTATAATAAAATGTGTTTATATGATATATGACTGGTAAATGATATATTGTATATAAACATATACGGCATGAAATATATGATATATGTTATGTAATTTATATAATGTATTGTATATATAATATATTGTATTTAGGTAAAGCAACATGGCTTTCACATTTCCCATTTTGGTAGAGGTGGCATCTGTATATGAGTTTCTTCCCTTCTGCATTTGTAAAAGTCTTATCCACCATTCCTTTCCTCCATGACACTGTAAATATTTACCAGTAATCTGGGGGAAGATATGGTTTTGAATCACTTTTAGGTTGAAGGGTGTAATTTCCTTGTGAAAACCTCCTGAAGTCTCTTTGTCTTGGTGCAAGGGAGAGAGATTTTGTTCTTTCTGCCGTTAATATGAATGTTGAATATTTCTTCAGTCATTATTGCTGAACTCAGACCCGTAATGTTTACTGCAGTGTACAGTTTGTGAAAAGCTTTTGTATCTATCATCTGTACTATTTTGTTATCTATAAAGTAATATCATTCTAATGACTAGAAAGATAAGATATAAATCATTCTTTACAGAAACCCAAAAAATGGTTTTTACATGAATTGTTAATATTTGTATGTTCAAAATATTGTAGGATAGTCAAATATTTCTATTCAGTGTTTCTTTATGTATATAACATAAATTCTGTGAGAAATCAAATTGTGAAGACCATTTTTCCTAGAAAAGTTATTGAATATTTTATTATTTGAGATGTTCATTTTTCCTTATTTATTCTCAATGTTTTCTGTCTTTACAGAATAAGGGACACATTTAGGTTTTACTGTCAAATGCTTGCTGCCTGGTTCCCTAAAAGACTGTTACTTTGAAAGTTCTTTGATATTTACCTTGCTGAAATTAAATTAAATGCTGTCAACAGTAGACAAAATGAACAACAGCGCAAACTGAAAAAGATCGTTATCCATTCATTATTCTCATTACTTCAATGTAAGGCTTTGACATGAAAATTGTATGCAACTTAACATACAAAGATGATTAAAAATAATATTAGTTATATTAATAATGCATACAGAATAAAATAGCTACATTATGGGTTTAAATTAACATTATGAGAATGAGAATTGAGCACACAATATTAACACAATGGATGTTCAATTATAAGTTTTCACTTCTCTAAGCACTTTGACTGTAGAACACAATTGTTATAGACTCCTTTGTCCACACTATTTTATGTTTCTTAAAGATCACAAAACAATGACTAAATATATATTGGTATATTGAATATGATGAATAATGTAAATTAGCAAGGTAAATTTAGTTTTAGAATCAGTAAATGAGAAAAATATATGATCAGTTTTATCAAGTTGAATCTTTAAACACAGTCTGCATTTTTTGAATTAAAAAATTTAAACAGAAGTGTTTCAGAGAAGTTTTTTATTGTAAATATTTGTATATACAATATATCTTAGGAATAGAGTCAGATTCTATACATATGCTATGTTAACATTTCCTATGTACATTATACTAGTAACCTAAAGATAATTTTATATCTTGCATTTATTAGCTCTGCAGTTTAATTACAATCAATTCCAAGAGGTCAGGTATGGATTTCTTTTTTCTAACAACTTATATTAACATTAAAATTCTTAAACTTAAAATGTCAGATGTTCAAATTAGACGTGTCAATCCTTTACCTGCTATATGACTATTTTCTAAAGCAGAAAATTGGGAGGAAATCAACATAAATTTCTAAAGCTAAAACTGTAATTAAACTAATAACTCTGAGATTGTTAAGATCTTTGACTGATTGTGTTTGAAATCATAGTATGAAAAAGTTTACTTTATAAATACTATAAATATATAAATATATAAATATATATTTTAATAGTAATAATGGTACTTTACATGAATCTTGAATATTTAATTTCAGTTTCTTTTTATTAAACCAGAATAAGTAATTTACTTTATTTTGTAAATCCCCTAAATTTTACCTCCAGATGACAATTTAATTTTCCTATTATTTGTTTACCAACCATATTTGATTATTACATTTGAGAAATATATAATACAAATTATAATACAGTTATATCACATATATACTTAGCTTTTCAAACAAATAATTAAGACCATCTCCATAAATATTTATCTTAAAGATTTATATAAATTTAAGTAAAATTACTCAACTAATGACTTATTCAAAGGATATATTAAATGATAATCCTATCATTAATATTTTTAACCATAATAACAATGAATGTCATGATACCTTGTTAGGAAGGAAGATCATGCAGTTTACATTGATCTTACTGAATCCTTGCATAACTCTCAAATCAGCTATCATTCACCGTTTTGAAGACAAATCCAATATAGGCTTTAATATGAGGAAAACAGCTGCACAAGGCCACCAATTATTAAGTGGTAAGTCTGAGCTCTATGCTGAAATCTCTCTGCTTGTACAGCAGTTATAGTCCTTTGAGAATGGGGTCCTGCCCACAGTTGTTTTCTAGGGGAGGGTGGATTTCTTTCAATGTCCCTCCTCATTGCTTCTTTGCTGCATCTTGAACTGGTCTAACTTCTACTTGGCTTATTTATTTTGTCACCTTGTAATTCGTCTCCTGTTACAGCTGCCACTTTCATTCTAACCCGCAGTTGGATCTGGTTTTGATTAGATGACTGAAAACATGTGCTGGAAAATAAATAAAATAAAAAGCAGTCTTGACACACAGACAATTGACTGGCCTTTAAAACTCTCATGTGATGTTTATTATAATTTGTCATAAGTCTCTGTCTTCTGATAGAACAGATGTAGAGTAGGCCAGATGGAATGTAGGGAACTGATTAATATAAAGAAGAGACTAGTAAGATTTTAAGTATGGACAATTATAGCTAGATATACCAAGCTAGAAATCAGGAATTTTCTGTTCTGTCTTCTATGATTTTTCTGGTGAGTCAGTGGTACTTTTTTGTCTGTGGGCATTATCCAACTGTCCTTTGTGAAAAAAAATGAATGTGTAAAGAAAACAGAGAAATTCTTTTCATCTCTCTGGCATGGGGAAAGTGAAATAAGCTCTTTGAATAAATATTTTTGGACTGGACATTTTCCATCTCATTTAGTTAACCATACCTCTTCCAGCATCAAACAAGCTCCCTAGGGATATTGAGAGTATACAGTTTTCAATCAAATCAACGCAAATACCCATGGAGAATTAAGTTTGACTAGGTAATTACCCATAATTTCTCTTTGATGTGAGATGTAGTTCATGGATCCTTTTGGAGCACATCAAACAACTGCTTTGGAAGGAGCTCATGTGTGCTTCTGTGTGCTTCAACCTGTGTTTCAGTCATGCAGCTCCAATTGATTCAGCTAAACAATCTTGGACTCTTTTCATAGAATTTCATAATTAACAAGACAAGGTAATTGACATCCATGAGAAAACCTGGACTCTGTAATTTATATAACTCACTCAATTGGTTGGAAGTCAATGCCAACCTCAAATAATGAGACAAAATAGTCTTGTGACATGTATGATACTTCAGTAAAATTCACATGCAACATTCTTATTCAGGAAGAACCTATAACTTCCATGTGATACATATTTTTCTTCCCCTAGAATCCTTGATAGACATTTTGTAAGAACTTAAAACAAAATTGGAAGGATCAAAATTATCCTGTTTCTTTGGCAATTATACAGTAAACATTGGATTAACTGTTGGATGTGTGCTATTGGGGAAAAGCACAAAACACTAATTTCAAGGCCATTTGTCTCCTGAATTTGATGTCCACTCTTCCATCACCTCCAGACCCCATTTGGATTTTCATTCCATTTCCAAAACTTATTTGCTTATTGTTTTCTCCAACACTTTACAAATATAATTTATCCTGAGAACCTCTCTTCTTGTGGAGTTTCTTCTCCTAGCTGCTTGATTTCCTCTTATGCTTAGGATTTTTCTCGTCCTCCTACTTCTCTTTACCTTCTCTTGCAACATCACCACCACCACCTCCTCCTCCTCCTTCTCCTCTTTCTTCTCCTCTTTTTTTTGTTAAGAGTCTTCTCTGTATTTTAAAATTCTGAATCATGGCCACTTCTATCTAACTACCATGACAACAAGTTAATCCGGTCAATGCCTTTTCATACTCCACAAGTATTGCATTTTTTGTCTTTATTTCTATGCATTTATAAACTTCTGAAAGTCAAAGACAGTCTCATGCAAGCATACTAAGCAGCAAGCATAGCAACTAATATGTGATAGAAGCTCTTTTACTGAATTATGATGATCATATTTATTGCCATTATTTTTTAAAAACTGTTAATTTTACAGACATCTGCTGTTTCTATTGTTACAGAATGTACAAATTATTACATATACTTTACAGATGAGAAAACAAAAGTTTATTTGGGAGAATTAAATAATATCTCTGTTTTCTAATCTGTTCCTATCTCAAAATTGGGATAGAATTATAGCACTTACATCTTAAAGTTGTTTTCAGGGTTAAAATTTAAAAGTCATGCCTGATAGGTGTGCCATAAATAATCCCTACTCAAAGGAGTCCAAGCATCCTAATACTAGCTTCTGAAATTATTTAACACTTGTTAGTCACCTTGAATTTTTCAACCCAGGACAAGAAAATCCACCAACTAACACAGTTATTAATCTGTAAGTACAGAAAAAAATGTTTTAAGTTGGGCATCCTGATAAATATCTTAAATTTCTATGCTTAGCAACAGATCTCTTACTGTCACAAAAACCATCATTCTTACTAGAGTACTATACGTAGCACAGTGAGAGCACTTTTTGTAATAGTTAAACAGATTAATTTACACATTTCATTTGTGATTCACATGTGGCCAATGTTTTCCCTAATTTAGACTCCACTCTAACATTTCTGTCTGGTTTGGCAGCAGTTACTTTCTTTAATGATTTTTGTGAAGACAGTGTCTTTTCTCTTTGGCCATAAGAGTCAAACAATGCTATCTGTAAAACTAATACCCATTTCTTATCTCTTTGCATCTTTGCACAGTTTTTAAACCAGACACAAAATAGTTGACCTAATTTTCCCTAGACACTTTCATGTTTCTTCCTGTTTCTCTGCTTATTGACTAAAAGCAACCTGGGAAAAATATAACTAAGTTCTCTTCCATAATTAGTTCACTGGCATTGGCCAAGGAATAAAAGTTGGCTGAGGAAAATAATTAGCAATTCTGTTCTGTCATTAAAGCGCCATTATTTGGGGGTCCGGTTAACACCATTTTATAAATTAGAAGTAAGAACAGCTGGTGGATGAGTTGAAACATGCCAAGAGCATTTGATGCTCTGTATATTCTGCCTCTCCCATTAAAGATGAAACATTACTGTTATAAAAAGCAGCAAAAGTGGTGAAGTTGACATTTAGATGCATGAGTTCACACCATGTAATATAAAGATACTAAATCAGTGGATGAAGTTTCTGGATTTACTTGTACCTTCTTTTGTTGATTATTCTAAATCTCAAGCAATTAACATTTAATATGTTTAAGACATATTTTTGAAACTCTGTCTTAATTCTGTACAAGTACATATAGAGAATAAATTGTGTAAAGTGTGTTCAAGTATTCTGAGCTGTATGCCACTACAGAATGTTGATAAATCTTTATATGAATCACTGAGTTTCTAAAAGCTGCTTATGTGAAACCCACATGAGCCCTATGAACTTTGGCTGAAGACCTAAGGCCACAACCAAACACCCACACAGTTATCTTTTCTTTTGTTTTTTTTTTTTTTTTTTTTTTGGTTTGGTTTGGTTTGGTTTGGTTTGGTTTTGGTTTTGGTTTTGGTTTTGGTTTTTTTTTTTTTTTTTTTTTTTTTTTTTTTAGTATTTTGAATGAAACCTAATTTAAACAACATCTATCTACTAATGCAAACCTACAGAGTATACTAGAAAGAAAATTCAAATACTAGTAGGGTAAATATACCTAAGAAAACACAACAAGACCAAAAGAGTATAATCTGGTACACATAATAACACCTTCAATAACAAAAATAACAGGAACTAACAATCATTGGTCTTGTAAAGGCTCAATTTCTCAGAATAGTGGAATGTAAGACAGGAAATTGGGGGGGGCATTGAGGAGGGGGAGGAGAGATGGGATAGGGGGCTTTCAGTGGGGTAACATGGAAAGAGACTAACATTTGAAATGTAAATAAAGCAAATATCTAATAAAAAATAAATAAAAGTCTTGGAGAAATCAGAAACTCATGACACATACCTAATCATAATAAAGCAATATGAACCAAACCAACAGCCAATGTCAAAATAAATGGAGAGCAACGTGAAGCAATACCACTAATATCAGGGATGAGACAAAGCTGGACAATTTCCCCACATATATCCAATTTAGTAGTCAAATTTCTAGCTATGGCACTTTTTAAAAAAGGGAAAAGAAGGGGACACAAATTGGAAAGGAAGAAATCAAGGAATCACTATTTGCAAATGATATGATAGTATAGATAAGCAACCCCAAAAATTCTACCAGAGAACTCCTAGGGCAGGTAAATACTTCATCCATGTGGCTGGATATAAAATTAATTCAAACAAGTCAGTAGCCTTCCTTTATACAAATGATAAACAGGCTGAGAATGAAATTATGGAAACAATACTCTCCACAAGAGCTGGAAGTAATATATCTTGGTGTGACTCTAACCAAGCAAGGGAAAGATCTATATAACAAGACCTCAGAAGGTGGAAAGATCTCCCATGCTCACGTATCAGCAGGATTAACAGAGTAAAAATAACCATATTACCAAAAGCAATCTACAGATTCAATGCAATCCCCATCAAAATTCCAACACAATTCTTCAAAGACATGGAAAGAGCAAATCTCATTTTCAAATGGAAAAACAAAAACCCCAGAATAGCAAAAAAAAAAAAAAAAAAAAAAAAAAAAATCTTAACAATAAAAGAACTTCTGATGCAATCAACATCCCTGACCAAAGCTGTACTACAGAGCAATAGAGATAAAGTCTTTGTGGTATTCGTGCACAGACAGACAGGTCAATCAATGGAATAGAATTGAGGACCCAGAAATAAGACCAGACACCTATTGGCACTTGATCTTTAACAAACAAGCCAAAACTATACAATGGAAAAAGGAAAGCATTATCAACAAATTATCTGTTCTAACTGGCAGTCTGCATGTAGAAGAATGCAAATTGATCCATATTTATCACCTTTTACAAAGCTGAAGTCCAAGTTGATCAGGGACTGCAACATATATCCTGATACAGAAACAGGTACAGATACAGGAACAAAAATAAGAAACAGCCTCAAGTGCATTGGCACAAGGAAAAAATTCCTGAACAGAACATCAATGGTTCAGGCTCTAATAGCAACAATTGACAAGTGGGACCTCATGAAACTGAAAAGCTACTGTAATCAAAGGGCACTGTCAATAGGACAAAACAGCAGCTAACAGATTGGGAAAAGATCTTCCGTATCCTTACATTTGCCCAATAGAGGGCTAATATTCAAAATATATTTAAAACTCAAGAAGATTGACTCCAGATAACTAAATAACCCAATTAAAAAAATAGGATACACTGCCAAACAGAGAATTCTCAACAGTGAAATATCAAATGCCCTAGAAGCACTTAAAGAAATGTTTAACATCCTTCGTTATCAGGGAAATTCAAATCAACAGGACCCACCTAGGATTCTACCTTAGACCAATCAGAATGACAAAAATGAAAAACTCAGGTGACACTACATGCTGACGAAAATGTGGAAAAAGAGGAATATTCCTCCATTGCTGGAGGGATTATGAATGGGTGCAACCATTCTGGAAGTCAATCTGGAGATTCTTCAGAAAACTGGAAATAGTTCAACCTGAAGACTCAGCTATACCACTCTTGGACATATACCAATATGCTCCATAATATCACAAGTACACAACTCTACTATGTTCATAGCAGCCTTATTTGTGATAACCAGAGACTAGAAGCAACACAGATGCTTCTTCTCAATGGAAGAATGAATACAGAAAATCAGAAAATATGGTTCATTTACCAAATGGAACATTATTCAGCTTTTAAAAACAAGGGCTTTATTATTTTTGCAGGCAAATGGATAGAAACAGAAAATATCATTCTGAGTGTGGTAACCCAGACCCAAAAGACATGCATGGTATGTACACACCAAGTGAATATTAGCCAGAATTATAGAATACCCTTGATACAACTGCAGATTATAAGAAGTTTAACAAGAAAGAAGACACAAGTGAAAATGCTTCAATCCCACTTAGAATAATTAATAGAGCCAGTGGGAAGGAGAAACCTGGGTGGGAGAGGGGAGAGGGAGGTGAGAAGTTGATCAGGATCAGGTATTGGGGGAGACCAGATAGAAGCACAGAGGGCATGGAGAATGAATGGATCTATATCTATATCTATATCTATATCTATATCTATATCTTCTATATCTATATCTATATCTAAATCTATCTCTATCTCTATCTCTATCTCTATCTCTATCTATATATCTATATCTGTATCTATATATCTATATCTGTGTATATATATATATATATATATATATATATATATATATATATATATATATATATATATGGGGAGCAGAGGGAGACAGGGGTAACCTCTAGAAAGTTCCAGAGTTCTATAATGTTAGAGGCTCATAGAAGTCTAAGGGGATGACCTTAGCCAAAATGCCCAACAATGGGGAGGTGGAAGGTTAAGAGACCAATCCCAGTAGATAAACTGCCCCCCCAGTGGGTTACTGACCAACCTACAAAATTTTTGACCCAGTATTGTTTCTGTCTAAAAGAAATGCAGATTCAGAAAATATGGTATATTTTTGTAATAATACAATGGAGTACTATTCAGCTATTAATAACAATGAATTCATGAAATTCTTAGGCAAATAGAACTAGAAAATATCATCCTGAGTGAGATAACCTAGTCACAAAAGAACACACATGGTATGCACTCACTGATAAGTGGATGTTAGCCCAAAAGCTCTGAATACCCAAGATACAATTCACAGACCACATGAAGCTCAAGAACGAAGACGAAAGAGTGGGTGATTTGGTTCTTCTAAGAAGGGAAACAAAATACTGGGGAAAATATATAGATAAAGTGTAGAGCAGAGATTTAAGCAAAGGCCATCCAGAGACTGTACCCACCTGAGGATTAGTCCCATATAGTCACTAAACCCCAACACTATCTTGGATGCCAAGAAATGCTTGCTGAAAAGAGCTTGTTATGGCTGACTCCTGAAAGGCCCTGCCCGAGCCTGACAAATACAGACGGAGATGCTCCCAGCCAACCATTGGACTGTGCATAGGGTCCCCAATGAAGGAGTTAGGGAAAGGACTAAAGGAGCTGAAAGGTTTTGCAAGCTCATAGGAAGAACAACAATATCAACCAACCAGACACCCCCCCCCCAGAGCTCCCAGGGACTAAGCCATCAACCAAGGAGTACACATAGCTCTAGCTGAATATGTAGCAGATGATTTCCTTGCCAGGCATCAAAGTGAGGATAGGTCCTTGGTCCTATGGAACCCAATTCATTGTAGGAGAATCAAGGATGAGGAGGTGGTAGTGGGGTAGATGGAGGAACACCCTCTCAAAAGTAGCGGAAGGAGGATGGGATGGGGGGCTATCTGGAAGAGGGGGAAACTGGGAAAGGGGTTAACATTTGATCTGTAAGTAAAGAATTTATCCAATAAAAATAACAAAAAACCAAAAATAAAAACAGAAAAAAATAAAAAAGAAAGAAAAAAATAAGTGCAGAGACAAAAATTGGAGCAGAGACTGCAGGGAAAGGCCATCTAGTAATTGGCCCAACTTGGGATCCACCCCATGGGAAGGTACCAAATCCTGACACTATTACTGATGCCACGTTGTCTTCCAGATATAAACCTAGTATGGTTGTCCTCGGAGAGGCTCTTCCAGCAGTGTAAAGATACAGATATGTATAGCCAACCATTGAACTGTGTTCAGGGACTCCCTGTAGAAAAGGTAGGGATGGCAAACCCATAGGAAGACCAACAGTATCAACTAACCCAGAACCCTGGAAGAACTCAGATACTGAGCTGCCAACCAAAGAGCATACATGGGCTGGTCTGTGGCCCCTGGCACATGTGTAGTAAAGGACTGCCTTGTCTGGCGTGAGTGGAAGAGAATGAGAGTAACCTTGTGGAGACTTGATGCCCCAGTGAAGGGCGATGCGGGTGTGCAGTGTATAGGGTATGAGGGTGTGGGAGCACCCTCTCAGATATAAAGGGGAGGGGAGATGGAGTGAAGAACTCTGGGAGGAGGACCTCGAGGGGACAACAATTGCAATGTAAAGAAATAAAATAATTACAAAAAATAAAATTAAAAAAAAAGAATTTCATTCAATTCGATTTAGTTTTGTAAAGGATGATTTCTGCAGCTCCAAATTCATTCTTTTGTATATGGGTGTCTAGTTTTCTCCCACACAATTTGTTGAAGATGCTTTCCTTTCTCTTGCTTATGATTTTGCTGTTGTAAGAAAGAAAGAAAGGAAGAAAAGAAGGAAGGAAGGAAGGAAGGAAGGAAGGAAGGAAGGAAGGAAGGAAGGAAGGAAGAAAGAAAGAAAGAAAGAAAGAAAGAAAGAAAGAAAGAAAGAAAGAAAGAAAGAAAGAAAGAAAGAAAGAAAGAAAGAAAGAAAGAAAGAAAGAAAGAAAGAAAAGATAGAGGAAGGAAGGAAAAAGAAAGTACTGATTTCTATCTGAGGAATAACTATCCTTGGAATCTAATCTTACTTTATAAATTAAATCTTTTGTCAGTGTCAAGACACATGAGTCTGATTATTTTTATGTGTGCACATCTTTATAATTTAATTTTAATATGAAAAGGCACATTTATAACTGAACATCAAATATGCATTACAAAAGTTTCTTCTTGGCTTCTTCATCCTGAAGCCTGGTCCTCTCTGTTCAAGAATATTGGTTGATTTATTGTATTTTATGCCAAAAGTTATTTTTAAGTATAAAGCAAACACTGGCTTGTCTATTTTAATTACACATAAAGAATATCCTTAAACATCGACTCAATTCTTCAGTTGGTTCTTGGGATACACCTTTTATCCATCCACCTCAATTTCAACCTTTCTAGAGATATGATTTAATGTATGTTAATCCATACTTTCATTGTCTCTATCTCACCTATATTATTTCTGTATTTTTTGCACCACAATGTAAGAGTCAAATGATTTACTATACTCTAAATGGAAATGCTACCTAGTTTTAAAACTCACTTTTCTACTTTCTCCTTAATAACTTTTACCTACTATGTATATTATGCACAGATTTTATCACACTATATTTTACTTGTCTGTGTATATATATATATATATATACTCACATGTAGGCTTCTCAGGAATAAAGGTTTGATTTTATTTTAGCATTCCTAGACTTTGTTATAGTGTTCATTATAAAGAAAAGATTAAAGAAAATACTGTTCAATGAATCAGGAACACAAATAAGAAAAAAATTCAGGAAAAATTGCTATTTCTTGAAATCTGACATTTGAAATCATATTTTGTATGTGTAATGGGTGGTGTGTGCATGTGTGTGTACACATGCTTGCCACAACAAACATATGAAGATCATACAACAACTTCTTGGAACTAGTTCTCTCCTTCCATAGTATAGGTCATGGAAGTTGAATCTCATTATATTGATATCAAGAGACTTTTTTTCATTGAATCATCTTGTCTGCCACATAATCTACTGACTTTGACATTTTCTTTACTTGAAAATGATTTGGACACATTAAACACAAAGAAACACATTGACATTGGTATTTGACTCAACTTTATTTCTTTGAATTTACTTCACAATTCTGTTATTTTTGTAAGGGATTCATGCTAATGGCACATAGAACACCCTGCACACCAGAAAACTAAAGGATTTACTAAGATTATTAATTATTGTGTCTTAAGGAACAGTAAAACGAGTTAAATAATGAAATAAAGATCAGAGAGAGAAAAACTTTTAGTAAGTTGGCTAGCAAGGTAAAGGACTGGCCTTCTGCAAAATCTTATTTATTTTCCTAGCAACATAAAAACATTATTTCTTAACAATTCAAGATATGTATGTGGAAATAAGATCAACCTAACTACACCATAGCTCAGAACACCTGAGATTATTTATAGCTATATGCAGTCAGACAGCAATGTAGATAGAATCTATTCTTACCTGTCTATTAAATGGCCAGTCTCCCCAGCTCCGTATTTTTCAGTGCTCATAATGCTTTTGGCTTGGATGATATTTCCTTTCATGCATAAGGAAGCACATTTGATGGAGAGTAAGAATGGAAGGACATGGTTTGATTTTAAAGGAGGAAATCTGAGATTTTATTGTGCATCACATCCCTAGTGCTATGTTAAACATTTTGTCCATGTTAAATTTTCCAGTTCTCCTTTATTCTTTATTTTACAGATTGAAGACTAGGCAAGGTTTAAGTTGTCTACACCTCACATTAGACAGGTGTTTAGACTGAACTCCACCCAGCTAATGCCCTCACAGCTGTCACTTGATTATTCTCTTACAATATTGTGGTGGTTACAATGAGGTGGTACTAGTTGTGTGGGTGTGGCTTGCTGTAAGAAGATTGTCACACATCAGGCTTTGAGTTTCAGAAGCAAGCAACATTCCCATTTCTATCTCTGCTGTCTCCATGTGGTTCTAGCTGTAAACAATCAGCTCTCAGCAACCAACTCCAGCCACCATATCAGCTGCCTGCTGCTACCCTGTCTCCATGATTATGTAGACAAACCCACTGTAACCATAAAGCCCAAAATGTTCCATTTCTAATTAGCATTGGTCATGGTGCTCTATCACAGCAATATAAAAGTAACTAAGACAAATGTGAACTCATATTTCTTTGATTTAAATATCCTTTTAATCTACACAGTTGTCCTCAGAAGGTGACATGTTATTGAATTGTTCCAGATTTCTACCTAAGCAGCCCTCTGCAATTTTACTCTTCAGATTATGCCTTTGAGAGCAGGCTGTGAGCTGAGAGGTAGGAAATGAGCAAAAAACCCTTGAGAACAATCTGAGCTACTGTCCCCATGAAAACAGTTTTATTATAGAGAAGATAAAAGTGACTATTATGCTCACATAAAATTAATTCCCTTGTGGTTCTTTACCATTGAGTATATTGGAAGCATAAAAATACCCATTGACAATGAGTGAAACAGTTGTCTTATTAGAGGTTTGGGATTCTCTGTTTTCCTCTATTCCAGTTCTCCTTGCTTCTTAATCTTTTTTCCTCCTATTATTGCTTATTTTTCTTTTTGTTCTTCTTGCAACATACTTTTAGGGTATTTTCCACAAAGGTTAAAATGAATATTGGTAGTACAGAATGAGTATTTCTATTTTGTAATCCTTAAATTCCAAGATGAAAAAATTACTAAAATAAGAGAATGGTGGCTAATAGAGTTTTACAAGAAGTTTAACATGAAAATAATACATCCACATGAGGGAGTACAGTAGTTTTTCTTCCTTCATACTAAGCAATTTTCATTATAGTCTGGACTAGATCATTTTCCAAACAGTCTTACTTATAAAGGTAAGTCCATACACAATGATAACATGAATCTAGTTTTCATAATGAAAACTACAGAAAATACATGTGCAAATATAAATGATTTATTTGTATTCAGAATCCAGGAATCCTGGAGTCAGAGCCAGAATGCAAGAAGGTATGCAAGAACTGCACTCCTGAGAGCTGACGTATAGGTTCTTGTCCAGGTAGGAGTTGCTAGTCATCATTGCAATAAGAGAACTACACAGAAACAAGAGTTTGCAGTTTCTGTTCACTAAGAAAAAAAGCACATTTCTTATTTTTATTAATTATTTTATCTACTGTCCAAATCTTGCCCCCCCCTCTAAAAGTTCATCATCCTCTCAACCTGCCATTTGTTTCTGAGAGGGTGCAACCCCCCATCCTCTCCCATCTCACTCCACTAGCATCCCCTTGCCTTGAGTTAGAAAGTTTCTACAGGATTAAGCACATCCTTTTCCACTAAGGCCAAACTAAGCAGTCCTTTGCTACATATGTAACAGGGGCCATGGACTATTTTTTATTTTTATAAAATAATTTCTAGCAATTGAGAGAACTGACCTATTATTTGTATATTCATCCAAAAATCAATGATGAGATACTTACTGTGTATAAGACACTGAAGTACCAGCTTGGAAAAACTTATAGGATAGAATTCTGCTCTGAAACCATCTGGTTCTGTGCTTTTTTTTTTTTTTTTTTTTTTTTTTTTTTTTTTTTTTTTTGGTTGGAAGACTTTCCATGACCCCTTCTATTTCTTGGGACTGTTTAGATGATCTATTTGATGCTGATTTAATTGTGGTATTTGGTATCTGTCTAGGAAATTGTCCATTTCCTCCAGATTCCCCAGTTGTGTTGAGTATAGGCTTTTGTAGTAGGATCTGAGGATTTTTTGAATTTCCTCAGTTTCTGTTGTTATATCCCCCTTTTTATTTCTAATTTTGTTAATTTGGATACTATCTCTGTGCCCTTTGGTCAGTCTGGCTAAGGGTTTATCTATCTTGTTGATTTTCTCAAAGAACCAGCTCCTGGTTTTGTTGATTCTTTGTATGGTTCTCTTAGTTTCCCCTTGATTGATTTCAGCCCTGAGTTTGATGATTTCCTGTCTTGTACTCCTCTTGGGTGAATTAGTTTCTTTTTGTTGCAGAGCTTTACATGTGCCATTAAGCTGCTAGTGTATGCTCTCTCCTGTTTCTTCTTGGAGGCACTCAGGGCTATGAGCTTTCCTCTTAGCACTGCTTTCATTGTGTCCTATAGATTTGGGTATGTTGTGCCTTCATTTTCATTAAATTCTAAAAAGTCTCTGATTTCTTTCTTTCTTTCTTCTTTGGCCAAGGTATCATTGAGTAGAGTACTGTTCAGTCTCCATGTATATGTGGGCTTTCTGTTGCTTTTGTTGCTATTGAAGACCACTCTTATTCCATAGTGATCTGATAGGAGGCATGGGATTATTTCAATCTTCTTATATTTGTTGAGGTCTGTCTTGTGACCAATTATATGGCCGATTTTGGAGAAGGTACCATGAGGTGGTAAGAAAAGGTATATTCTTTTGCTTTAGGATGAAATGTTCTCTATATATCTGTTAAATCTAATTGGCCCAAAGCTTCAATTATCTTTACTGTGTCCCTCTTTAGTTTCTGTTTTCCTGATCGGTCCATTGAGGAGAGTGGAGTGTGGCTAATAACCAATATATACAAAGAACTCAAGAAGTTAGACCCCAGAAAAACAAATTACCCTATTAAAAAAATGGGGTACAGAGCTAAACAAAGAATTTTCACCTGAAGAACTTCAGAAGGCTGAGAAGCATCTTTAAAAAATGTTCAACATCATTAGTCATTAGGGAAATGCAAATCAAAACAACCCTGAGATTTCACCTCACACCAGTCAGAATGGCTAAGATTAAAATCTCAGGAAACAGCAGGTGTTGGTGAGGATATAGAGAAAGAGGAACACTCTTCCACTGCTGGTGGAGATTTTTTTACTTTGCTATTTTTACCTGGAAATCAGTCTGGTACAACCACTCTGGAAATCAGTCTGGCAGGTCCTCAGAACACTGGGCACGTCACTTCCGGAGAACCCTGCTATACCCAGAGGATTCCCCAGCATGTAATAAGGATACAGGCTCCACTATTCATAGCAGCCCTATTTATAATAGCCAGAAGCTGGAAAGACCCCAGATGTCCCACAATGGAGGAATGGATACAAAAAAATGTGGTATATATACACAATGGAGTACTATTCAGCCATTAGCGACAATGAATTCATGAAATTCTTAGACAAATGGATGGAACTGGACAAAATCATCCTAAGTGAGGTAACCCAGTCTCAAAAGATCATTCATGGTATGCACTCACTGATAAGCGGATATTAGCCTAGAAACTTAGCCCAAGACATAATCCACATATCAAAAGATGTCCAAGAAGAACGGAAAGGCTCAGTGCAGCAGTGTAGGGCAATACTAGGACAGGGAAGTGGGGAGTGGTGGATGAGGAAACAGGGGGAGGGAAGAGGGCTTATGGGACTTTTGGGGAGTAGGGAGCTACGAAAGGGGAAATCATTTGAAATGAAAATAAAAAATATATCGAATAAAAAATAGCAAAGTTAAAAACTTATAGAATATTGACTGTCTGTCTGTGTCTCCCTCTCTCTCTCTGCGTGTGTGTGTGTGTGTGTGTGTGTGTGTGTGTGTGTGTGCGTATGTGTGTGTGTGTGTGTGTATGTGAGAGAGAGAGAGAGACAGAGACAGAGACAGAGACAGAGCATTTGTGTATATGCTCATTTAGATTACATATTATATCTTAAAAAAAATATACAAACACCTAAGAGATTTCCAAACTATGACTCACGGTGTCTTTTTGATGTAGTTCACTTACCCTACCAGTTTAATCTCTGTTAGTAACAGAAGCAGTCACATGTCCCTTTTGGTGCCTTTCATTGATAAACCAGAAATAAAAGTAATGACTTTATGCAAGTGTGGCTCATTTATATTACTATTTTAATGTTTAAATATAAAATAAATCCCTGTCTGATCCTATTGGTTTATATAACTTACATGGGCATTTTTATATTCTAAAAATGTAGCAAAAGTTCATGGTATTTTCGCATTAAAATTTGATGTAAGAATAAATTGAATATTTGTTGCACACACTAAAAATCAGGCTTTTTTGGATAAAGTGAGAGGCCAGATTATGGAAAGAAAAATACAATTTAAAGATGCTGTAAATGGGAAAAGAAGTAGTCTCCCAGAGGGATGATGGTAAAACAGAAGGGTTTCTTCCAAATCTATATTGTGATAGCTATCATTGGTTGTCAATGTGAGTATATATAGAATGAATTACAATATAGAAATTGAGGATGCACCTGTAATAGGTTTTAAGTGACTGAATATATTTCTAGTTTCAACCTTTAGGGTATGAATAGACATATCTTTGATCTAGATTGAGTGTTGGGAAGACACACCTTTAATCTGGTGTGCCATTAATCTGGGACATACCTTCTGCTGGAATTCTGTATAAGTACATAGAAGGGAGCTTTGGTTCTTTGCCAGCAAGCCCTCATATTGCTAGCACATTCATTTCTTCACTGGGTTTACAGCCTTCTTCTCTGAAAATCCAGCATATACTGAAGATCAGGTGAGACATCCAAAGTTTTACACACAGAACAGTTCCTAGGTTTTGGAGTTTCTGCCATTGATAGATTAGGTAGATGGATCATTCCAGTAAATCTCACACACACACACATATATATGTGTGTGTGTGTGTGTGTGTGTGTGTGTGTATGATATATATATTTAGTTTTATTAACATTATTTTGATTTTAATCATATCATATTTATATTAACAGGCCTATAATAAAGGGAAAAAAGTATTTGATGGAGACCTGAAAAAAATCAAGTAGTACATGTATTTTGCAGACATGCATATTCTCTTTCTCTTCATTAATGATAGAATAAAATATTTGTTTGTATATTGTTTGCATATCTGATCATTAAAACAATGGTTGAATTTTGTTGACATTTAGTGTCTACCTCCCTTTCTTGAATCACTTGATCTTTTTTAGGATCTTCCTTTTCTTTTCCAGAATATGCTTCCAGTTTTGTCCTTTCGGTTCAAGGCTGTCTTTTTAATCTTCTGGTTTTCTTTTATCCTTTGTGATTCTCCCTGAGAAATCTACCTTCTGCTTTCACACTTATTCCTGTCTACATTAATAACCCAGAAGGGAAACACCTCACCTGGATCCTGCTTTCTCTGCGCTGGCATGTTTCCAGCTGTCTCCATTATCCACCCTCTGTGTGTAACTTCCAACTTTCCCAGAACAAGACAAAAATAACCATTTATTTTGTATCTTTACCCTGCATTTTGTTTTCTTTCTATCAATGATGATTCTTTCTCCATATATAGAAATATTATATAGTGTCATATTGGAATCTGAATTCTTATTTATATAATTTGAGTTGGTCACTAATATGACACTACATTCCTAGAGATTTCTGATCCCCAGTTTCTGTTCTGAGAAGTGTGGGTCTCTATCTATCTATTGCCCATTTCTTTAGTTATAGGACATCAGTCTACCCTGAAATGCCAGTTCCATGGTGGATTTAAGGAGAATTGTTGAAGTATATCTTGTTATTCTTTCTTTCCATGTAACTGATGAGAACAATGACCCTTGAGAGCTCCAGGCACGAATAGATTAGCCAGAAATGCAAAGTGTGACCTCCAGACTCTATAAGTCCCTGCTTGCCTTCTATTCGTGATCATTTCTCTGTGTTTTTCTTCTATCTGTATCACACAACTGTCATTTCAACCACTCATATATAGGACAAAATCTTGAGCTTTAGTCTTTTTGTTTCCTCTTTGTTTCTGGCCTCTATACATTTTGACCCTTGAAATGCAAGATCCATTGGAGTCCTTTCTTCCCTGTGAATCTTGAGGATATTTGACATTTCTCTTCTCTGCCCATTAGCAATAACTATTATAAAAGATCCATTTTTTTCTTGATTTTGGTGATAGCCTTCAATTTGCTCTCTATGGATTATGTTCTAATCTAGATAATTCACTTCCCACCAGACAGGTGATTATAACATATGAATGTATTTGTCATTCCCAATTTTCTTTACAACCTAATACTTGGAGATTGATTCCTTGCTACTTATGGATTTAAGAGTCTCAATGACTTCCTTAACTTCATGTCTTCCTGACTCTTAAACCATGTATCATGATGTTTTATCTTTTATCATGCACTCTATTGAACCATAACATTCAAATGTTCTCTTTCTGGGATAGAAGAAGGATAATCCGTATGTGGCACATTAATGTAAGATTAACTCATATCACAAATTATATGAAATGTTTTAATCAAAATGAAAGTTCTACAACAAGGGTTTTTTTTTTTTTTTGCCCTCTTTTAGAACTTCTTACTCTATTTTGTAGAATGCATACTACAGTCAATTTTATTTGCCTTGGATCTTGTCTCTCTCCCACAAGTATAGAGGCTTTATCTCTTATTTATCATTGATTCCTCAGTATCTAGCACAGTGTCAGTCACACAAAATGCATGTGATGAATATTTATAATGAGTTAAAAGAAAATGCCATATGGGATTACATAAAACATGAAATGGGGTTCTATTTCTATATTCTTAACCTGCTTGCTGAACTTACATGCTTATGCTTCTACTATAAACTGTAAGCTATTAGGCTCAGCAGAATTTGTAAACAGCCAGCCTGCAGGCTGAATGTTATGTACAATATTGCTTTCTTTTTGTTTTTGGCACTCTTCATACTTGGGAGGAAATGTTGCCAACATTTAAGAAGCATAAAACCCAAGTCCTCATTTCTACTTCATCTTAAAAGCCCTTAAACCTAAAAGCACAAACCTCAATTGTGTTTTGTGGTCAATCAGATAAAGATGTATGTGGAGGGATATTATACTGTCTAACTTGATGCCGACGGGCAATATTTTTACCATCTTAGTACTCTATGTTCTATAACAACTGATATAATGCCTAAAATTATTGTGACTGATATGTTAACTAATTAGACAGGCTATGCAGAGATATTAATTAAACTGAATATCTGTAAGATCTGGCACAGGTCAAACATTCCACTAATAAATACATACCAAATTTCCAATTTTTTAATTCATTCAAGGCTTCTATAATTATGTTTGGATGTGTTTATAATTTCCACTAATAGGTGAATTGCTTTACAAATTGTTAAAGTGAATTTTGTGTTTTAATCAACGAATACTATGAGTTATTGAGTGGTTTAGCCTTCGCTGTTGCCTCCCTGTTACCCATGAGGTCCCATCCAATAAAACTCAGGCATCTAGGCTACAATTTTTTTTCAGTAACAAAGCCTTCAGCATCCTTGAAGGCTTCTTCCTGTCCTTTATAAATGCTCAGAAGATTTCTCACTGGCTCTTTAAAGCCTGGAACATTAGTTCTTTGGAAATCAATATAGATATGATCAAGTGCTCACAAAAGTGTACCTCTTTTCTCTCTTCCCATTTCCACCTAGTCAATAGTCCAAAAGTCTAGTGTACGCTGTCATGTATTTTCCCAATCCCTTTACCTTCCAGTATACATGGATAGGTATACAAATACAAAGGCAGATTTTTTTTGTGTGTGTCAAGGAAAATCAGTCATTTTATCACCTTGCTTTTCCTCTGTCATTTACTGCTAAGTAGCCTTATTTTAAGCTATGGCATTGGATTCAGGATTCTTAAGCCAAACATAGTATTAACATTCATTATTTTGATGATTCAATTAAATGGTAGTTATTCTGTGAATGTGTGGGAAGAAAGAAATAAGCAAAACTAGAAAATAAATACCTAAAATACATGTGCATATTCCAGAAGAATTCTCCTTGTGTCTATATGCTGCCTCCTCTTAGATTAAATTATAAGACTCCCTAACTTCTCACAGCCTCAATCTTTCCATATTTCAATAATGCAACAATCAGTAAATCCATAACAATTTATCAGCACTTAATTATTGGAGAAATGGATATCGCCTTATGTCTTAGTTAGGGTTTTACTGCTAGTTTTCTTGGTGCTGGGGCAGACACCATAACCAAGGCAAATCTTTTAAGAACAACATTTAATTGGGGCTGGTTTATCCAGCTTTATTGTCATAGCTTGGCATTTCTCTATCCTTATTTTAATCCATTCAGTAAACCACCATTTCAGCTGGTTTGTAGGCCATTGCTTATTGTGAGTAAGAGGAAATTCTACAGACACAGAACTCATCTTTTTTCAGTTGTGTATTGAACATGGACATACTGGTTACCAAGCATTCTGAGCATGGTTCTGAGTAAGAACATCCATATCCAAATTCTAACACTACATTCAGAAGGGCCCAGGACAGAGATGCAAATATCAACAACAGAATACAAGAGATAGAAGAAAGAATCTCAGATGCTGAAGATTCCATAGAAACCATGGACTCAACAGTTAAAGAAAATGCAAAATGCAAAAAGCTTGTAACCCAAAATATCCAGGAAATCCAGGACACAATGAGAAGACCAAACCTAAGGATTATAGGCATAGATGAGAGTTAAGATTTACAACTTAAAGGGCCAGCAAATATCTTCAATAAAATTATGGAAGAAAACTTCCCTAACCTAAAGAGAGAGATGCCCATGAATATACATGAAGCCTACAGAACTCCAAACAGACTGGACCAGAACAGAAATACTTCCCGTCACATAATAATCAAAACACCAAATGTTCTAAACAAAGAAAGAATATTAAAGGCAGTAAGAGAAAAAGGCCAAGTAACATATAAAGGAAGACCTATCAGAATCACAGCAGACTTTTCACCTGAGACTATGAAGGCTAGAAGGTCCTGGACAGATCTCATGCAGACTCTAAGAGAACACAAATGCTAACCAAAACTACTATATCCAGCAAAACTCTCAATCACTGTAGATGGAGAAACTAAGATATTTCGTGACAAAACTAAGTTTACCCAATATCTATCCACAAACCCAGCCCCACAAAGGATAATAGGAGGAAAACACCAATATAAGGAGGGAAACATCACCCCGGAAAAAGCAAGATAGTAACCTTTCATCAAACCCAAAAGAAGTTAAGCAATCAAATTTAAAAAATAACGTCAAGAATGATAGGAAGTAACAATCACTATTCCTTAATATCTCTTAACATCAATGGACTTAATGCCCCAATAAAAAGACACAGACTAACTGACTGGATACGTAAACAGGACCCTACATTTTGCTGCTTACAGGAAACACACCTCAGGGTCAAAGACAAACACTACCTTAGAGTAAAAGGCTGGAAGACAATTTTACAAGCAAATGGTCTCAGGAAACAAGCTGGAGTAGCCATTTTAATATCAGATAAAATTGACTTTCAACCCAAAGTCATCAAAAGAGACTCTGAGGGACACTTCTTGCTGGTCAAAGGAAAAATACAACAAGAAGAACTCTCAATCCTGAACATCTATGCTCCAAATGCAAGGGCACCCTCTTTCGTAAAAGAAACTTTATTAAAACTCAAAGCACACATTGCACCTAACACAATAATTGTGGGTGACTTCAACACTGCACTTTCCTCAATGGACCGATCAGGAAAACAGAAACTAAACAGGGACACAATGAAACTAATTGAAGCTTTGGACCAATTAGATTTAACAGATATATATAGAACATTCTATCCTAAAACAAAAGAATATACCTTTTTCTCAGCACCTCATGGTACCTTCTCCAAAATCGACCATATAATTGGTCACAAGACAGACCTCAACAAATATAAGAAGATCGAACTAATCCCATGCCTCCTATCAGATCACTATGGAGTAAAAGTGGTCTTCAATAGCAACAAAAACAACAGAAAAACCACATACATGTGGAAGCTGAACAATATTCTACTCAATGATACCTTGGTCAAGGAAGAAATAAAGAAAGAAATTAAAGACTTTTTAGAACACAATGAAAATGAAGACACAACATACCCAAATCTATGGGACACAATGAAAGCAGTGCTAAGAGGAAAACTCATAGCCCTGAGTGCCTCCAAAAAGAAAATGGAGAGAGCATACATTACCAGCTTAATGACACACCTGAAAGCCCTGGAACAAAAAGAAGCTATTTTACCCAGGAGGAGTAGAAGGCAGGAAATCATCAACCTCAGGGCCGAAATCAATCAAGTAGAAACAAAGAGAACGATACAAAAAAATCAACAAAACCAGGAGCTGGTTCTTTGAGAAAATCAACAAGATAGATAAACCCTTAGCCAGACTGACCAAAGGGCACAGAGAAAGTATCCAAATTAACAAACTTAGAACTGAAAAGGGAGATATAACAACGGAAACTGAGGAAATCCAAAAAATCATCAGATCCTACTACAAGAGACTGTACTCAACACAACTGGAGAATCTGGAGGAAATGGACAATTTCCTTGACAGATACCAAATACCAAATTAAATCAGGACCAACTAGACCATCTAAACAGTCCCATAATGCCTAAAGAAATAGAAGGAATCATAGAAAGTCTTCCAACCAAAAAAAGCACAGGACCAGATGGTTTCAGTGCAGAATTCTATCAGACCTTCAAAGAAGAGTTAACACCAATACTCTTCAAACTATTCCACAAAATAGAAACAGAAGGAACATTACCCAATTCCTTCTACAAAGCCACACAAAGATCCAACAAAGAAAGAGAACTTCAGACCAATTTCCCTTATGAACATCGATGCAAAAATACTCAATAAAATTCTTGCCAACCGAATCCAAGAACACATCAAAACGATCATCCACCATGATCAAGTAGGCTTTATCCCAGGAATGCAGGGTTGGTTCAATATACGGAAATCCATCAATGCAATCCACTATATAAACAAACTCAAAGAACAAAACCACAAGGTCATTTCATTGGATGCTGAAAAAGCATTTGACAAAATTCAGCATCCTTTCATGCTTAAAGTCTTGGAAAGAACAGGAATTCAAGGCCCATACCTAAACATAGTAAAAGCAATATACAGCAAACCGGTAGCCAGCATCAAACTAAATGGAGAGAAACTTGAAGCAATCCCACTGAAATCAGGGACCAGACAAGGCTGCCCCCTTTCTCCTTATCTTTTCAATATTGTACTTGAGGAACTAGCTTGGGCAATTCGACAACATAAGGAGGTCAAAGGGATACAAATTGGAAAAGAAGAAGTCAAACTATCATTATTTGCAGACGACATGATAGTCTACCTAAGTGACCCAAAAAACTCCACTAGAGAGCTCCTACAGCTGATAAACAACTTCAGCAAAGTGGCAGGTTATAAAATCAACACAAGCAAATCAGTAGCTTTCCTATACTCAAAGGATAAGCAGGCTGAGAAAGAAATTAGGGAAATGACCCCCTTCACAATAGCCACAAACAGTATAAAGTATCTTGGGGTGACTCTTACCAAACATGTGAAAGATCTGCATGACAAGAACTTCAAGACTCTGAAGAAGGAAATGGAAGAAGACCTCAAAAAATGGGAAAACCTCCCATGTTCATGGATCGGTAGAATCAATATAGTTAAAATGGCCATTTTGCCAAAAGCAATATACACATTCAATGCAATACCCATCAAAATCCCAACTCAATTCTTCACAGAGTTAGAAAGAGCAATTATCAAATTCATCTGGAACAACAAAAAACCCAGGTTAGCTAAAACTATTCTCAGCAACAAAAGAAAATCTAGGGGAATCAGTATCCCTGACCTCAAGAATTACTACAGAGCAATAGTGTTAAAAACTGCATGGTATTGGTACAGTGACAGGCAGGAGGATCAATGGAACAGGATTGAAGATCCAGAAATGAACCCACACACCTATGGCCACTTGATCCTTGACAAAGAGGCTGAAAACATCCAATGGAAAAAAGATAGCCTTTTCAACAAATGGTGCTGGTTCAACTGGAGGTCAGCATGCAGAAGAATGAGAATTGATCCATCCTTGTCTCCTTGTACTAAGCTCAAATCCAAATGGATCAAGGACCTCCACATAAAGCCAGACACTATGAAGCTAATAGAAAAGAAACTGGGGAAGACCCTTGAGGACATCGGTACAGGGAGAAAGTTTCTGAACAGAACACCAATAGCGTATGCTCTAAGAGCAAGAATTGACAAATGGGACCTCATAAAATTACAAAGTTTCTGTAAGGCAAAGGACACCATCAAGAGGACAAATCGGCAACCAACAAATTGGGAAAAGATCTTCACCAATCCTACATCAGATAGAGGGCTAATATCCAATATATATAAAGAACTCAAGAAGTCAGACTCCAGAAAACTGAACAACCCTATTAAAAAATGGGGTACAGAGTTAAACAAAGAATTCTCACCTGAAGAACTTCGGATGGCGGAGAAGCATCTTAAAAAATGCTCAACTTCATTAGTCATTAGGGAAATGCAAATCAAAACAACCCTGAGATTTCACCCTACACCAGTCAGAATGGCTAAGATTAAAAATTCAGGAGACAGCAGGTGTTGGAGAGGGTGTGGAGAAAGAGGAACACTCCTCCACTGCTGGTGGGGTTGCAAATTGGTACAACCACTCTGGAAATCAGTCTGGCGGTTCCTCAGAAAACTGGGCACCTCACTTCCAGAAGATCCTGCTATACCTCTCCTGGGCATATACCCAGAGGATCCCCCACCATGTAATAAGGATACATGCTCTACTATGTTCATAGCAGCCCTATTTATAATTGCCAGATGCTGGAAAGAACCCAGGTATCCCTCAACAGAATAGTGGATGCAAAAAATGTGGTATATCTACACAATGGAGTACTATTCAGCCATTAGAAACAATGAATTCATGAAATTCTTAGGCAAATGGATGGAGCTAGAGAACATCATACTAAGTGAGGTAACCCAGACTCAAAAGGTGAATCATGGTATGCACTCACTAATAAGTGGATATTAACCTAGAAAACTGGAATACCCAAAACATAATCCACACATCAAATGAGGTACAAGAAGAAAGGAGGAGTGGCCCCTGGTTCTGGAAAGACTCAGTGAAGCAGTAGTAGACAAAACCAGAACGGGGAAGTGTGAAGGGGTGGGTGGGAGGACAGGGGAAGAGAAGGGGGCTTACGGGACTTTCGGGGAGTGGGGGGCTAGAAAGGGGGAAATCATTTTAAATGTAAATAAATTATATCGAATAAAAAAAAAACAACAAAAAAAAAGTCAATGTCCCATTTGCCAGGTTGAGCATTCCTTTCTGCCACATGCCCTCTTTCAATGCAGAGGTCTTCCAAGCCCTCTGCAAAAAATAAATAAATAAATAAATAAATAAATGTGAGAATTTCTATAATACTTTAATTGTGATGCTAGCCAAGGATGGAAAATTCAGCAAGCATCATAAACAATAAGGATTATGAGGGGGAAATATGGCAATTAAATATTTCCTAGTGAATCTCTGAATACTTAAGCATGGGATGCTTACAGAAATAATGCAAAGCTCAGACAGTCCCAAATGAAACAAAGTCAGAGTTTCATTCAGTCCATTATCATCAAGGTGGAAATATGGCAGTATCCAGACGACCATGGTACAGGCAGAGCTGAGAGTTCTACATCTTCATCTGAAGGCTGCTAGGAAGAGACTAGCTTCTAGGAAACTAGAATGAGGTTCTTAAAGCCCATACCCACAGTGGCACATCTACTCCAACAAGGCCATAACTCCTAATAGTGCCACTCCTTGGACTAAGCATATAGAAACCATTGCACTATGACAAGGTGGTACTCTCCTACCGTTTTGATCAAAACACATTGGTAATCCAGGACACTCGAAATAAAAATGTCATAGAAATATAGTTTTTCGTTGTTCTACACTTAACTAGATCTCATATATGTCTTGTGTAGCATACTCTTTAAACAGATAATACAGTGGCATGGATTTGTAACTTGTACAAGGTTCCAGAGCTGTCTGAGCATTGCATTATTTCTGTAAGCATCCCGTGTGTAGTATTCAGAGATTCACTAGGAAATACTTAATTGCCATATTTTCCCTTCATCATCTTTATTGTTTATGATGCTTGCTGAAATTTCCATCCTTGGCTAGCATCACATTTAAAGTATTGTAGAAATTCTCACATATATTTTTAAACCTGGGCCCTTCTGAATGTAGTGTTAGAATTTGGATATGGATGTTCTTACTCAGAACCATGCTCAGAATGCTTGGTAACCAGTGTGTCCATGTTCAATACACAACTGAAAAAAGATGAGTTCTGTGTCTGTAGAATTTCCTCTTACTCACAATAAGCAATGGCCTACAAATCAGCTGAAATGGTGGTTTACTAAATGGATTAGAATAACGATAGAGAAATGCCAAGCTATGATAATAAAGCTAGATAAAGCAGGTTTTGAAAGACTTGAGACTAGGTTTCTGTATGAAGTACGCATTCTTTACTTACCGACTACTTTGTAAGAGGACAATTACCCTTGTCCAAAGACTCTAAGAGATACTGCCCTCTTTCTTGTTCCTCTATCAATCCCAGTTTTACTAAATATAGTAATCTACTATCTGTTTGTCATGTTAGGGTTTTACTGCTGAACTAGGTTTAATGGTTAAGCACAGATGATAAACAATAAATACAACAGATTTTATTCCCACTGTATGTGCTGAGTTCTGCCCCTTCAACAGAGGGAAGGAGGGAGAATTATTTAACCTGATCCATAGGAGTACAGAACATTGGTATCATTGTATCCTAAATGTCATATGTGATATAAGCCTCTTGGTGAGTTAAAGGTCATATGTCCACCACTGGTGTTATCATTAGCCCTCTCTTATTTCCTATATTAGGTAGGAGCATTCATTGCTTAGATGATACAGTTCTTCCTATTCTCCCAATGTCCATCTAATTGTGCTGGTAACTGGCTTAAATTAACTGTAAAAACCAGAGTCAATAAGACCTGTGTGTGTCTTTATGAATGTAAAAGAAATCTAAATTAGAATCTAAGTCACAGGTGCCAACTCACCTTTCTCAGAGTCTTACCTTAAGACATTTGAAAATGGCCCAGTAATTTATTAATTAGGATTTGGTTCTCCATGCATTCTCCTTGTGTGAATGCTTAACTCCTTTTTAGAAGAGATCTTCATGGAAGGAAGCTAACTAAAAGTTAGTTTTACTCAATTATAGCTGAGCACTCTCAAGTCTCATGAGAAACCATTGACTGCTTACGCTGCTCACACATTTGTTATCGATAGGACTATATTCTGCTTTATCTACTATTCAGCATAGTGTTTTTCAAGACTTCTTGAGAAAATCTTTCTTCTAATAAAGGACATGAATTCATCATATCCAATGCTATAAGGACAGGACACATCAAAAAAGCAGCAACTGAAGCTGAGTTTGCTTGATGTTCCACAAGATAAAGCAACCGAACCAGCCAAAAATCCAGCAACAGAAGCCAAGACAACCACAGAAAACAGCCAACATATAAAGTAGAATTGCTGTTATTTACTTCTGAATAAAATCCATTCTTCTGGGCTAAGAAGGCATCACATTTTTTAGAGTCAGTTTGGGCTTAGATCATTGTAAGTGGTCTTGAGATGGCTAGTTAAATTGCCCAGAATCTTACTTCATGTGCAGAAATCTGTCCCATGGTTTATGTGGTAAGGTCTTATATTCATTGTGACAATATGTAGCAAAACATGTTTTGAAGTTTTTTGACAAATTCTTATTTACTCTTGTATCTGCCAAAGTTTCCTCATGTAACATACCTCTAGCTTTCCATCTTTGGTCCCCATAACTAGGCATGTTCCTGCTTGAGAGTCATACATGCACTGATAGAAGCTATTTCTATATGATACATTTATCTTCCAGGCCTTGCTGAGGAGACCTCATTCTCAGACATGATGGATTTTTCTAGTTACTTCAAAGAATATAGCAGATACCTACTTCCCCAAATTGTGTAGCTGTAGAAAAACAGATTCCCTTTGCTTTTGGTTTAAGTAATCCCTTCTTCCTCTGGGCGGTTCATTTTATCTTTCTAAAAACAAAAACAAAAACAAAAACAAGCAAGCCAACCAAAGAGAGAAAGCAAATCTAAACAAACAAACAAACAAAAACAAAAGATCAAGGAAGCAACCAATAAATCAAACAAACATACAAAAACCTTCCAGATTTAACCATGCTTTCTAATTCTTTCTGCTGTCCAGGACATAATGATCAATTCTTTTTCTTTTTTAAATATTTTCATTTTCTATATTCTTTGTTTACATTCCAAATGATTTCCCCTTTCCTGGATCCCCCCTCCCCATATGTCCCATAAACCTTCTTCTCTCCATCCATTCTCCAATCACCTCCCTCCTTTTTCTCTGTCCTTATATTCCCCTCCAATAATGAGCAATTCTAACACAGCAGCAACAGCTGGAGAGTTTTGCACTTTCCACTGGGAAATCCCAATGGTTGGTGAAACTGAAAATAAAGACATTTTAGGCATCTCCCTGAAGTGTTTCTCTACAATCCTTATGGCTGGGTTGTTTGCCCATGCTGCTTGAGCAGAGGCCTGCTAATACAATGTTTGCAAAACAGCTGGGGAAATGCTTATAAAGGACTGTAGGAGCAACTTTGATTGTTATTAATGAAATCGCCTCACAATTTGGCACAGTATCTTGTGCCTTCAGAGGGCTGTATACAGAACTGTCTGCCCAAGGTATGATTTGTCCCTCTGCAATTCACTGCCAATTAAAATAGTAAATAAGCAGCGTTAGGTAGAGAGAACAGAAGAAGGGATAACTTTCCTTCCTGGCAAATAAAGGAGAGGCTGGCTAGGATCGAGAACAGGAGAACTCAGGAGACATACCTATTCTTTTTCCATAGTGCCATTTTTATTGCCATTTTATCCACACTGCAATGGGTATAGGGAAAGACTTAACCACAACACTAACCACAGCCAATCAGGTGTTCCTACTTTACACACTATACACTGTTCCTCTTACATAATTCTAAATTGCCCTTTACTGTCCCTTTAGAACCTTGTTATTTAATCAACTTATTAGAAAAAAATACATCTGCCTTATCCTATGGGAGACAACAAGTAATACAAAATTTGCTATATAAGTAAAAACTACAAAACTCAACAGCATTCTTTGTCATGCTTAGAATAATGGGATGAAATTTTATCTGTTAAACATAACATCTACAGTGTCAATGAGACAGACAAGCATAGACAAAAGGGAATCAATATGAGACTCCATTTGGTTTGGACAATATACACATCCCTTTTCCTAACAATGCACATGTCTAATAATCTGGGACCTTCTAATAATCTGGGACCCCCCACTTATATGGAGCTACATGTATACCATACATAAGACAATGGAACTAAGTTAGTCTCCTTAGCAAACATTTTTTTCCAAAAAACAATATTTTTATTGAATACTTGTAAATTTTACATCAAGCATCCTGATCACATTCACTTCCCAGTCTTACTAGGTTCTACCCCCAGCACCTTGGTGTTTCCCCATCTGCAACACACATGTATGCATGCATGCGCGTGCATACACACACACACACACACACACACAGAAAGAGAGAGAGAGAGAGAGAGAGAGAGAGAGAGAGAGAAACAAGAGAAGAAAAAAGAACACGTCCAATTTGTGTTCATATATTCACCTGATCATAGTCAATCTTCCAGTTGCCAGCCCCTAAAGAAAACTGAGTCCTTCTCTACCCACACCCCTTCCAGAAGACACCAGTTATAGAGAGCTATACTCCAGCATCCTTATCAAAAATTTTGAGAGTTCTCTTCAATATTTTCCTGTCTAGGCTGTTACTCTTTTGGGTGATGAGAGGCACAGTGTGGGTAAGAATTTAACAGAAACCTTCTGTGTCCTTTCTCACTTCTGAGTCTGAAATTATCAATGCGACTGTAAAAGTAGCTTCCTTGCCCTCTGCAGTTAGCAAAAGCACATATCATGGACTTCCACATAGTGTCTAATGATAGTACAGAACACAGATATGCACAAGGCCTTCAGTATCAGCGCGGTTGACAATTTATTTCTATTCAAATATATCCCTGGATATCTAGCATTGAAAGAGAAGGACTTGATACTATAAAGCTCTATTCTCTGAGTGATATTTCACAGAGAATCATATATTCAGCATGTTATACCTGTGCATAATTGGCTGTGCATATAATTGAAATGAGATGTATCATGGAGAAAACCTTATATAATCCAGTTCTGCCAATCAAAACAGAGAAACTTCCAAGGTACAATACTAGAAACCATCTCCTCCTCCTCTTGGACACCTGAGAAGACAGCTCCAAACAATAAGCCTGCAGTGTTCATCCCCTAATATGTCAATGCCTCTCTTCTTAACATATTTCAAACATGCACATTCACTTTCCTTTTAAGACAAATTGTCCCTGATTTACCTCTTGGATGTGCCTCTTCTCCAATTCTTTGCGTAAGTATCAAGGACACAAAAATACTTGGTTCAGCAAGAAGGATCTGATTCCAGTAGTATAGTCTATTAATTGTGTTCTTTACACACTCTCACTGCAGAGAAATAACCCCTAAAACAATTGGCCTCTTAAAATAGTTATCCATGGTAAACACTATTGTTCTCATGGTACTTCAAGCTTCTACTTCAATTGTCCCAGATTACAAATATCTCAATGATCACTCTCCAAAGGTGAATGCAAGTTTGATATGAACCATTCACTTAATTATCCTTGATCTGGAAGATTTTGATAAGCTGATGAGTTTTTGAAGAAAAAAATATAAGACTTGTTTCCTAAAAGTGATTCCATTTTAGTGAATATTTATTTAACAACTTGATCACATTTCAAGATTTAGAACAGTTAAAATGTATCATAATTAGAAGTTAAAAAGAAAGACATAAAATTTTGTATCACTTCATATTAATTAAATACCAAACACAACACACACACACACACACACACACACACACACACACATTGTAAAACCATGTCTTCATAGAATCCCAGGCTTGGTTAGGCAACCCTTTAAGTAGACATGGCAAATATGTGCACTGGATGGATGGACTAAGCATTCTTAACTTATAGGGATTTGAAATTATAGGGATTTGAAGTTTGAGCATTGTGTCAGAGTGGCTGAATGATGAAGGAAATATCAGTAAACATGTCCTAAAACATTTGACTTTGGTAGAATATACTTGTTTCATGAAAGGAGACTCACATGACTACCTTTTCTGATATATTTTGTTTAAGTGTATTTAGCATCACCTGTTACTTATACATATCTTGCCTCCCTCATCATGATGAATTCAATCTATTGAAAAGAAGATGGTAGTTTACTTCTACTATATCTTCAGATTCTAGAACAAGACTTAAAAAGATAATTGTTGTTAGTATGATGTCTTATTCGGAAATTGCCATACTTTTCATGTTGACTATACTTCCTTTTTTAGAATTGAATCAGAATGAGACAGCTCTTTTGGTCCCCAAAGCAAATGTATTTACTTTCAACATCTCTTGCTAAAGTCAAGAAAGTTTCTTGTGTACTGTAAAGAGATCAATGCATGTACTTGAGGAAGTAATAATAATGTTAATTGAGACATTGTTTACAATTTCCTAAATTTAATCTCAAAAATTACCTAACCATTTCAGAACTGTTGCTCTAAATAATGATGATGATGATGAAGTTTATGGTGATAATGGTGATTATATATTCTAAAGGACAGAAATGAGAGAAAGCTTAACTATAAATAGTCAATATTGGTAAAATGAAGCAAACACATTTATTCTATGCTCTCTCATCCTTTGATAAAAATGCATTTATTCTTTTCCCTCTTACCCTCGGGTACAGTGCCCATGAAGGTGGTTTAGAGGACAAATGATTGTTCCCTTTCTTTTCAGGAACTTCTCTATTCTTTCATCTCAGGGTCATGCTCTTATCAATAAAAAGACACTGCAGTAAATATAGAGTCATCAAATCGTAGTTGTTGTCTGTAGAGGTTGGAAGACCAAGACTGCTTAATCATGACAGATAATGTAATGCAGCAATACTGAGGACCAGATGCCAATCAGCTCATTCCTTTGAAGTTATTACAAATTTTAAATATATTAAAATCATTGAAAAGGAGGAACTGATGTCAAATTGATCCAACTGGGGTAATAACGTCAGAGGGATTCACTTCTTAGGTGCAGGCTTTTATTTTTCTGACATGTACAGAGATTCTCTTCTTAATCATGGATTTTTCTACAGCATAGTTTATACTTAAACATGGAAGTCAAGACAAAGTCAATCCCTATCTATCTATCTATATATCTATCGATCTATCTATCTATCATCTATCTATCCATCCAACAATTATCATCTATTTTCCTGTTCCCAAGGAAAAGGATAGAAAATTAATATCATAAATTTTACAATTCCTGCTGTTCTTGGATTCAACTTGCTCCATATTTAATGAAACAACTTTCAGTATTCTGTATTTTGTAGAAATTTATTGAGTTTGTGATAGGCAATATGAACATGTCTGGGGAAACAATATTTCCCCCACAAAAAGCTCAATATTTTCCTAGGGACATGAATTATATAAAAACATTTGAAAATTTTGCTTTGTTCAGTCAATCAACACATTTTCACAAAATTTAAATGAGATATAAAACAAAGAATGATCGTCAGCAAGTTTTGTTGTGATATATTTTACCCTTTACATATCCCATATATTTGTTTTTCAAATAAATAAACTGATTTCTCTCTCATATCTGAAATCTTACAAGGAACAAAAAAACAGCCTGTTCATTCTCCTGTGCTGTTTCAAAATAGATAATACAGTTCAGTGTTCTTGTTTGATTTTTTAAAAAACCTACAAATGAAATATTTAGGGTGTGGATCAACTGAATTTATAATAAATGAATAGATAAATTATATATGATGGAAGTATTTTCTCTTTGATGGTGGCTTTAAGTTTTAGACACTAACTTGATGTGTTTCCTGAATTTGATAAAAGGAACATAACTTACACATTTGGCGTGTGCTGGCTTAGGTTCAATTTAATGAAATATTCTCACTTTTATTCATATTGTGCTTCCTGAAAGGAAAGAGATGCATCCAGATGTCCCTTTAGTTGGATGACCTGAGATGAAATCTTTTCTTATTTTGGGAAATAATCTAATCTCCTTGACACAGAAATTTCATCTCTAAAGGACTATGATACTGCCACCTACATATTTAGAACAGTTCATCAATTAGTTACCATAAAATAGCTAAGTTTTGTTAATCTTACACATTATTATTTGAGAGTTTCTGAAATTTACCTAATGAGAAATTGGTGGTAATTTCTGTTTATTAGACTTGCATTGTATAAACAACAAAATTGACTAATTTTTCTGCTTTAAAATATTAAAGTTGAACTTACACAACTATGAAGCCAAGCAATTTGGTTAAGGTGAATAATTCATGTTAATGACTGTATTTTTGGCACATTGTAGTTCATAATTTATGTTTGAAATTTGTAATTAAATGTGTGTGCAATTATAAAATAAAAACATCCTTAAAAAGTGGCACAATGCAGGAAATCTTAGCTTTAAAGTTATAGAAGACAGATAAACACAATTAGAAATAAAATTAAAGTGGTTGCAGCATCTTACAATCCCACCAGCAGTGGAGGAGTGTTCTTTTTTCTCCACATCCTTGCCAACACCTGCTGTCTCCTGAGTTTTTGACCTTAGCCATTCTGACTGGTATAAGGTGAAATCTCAGGGTTGTTTTTGATTTGCATTTACCTAATGACTAATGATGTTGAGCACTTCTTAAGGTGCCTCTTGGCCATCCAAATTTCTTCAGGTGAAAATTCTTTGTTTAGATCTGTACCCCATTTTTAATAGGGTTTTTTGGTTCCCTGGGGTCTAACTTCTTGAGTTCTTTGTATATATTGGATATTAGCCCTCTATCAGATGTAGGGTTGGTGAATATCCTTTCCCAATTTGATGGTTGCCATTTTGTCCTTTTAACAGTGTCCTTTGCCTTACAGAAACTTTGTAATTTTATGAGGTCCCATTTGTCAATTCTTGATCTTAGAACATAAGCTATTGGTGATCTGTTCAGGAACTTTTCCCCCATGCCCATGTCCTCTAGGGTCTTCCCCAGTTTTTTTTCTATTAGTTTCAGTGTGTCTGGTTTTACATGGAGGTCCTTGATCCACTTAGAGTGAAGTCTAGTACATGGAGATAAGAATGGATCAATTCGCATTCTTCTGCATGCTGACCTCTTTGGAAATCAGTCTGGTGGTTACTCAGAAAACTGGAAATGACACTTCCAGAGGACCCCACTATAACTTTCCTGGGCATATACCCAAAGGATTCCCCAGTATGCAATAAAGACACATGCTCTATTATGTTCATAGCAGCCTATTTATAATAGCCAGAAGCTGGAAAGAACCCAGATGCCCCTCAAAGGAGGAATGGATACAGAAAATATGGTATATTTACACAATGGAATACTACTCAGCAATTAGAAATAATGAATTCACAAATTTTTTTAGGCAAATGGTTTGATCTGGAAAATATCATCCTAAGTGAGGTAACCCAGTCACAAAAGAATACACATGGAATACAATCTCTGATAGGTGGTTATTAATTAGCCCAGAAGCCCTGAATACCCAAGACACAAATCGCATAACAAATGACTCCCATGAAGAAGTATGGAGAAGGTCCTGATCCTGGAAAGGATTGATCTAGTACTGAAGGGGAATAGAAGGACAGAGAAAAAAAGGAGGGAGGTGATTGGAGAAAGGATGGAGAGAAGAAGGTTTATGGGACTTATGGGGAGGGGGGGATCCGGGAAAGGGGAAATCATTTGGAATGTAAACAAAGAATATAGAAAATAAAAATATTAAAAAGAAAAATAAAATTAAAACTACCACATTTCTAAGAAAAAATGACTGAAGAATTCAGAAAAGAATATTTTAGAAGGGGAAACTTTGTTTAGCTCTGTACCCCATTTTTAATAGGGTTATTTGGCTTTCTGGAGACTAAATTCTTGAGTTCTTTGTATATATTGGATATTAGCCCTCTGTCTGATGTAGGGTTGGTGAAGATCTTTTCCCAATTTGTTAGTTGCCATTTTGTCCACTTGACAGTGTCCTTCACCTTACAGAAAATTTGTAATTTTATGATGTCCCATTTATCAATTCTTGATCTTAGAGCATAAGCTATTGGTGCTCCCCAGTTTCTTTTCTATTAGTTTTAGTGTATCTGGTTTTATGTGGAGGTTCCTGATCCACTTGGAGTTGAGCTAAATACAAGGAGATAAGAATGGATCAATTCCCATTCTTTGGCAAGCTGACCTCCAGTTGAGCCAGCACCATTTGCTGAAAAGGCAAATTTTTTCCACTGGATGGTTTCAGCTCCTTTGTCAAAGATCAAGGGACCATAGGTATGTGGGTTCATTTCTGGGTCTTCAATCCTATTGTATTGATCTACCTGCTAGTCACTGTACCAAGATCATGCAGTTTTTAACACTATTGCTCTGTAGTACTGCTTGAGGTCCCAGATACTGATTTCCCCCAGAAGTTCTTTTACTGTTGAGAATAGTTTTAGGTATCCTGTTGTTATTCCAGATGAATTTGAGAATTGCTATTTCTAACTCTATGAAGAACTGAGTTGAGATTTTGATGGGGATTGCATTGAATCTGTAGATTGCTTTTGGTAAGATGGCCATTTTTACTATATTAATCCTGCCAATCCATGAGCATGGAAGATTTTTCCATTTTCTGAGGTCTTCTTCAATTTACTTCTTCAGAGATCTGAAGTTCTTCTCATACAGATTGTTCACTTGTTTGGTTAGAGTCACCCCAAGATACTTCATATTGTTTGAGGTTTTTGTGAAGGGTGTTATTTCCTTAACTTCTTTCTCAGCCTGCTTATCCTTTGTGTATAAGAAGGCTACTGATTTGCTTGAGTTGATTTTATAAACAACCACTTTGCTGAATTTGTTTATCACCTGTAGGAGTTCTCTGGTGGAGTTTTTTGGGTCACTTAAGTATACTATCATATCATCTGCAAATAGTGATAGTTTGACTTCTTCCTTTCCAACTTATATCCCCTTGACCTCCTTATATTGTCTAATTGCTCTAGCTAGAACTTCAAGTGATATATTAAAAAGATATGGAGAGAGGGGGCAGCCTTGTCTAGTTCCTGATTTTAGTGGGATTGCTTCAAGATTCTCTCCATGGGTATAGAGCTAAACAAAGAATTTTCACCTGAAGAACTTCAAATGGCTGAGAAGCACCTTAAAAAATGTTCAATATCATTAGTCATTAGGGAAATGAAAATCAAAACAACCCTGAGATTTCACCTTGCACCAGTCAGAATGGCTAAGATTAAAAACTCAGGTGTTGGCGAGGATGTAGAGAAAGAGGAACACGCCTCCACTGCTGGTGGGAATGCAAGTTGTTATAGCCAAACTGGAAATCAGTCTGGCTGTTCCTCAGAAAACTGGGCATACCACTTCTGGAGGACCCTGCAATACCACTCCTAGGCATATACCCAGAGGATTCCCCAGCATGCAATAAGTACACATGCTTCACTATGTTCATAGTAGCCCTATTTATAATAGTCAGAATCTTAAAAGAACCCAGATATTCCTCAATGAAGGAATGGATACAAAAATGTGGTATATTTATACATTGGAATACTATTCAGCAATTAAAAACAATGAATTCATGAAATTCTTAGGCAAATGGTTGGGTCTGGAAAATATCATCCTAAGTGAGGTAACCCAATCACAAAAGAACACACATAGAACAGAGTCACTGATAAGTGGATATTAGCTCAAAAGCTCTGAATACTCAAGACACAATTCACATATCAAATGACTCCCAAGAAGAAGGAATGAGACGTCCCTGGTCCTGAAAATGCTTGATGCAGCATTGTAGGAGATTACCAGGACAGAGAAGTAGAAGGGGGTTAATAGGAAAATGGGTGGTGGGAAGAGGGCTTAGGGAACTTATGGGGAGTGGGGAACTAGGAAAGGGAAAATCATTTGGAATGTAAACAAAGAATATAGAAAATTTAAAAGTTAATTAAAAAAGGAATGGGAAACTTATTACCTAAAAGATATATATTTTATACTAGATCTTCCATTAGTATAAATTAACGAGACACCTAATTACTGTAACCTTTACAGACCAGAGACTGGCAATGTGTATTCAGATTTTTACAAATTATCCATACCCTTGGGTTTAGCAATCCAGGCAAAGCAATCAAACAACAATAATAACAGGGAGTTAAATAATTGTTAGGCAAAGCATATTTATGCATACCTTAAATTTTAATGTATTAAGTGGAGAAAAATAAAGCTTCACAACAATTCTTGATGTGAACTGCTCTCCAAACAGAATATGTAATAGAAGAGGTATATTTATAATGTTATACGAAAACAGTAATTTGAATTTGGGTCTGTACATGCATTCTATTGATTATATAATGATTTATTTCTGAGTTGGACTTCATGATACTCAGTGAAGTTTTTTTTAACTAAGGACTCCATTTACTATTCTACATCACAACTACATCAGCTCTCTCTTCTATGTTAATTGGATACTGACTTTGACCTTCATAAATTCAACAGTCAACTCAGTTTCAGTGATTGAGAAATTTAGATTGTATTGGTATGGCTGGGGGCAATTTTACCATTTCTCCAGGTCTGTGGAATATATTGAAGATATACTCTGCACTTTTTCCTTGATAAAACTGGAGCAGTTTTGTGTGTATTCTGGAGATGATGTTTAGATACCTTAGCTAAGGTTCCTGAATGAGACTTTAGTCATCTCTTAGCAAGATTGTGGTTATATGTAATAAGCGCTGCTCATAAAATGTTAGGTTTTATTAAACATCATCTTCATATGTAGTAATAAATACATCTGCTATTTTAGAATGTGGGTTCTTATACCCTGTTGTATTTAACTTTTGGGGTATTTGGTGAAAGTCAAAGATAAGACAAAATGAATTATAACACTTTAAATTTTGAAATTCTATTTGATTTCTGTACTTCTTGATATGTTATTTTGATCAGTAGGTTTTAATTTTATAACTACTCCAATAAAATCAAGAAATATGACTTGATCCATCCCATTCTGTTGGCACTACTCCCATTCCCATTGCCTAATGTATATTGTACTCTACTTGTGGACAATCATTGCTCTTAGTGCTTACATATAAATCAAGAGGACTTAACAAATCAGATTACTAAGTTTTAACTCAGGTCAACAATTAGTTAATAAAATAAATCAAATATCAGTGAAAAGGAACTAAACATTGAGATGGGCCTTCGTTATCCACAAAATGTAACTAAGTCTGCTGCTAACTTTGATTCTGGTGAACTCTTGCTTCTCACTGTTACATGAATACCATCCTTAAACAAGCATGCCATTTTTAAGTTTCACCCTTAAAAGAGGGATTGGGTCTTTCACTATGAAATTTAGAGGGGTATATCTTTAACTAAGATCAGTCAACTAGAAAGTTGATGCTATCTTCATTTATATTCTACTTAACATATTAGACTTTTTTTTTTACTGTCCTACATCAGAGAAAACACAAAGCAAACAAACCCCAAAGAGTTGTACAGTGCAACAAGATGTTATTATTCTATCAAGATCCTCTTTTTGCCAGAGTAACCTTGTCATTGGAAGGCAGAAAATTCTCTGTGCTTCCTGACTAATATGTTTCATAATCCTAAAACTACATAACATAACAAATTAAAGCTTATAAAAAAATTAAAATGACAAGGACAATTGGCATTATATAATTAAAAAATAATCAGTTATTGATATTTGGGGTATTTTTCATTTGAGTTATAATAAATAGGAATAGGTAATACATATTTATATCTATATATATACATATATAATATATGTATTATACATACATCTGTATATATATATATATATGTATGTATATATATTTAAAATTTGGTACAGTCCTGTATTGCATATTATCATCCAAAGATTTTTGTTGTTGTTGTTTCACAAAAGGTGACTTGATTATTACAGCTTGCAAAGTCTGCCTTTTATTGAGATTAACAAGGTAGAGTGCTGTAGCTGCACACTGAATCCCTGGCTGGCTTGGATCTAACAAGTACCAGTTGCTTCATTCAATCTCTTTCTTCCTCCAAAATGCAATTAACAGAGTGTGATTAGTTGAACAAATTCCAAATCATATTCAAATGAAAGCAATTTACCCAGAGTCTAGGTCCAACAGGTGATCGTTTGCAAAGCTCCTGGAAGAATTGGATGGTTTCATCTAATTGTTCTCAGGAAGAAATGGATTTAAATACTCACTTCCAATAGGCCCCACCGTGCACAGTCCATATGGTGGCTCAGTGTTAGCCTCTCAGCTTCACTAGCCCAAAGGGCAGCCTGAATAATTACATCTTGCTTCCAAAATATTTTAATGGTGGATTAAAATGTTTCAGTTGAACACAGAATAATTGCTGAAACTTCTTAGCTACCAGGCAAAGAAAGTCGTAAGTGTCTGCTAGAGCCAGTGGTATCTATACCGAATGGAAGCTGAAATGCAGACAGTGTTGGGGGAGAGTAGCAAAGAAATAATTATCGAGATGGTGTTAAATGAGAAACATGGGCAGTCATTTCACAACATTTTGATCCTGGGCAGTAAAATGACAAGTGATACTTTCACAATAAAAATATGAGTTATGTATTATTTTTCCAGTCATTCAAGGAAGAAACAGGGATAGAAAAATTAACACCAGTGGCATAAACTACACGTCTTCATGTGGTCAGAACCTGAAGAAGCTAGAGAATTCAAATGAAGTGTAAATATATGAAGAGGGGGGCAATTTACTCAAGAAATTTGTATTGTTTTGTTTTATATTTTTAACAACATTTACCCTGGTTATTTTTGTTTATTCCTTTCTTTTCCAAAAGAGCCTTAATTTTATATGTTGCACTAATCTAACAGACATTTTTAATTTAGTTAACCTAAGTAATAAGCTCTAATTAAAATTACACATAAATATTTAGTCAATTATGTCAAACTTATTATAAATATATTGATCATGGCACACGCTTGAGTTTTATTTTCATATCATTTGAAGTTGTTTTGAGTTACTCATAAGAAATTTCATTAAATCTTGAGAATCCGTGGTCTTTTATATGTAAGGTAGAATCTGACGGTGGCATACAATGGAAAACAACATAATCCTAGAAACACAAATACTTCATTATTTTTATATCACTCATTTCCTCTATTTATAGTAAATGATTATATCAATGTATTCTTAGCATGAGGTCACTTTGGTAATTAATTATTGCTTCAAAATGTACTAAAACCTAATAAGAGTAATCTTATAGATCAAGGAAAGGATTCTTCTATGGCATGATTCCTTTCGGCTATAGCTTGTAAGGCCTCACTATAGCTTCTTAATTCATCTCCCCCACTACACTGTGAGATCCTGAAAGTTTCAGGTCTTATTTAATTTCAATTGTCAAAGCCAGCCATAAAGTAGCTTCCATTTTTTTTTTTTTTTTTTTTTTTTTTTTTTTTTTTTTTTTTTTACTAGAAGGCAATAGAGTTTATTGACAAAGTTTCTCTTAAAGGAGTTTTGGGCAAGTGCTATTTATTTATTTTTTTATTCGATATATTTTTTATTTACATTTCAAATGATTTCCCCTTTTCTAGATCCCCACTCCCCGAAAGTCCCATCAGCCCCCTTCCCTCCCCCTGTTTTCCCACCCAACCCTTCCCACTTCCCTGTTCTGGTTTTGCCCTATACTGCTTCACTGAGTCTTTCCAGAACAAGGGGCCACTCCACCGTTCTTGTACCTCATTTGATGTGTGGATTATGTTTTGGGTATTCCAGTTTTCTAGGTTAATATCCACTTATTAGTGAGTGCATACCATGATTCATCTTTTGAGTCTGGGTTACCTCACTTAATATAATGTTCTCCAGCTCCACCGATGCTTCCAAAAATTTTACTGCCACAGTCTGCCTATCAAAAGATCTCATGTTTGTGACAGACGTCAGCTCTCTCTCTCTCTCTCTCTCTCTCTCTCTCTCTCTCTTCTCCCAAAATCAGTATATTGTTTGCTTATTTTCCTGTGCTTCATTATGGAAGTTACAGGACAGATTTATATCTATTTCTTCTAGAAAAGCATCCACTACCAATCTAGCACTAGCAAGTGTTAGGGGTTTCTGATGTGTACCGCTTGATTGTTAATCTGATTGTGTTTAAAGTCAACTAAGAATGGAGTTGTAGCTACATCTGTGAGGGAATTTCAACACTGAGTAAGTTGAGGCAGGAAGATTCACACTAATGGCAAATGGCAACATAGCATAGGCTAGGGTCCTGAATTGAATAGAAAGGAGAAAAGAAGTGTAATGTCAGCAGTCATGGTGGGCCTCCTGGCTGGGGACACCATGTAAATAGCTGCATCATATTCCTGGCTTCATAATGTAGCTACCTTGGCTGACTATGCTCTGAAAAACTCTGACCCCCCCAATGAACCTTTCTTTCCTTCTGTAGCTTTTGTTTGCTATTTCACCATAGCAGTGAGGAAATCAACTGATACTGGTTGTTTTATGCCTTCCCATTTTGTGTTCTTGAGCCTCAGAACCTCAAAATGCAACCTTATTTGGAAATAGCCATTGTGGATGAAACTGACTAGACACAAGTAATACTAGAAAACAACTGGATCTTCACTAGACAGAAAGACTGGGTTCTCTATTATAACAAAAAAATTAGAGACAGACGAGCGCGTGTGCACACACACACACACTCACACACACACACACACACACACACACACACACTTAATGCATAATACAATGCAAAATATCGAATTCTGTTGCCACAAATCAAAGAACTTTGAGAAGTTCTGAGAGAGACCTGAAATGGATCCATTCATCCCTCCCCCACACCTTTCCTCACACCTGCAAAGAGAATCAACTATGCAGAGTTTACATGGACTCACACAGCAAACGACTTAAGCAACTGAAGACCCCATAGAATAATCAGTGTTCCAACTTAGGTTGATGTTTTTGTAAACAGAAAGTTCGGGAGGTCACAAGGTCCTCTGCTTATATATTGTGGCTGATAGCTTGGTGTTTTTGCAGGACTTCTAACAGTAAAGAGGGTGTATATCTGACTCCTCGGCCAGCTCTTGGAACTCTTTACCATCAATTGATTTGCTTTGCCCAGCCTCAATATGACAGTTTCTGCCTTGTCTTATTACATCTTGTTCTATCCTGTTCGGCTGTTTTCTCTTGGAAGCCTGGTCTTTTCTGAAGAGGAAATATTGAGGGAAGGGATCTTAGGGTTACCTTGATCTAAGGTACCTTAGAGAGATGAGTAGTATATGGGAAAAGTGAAGGGATGAGCAATTGTATCTGGGATGTTATGGCATGGGAAAATAATCTATTTTTCAATTTTAAAAAAGCATAGTCTTGCTAATACATTCATTTTAGACTCAAATCTCCATAGTATAAGTTAATAAATTTATGTTGTCCATTGGTTTATAGTCCTAGAGTACACCTACTTTAGAAAAAATTGTAGATTATGAAAACTGAACTTCATCTTGCTTTCCTTGATCAAGTAAGTCATCTCAAAATTCCACTAATAATGTGTTTTTCCAAGTCTGTTCTTTGCAATGCTGAAACTGTTTTCTTTGTTACGTTCCCAAAGCATCCTTCCTTTTTCAGTCTATGAAACCAAATTTCATTCCATACCATTTCTTATACTGATTCAATACTACTTTCCAATTCCTTCCATGTAATCACAAAGTAGTTTGCATTTATTCGCTTGTTGATTTTGGTTTTAGACGGTCTCATGCCTTAGGTATGGACACATTAAATGACCTGTTAAAGAATCTACAACCTGAGATGTGAAGTGACTGAAGACTATGAAAAACCAGAGTACCAAATTAGGTTGACATTTTTGTAAACAAAATCATATCTCAGTTGGTTGTCTATAGCCATTTGGGTAGCTTGAATAAAATGAATTCAGTATAGTTTTTTACATTTTATTTATTGATTATTTATTTATAACTGATTCCCTTTAGAACCTGCTCACTGCACCATGTTACTGCTCCCACAATCCTTCCTCCATTATCCCCCACTTTCCTCTGAGCAGGTGGCTGTAGTTCAGGCAAAATCCCAGTGGAGTGATAGGAACACCAACACGTCACAAAACTTTTTACCTAAAATTTATGCATCTCTAGAAGAAATGCAGGGATGGGGAATGGAGCAGAAACTGAGGAAAAGACGAACCAATAACCAGTCCAGCTTGAGACCTATCTCATGGGCAAGCACCAATTTCTGACACTGTTAATGGTATTGTTATGCTTGCAAACATGAACCTAATGCGGTGTCTTCTGAGATGCTCCACCCAGCAGCTGACTGAGACAGATTCAGAATCCCACAGCCAAACAATGGAATGGTGCTTTGGGATTCTTATGGAAGAATAGGAAGAAGGATTGGAGCTTCCAAGAGGATATGAACTCCACAGGAAGACCAACATAATCAACAAACCTGGACCCTTTGGGTTCTCAGAAACTGAAATACCAATAAAAGAACATACACTAGCTGGACCTAGGCCTCCGCAACATATGTAGCAGATGTACAGCTTGGTCTTCATGTGGATACAGAACAACTGGAGCAGGGTCTATTCTGAAAGCTTTTGCTGATCCATGGGATGTGTTCTTCTAACTGGGATGCTTATCTGGCCTAGGTGGGAGAAGATATGCCTAGCCTCAGAGAGACTTGATGTGTGAGGGTTGTGGATACACAGTATAGTTTTAAAATATGCCAGATTGAAAATAAATAAAGAGTTCCTAATTTGACCAATGTCTTTGCTTAGTCATTCATCTTGCCAGTCTAATCAATGAACTGAACATGCTGTTGGCATGCTGGTGATTTATTCTTGCTAAATAAACCACAGAAGCAAATTCTGGCTTAAGTATCGGCAAATGTGAACCTTTACAGGTGTCTGGTATTCAGGGTGATTTAGATTATACCTTGCCTGGGTATTTAACCAAAAGACCTATGTTCAAGCTAATATAGCACAGAGATAACTGTCCGTCAGTGTTCATTTCAATGTTGTACATAGCAAGTTACTTGTAAGGCAACTTAAGTATCCAATAACAGAAGAATGGCTATGAAAAATGTCATGGATATAAAAGTGAATGTTTTCCAGTGCAAATCAATGAAGTCATGTTTTCTGAAGGAAAGTAGACAAAAGTAGAAATAATCCTAATAAGTGAATAAAGCCAGAATCTGAAAAAATACCAACTTTTCCTCCTAGAGTTTATAGTCACATAAAATCATATATTGATGTACATGCAGACACATACATACATATTTATACCTACATCTATATCTATTTATCATCTCTCTATCTATTAAATATAAATAGAAGTAAAATTATATAGGGAAACAAGAAGGAATTGTTGAAAGGAAAAATAAAAGAATATATGAGGGAAAGGGGAGAGAGGGTTTAGGCTCAACATATTTTGTGGACCAGTGATATCCAAATTTTAAAATTCAACTATGCCCTCTCAAAGCCATTCACAGGACTTCTGTAATGAAAATCCAGCAGTGTTCAGATTCTACTGTACTTGCACCAGATACCAAGTGACGGATCATTTATACAGAAATAGAGGACATTCTTTTCTCCCCTGACACACCCCCCTTCTCAAAGCATTTTATGTATGACTCTTCACTTAGCCAGCTTATCTCCTCCCTTTCCTTCCACCCCTGTTTGTCATGTCTCATATTTTTAATTCACACAGACATATCTGAAAAAGGCCCATCAAAACTGCAACAATTCATCCATTGTCTTCCACTTCTCATCACACATTAGTGACACATACAGATACGTCTTTGACTGTTCTGCTCTCTCTTTTAAACTCCTCATATTTCACTGCACACAAAGAGATGAGAGACAAAGGCTCATCAGAGACATCATTAGGCTACACTTATCTACTTTGAATTCCCTTTGTCTCCTATTAGTTTTTAAAAATGGTCCCAGTCCTTGCACAGCTAGCCAGAAGTCTTTCTTTATATTTGTTCTTTTCCATCTACTCCTGAAATAGCACAGCTACTTGGTGATTTTATTTATTTATTCATTTATTCATTTATTTAATTATTTGTCGTGCACGTCTACTGATGTATCTCTAAACAATCTTTCAGGGGCTTGGATTCAAAGGGAAATTGTTTTAATTAAATTATTAAGTACAGCCTGCCTTTATGTTTATTATGTGTGAATGTTCACTTTTCATACTGTTTCACTAGCAGTTTGAGAGCATTGTTATGCAATGATTATCCTCAATGCCAAGCTATCAACAGGAGTATTTTGAGATAAACAATGTGTTTACCAAGGCAACTGTGCTAGTGTCTTTTGTTTTGAAGGATGTTGGAATTTCTATTACTATTCTGGTCAGGACTAAGCCAATTTTTCTCTTCCTATTGGAAAATTGCAATAATTTTCTCAGTGATTGCACATAGAATTGGCCCTCTTCTTAGAGCCCTCAACAAATGAGATATTATCACCTAATATTTTTGATGGTCCTTCCTATTTTATGTATCTATTGATTCATCCAACCAATAATGTAGCAATTCATAAGATGGAGAACTCTTACATAACGAACCCCAACAAATGGTACACACACACACACACACACACACACATACACATACACACTGAAGAGGTAAGCTCAGAAACTTGGAAAATTCCACCAGACCCCTCCCCTTCTGAAAGAGAAAGGTCATAAAGAACATAGGTACCCCTCCCTTCTAGAAGGGAGTGGCAAATTGCATTCCTCAGACTACAGGGAGGAAGGACCTACCTGCAGGTAGGGGTTCCCTTGACCTCCTTCAACCTTTGGCCACCTATTTCATTCCCTAAAGATCAAACAGTTTAAAAGTCACACTGTTCTGCCAATCACACTGTGACTAATGGCTGCTACCTTAAAGACTGTATAAAGGCTTGCTGGACAGGCTGCACTGGGCACTGGATCGTTCTTTCCATGTGCAGGACAACGCTAGCATAAGAATAATTTCCTCTTAAGTTTTGCATGGATTCCTGACTCCACATTGTTTACTCAGGATGTCTCCAGTAAGCTAAGGCTTGCCAGAGTCTTAGATTAGAAGTTAACTCTAACAGAAATATATAATAATCTATCAACATGACAATATGGGACCAAAATTAGGTGTATATTTGCATCTTCTTTTCTTTCTGATATGTGAATTGTGATGTATTTATCATTAATAAAGCAAGCAAGGAAAACTGTAATCTAATTCAAAAGATCATTTCAAAAGTAATGGATAAAATTAGGGGTGATGACCATATGGGAAGTTAAAAGTGATACTACTGATTATTGCAGACAACTGTGGCCTTTGCCACACTTGGGCAAAAGGTTCTGAGTTGTATAGGAAAGCTGACATAATATGGACAGAAATAAAAGAGCCAGTAAATAGTTTTGCTACATGTATTTTCCTTCAGTTCCTGTCATCTTCCCTCAGTGATTGACTGGACCTGAGAGTGTAAGCCAATTAAATTCCCCAAGTTGCTTTTGATTGCAGTACTTATTATAACAACAGAAAACCAAGTAGAATGCTGTGCATGTCAAGTGACTTCTCATCCCAAGAAGTAGTTTTGGTAAGTTGGAAATGTGCTTAATGAGCACTGCCAAGCAAAATACTATATTATGCCCTATCTATTACCAGACAATCAAAACAAAAGTTTAATATCCTGTAAAAATTCTTATGAGCTTTGTGCTGTATTGGATTTCTGGTAACAGCACAATTTTGCATATGATTTCTGAGTGCTACATTTTGAAAAATGACAATATTCAGGATTGGTAATAATTACCATTCCTAATTTTGTTTCATATGGTACACAAGTCTTTGTATACACCAAAAGCTTATGGCAATTTTAAATACCCTTGAAAATGTTGGTTAATAGTATATTTCTGTTAATAAATGATGTTTAAAAATAGGTGTCACATATCCCTTAATTCTCCCAGTTTTCTATGAAAAAGCAGCCAGTCTGATAGTGGAGGTAAAGGGATGGAAACAGCATGGTGCTTCTTGGACTCTATCTTAGACAATGGTGGGTTGTCATTTTTGCTGAATATGTGAGGATAGCTTATATATACTTTCACAGAAGAGAATTTCACTGACATTGTTTGGCATTTTTATAGACAATCTGAGAGTTGATCAGGTTATAGGAAATCAACAATTTCCTCTCTAAACAGCAAGACTCCTGGACATCGATTATTTTACAAAATAATTTCCCTGTTTAGGACCTCCTATATAATCCACTTGTTATGATAAAAAAAAGACATGACAATGAAGAAAATAATGTTGATTAGAATCTATTCTGTGACACTGAACAACTTGAGTAGCTTACTTAATCTTTTCAGTAAACAGAGGTAATACATCTTGACTCTTATTAGAAACTAAAATCATGGTAGACCTGCACCACTTCTCATACAAGGAGAATCCTACTTCCTGATACTTTCTGGAGAAAGAGCAGGAGAAGGGCATCCTGTCCTGTGAGAATCACACTGCACCACTAGAGGCTCAGAGCTGCTCTGGGATGCATTACCAAGCAACCTCCAGATCACCACTCCCCTTTTGTCCCTTCTACCTCTCCCTCCTCACCCCTGCCACTGCCCCTTTTCCTCTGATGTGGTAGACCTGCACCACTTCTGACATGGGAGAATCCTACTTCCTGATACTTTCTGGACAGGAGCAGGGCATCCAGTAAGAATCATCTGGCACCCATAGAGGCCCAAAGCTACTCTGGGACCCACTATCTAGCAACCTCCAGATCACCAGGTCTTTGGAGAACTGGCAAAAGTAGGGCATTTGAACTGGTAGAAGCAGGGCATTCAACCCTTGCCAAGTCTGCCACAGGGGAGACTCCATCACCTGATACTTCCTGGAGAACCAGCTGTTTGCAGGGCATTGGAGAGAAAGGGAATCACAGGAGTACAGAAACAGAGGCCTACGGGGCAGAGAATATAGAGATAGTAAGGCTAGCTAACACTGGAGATAATGGGATGGCCAAAGGCAAATGCAAAATCATTACCAACAGAAACCAAGGCAAAATGGCACCATCAGAACCCAGTTCTCCCACAACACCAAATCCTGCATACTCCATCACATCAGAAAAGCAAGAGCTAGATTTAAAATCCCATCTCATATTGCTAATGCATGACATCAAGAAGGATATAAATAACTCCCTTAAAGAAATACAGGATAACATGGGTCAAGAGTTAGAAGCAAAACAATCCCTTACAAGAGAGTATGGATCAAAAGGTAGAAGCCCTTAAAGAGGAAACATAAAAATTCTTTAAAGAAATACTGGAGAACATGGGTCAGCAGGTAGAAGCCCTTAAAGAGGCAATACAAAAATCCCATAGGGAATTATGGGAGAACATAGGTCAGCATGAAGAAGCCCTTAAAGAGGACTCACAAAAATTCCTAAAAAAAAAAAAAAAAAAAAAAAAAAACAGGAAAACATGGGTCAACAGGTAGAAGTCCTTAAAGAGGAAACAACAAAAATTCCTTAAAGAATTTCAGGAAAAAAAAAAAAAACAAACAAGTGAAAGAACTGAACAAAACTATTCAGGATCTAAAAATGGAAATAGAAACAATAAAGAAATCACAAAGTGAGACATCTCTGAAGATAGAAAACCTTGGAAAGAATTCAGGAGTCACAGATGCAAGCATCAACAACAAAATACAAGAGATAGAAAATAGAATCTCAGATGCTGAAGATTCCATAGAAAACATTGACTCAACAGTCAAAGAAAATGTGAAATGCAAAAATCTTGTAACTCAAAACATGCAGGAAATCCAGGATACAATGAGAAGACCAAACCTAAGGATTATAGGAATAGAAGAAAGCGAGGATTTACATCTTAAAGGTTCAGTAAATATCTTCAACAAAATTATAGATGAAAACTTCCTTAACCTACAGAAAGAGATGCCCATGAACATACAAGAAGCCTAAAAAACTCCAAACAGATTGGAACCAGAGCAGAAATCCCTCCCAACACATAATAATCAAAACACTATATGCACTAAACAAAGAATTAAAAGCAGTGAGAGAAAAAGGTCAAGTAATAAAGGCAGACCTATCAGAATTACACCAGACTTCTCACCAGAGACTATGAAAGCCTGAAGAGCCTGGGCAGATGTCATACAGACTCTAAGAGAACATAAATGTCAGCCCAGACTACTATACTAAGCAAATCTTTCAATTACCATAGAGGGAGAAAAGAAGACATTCCATGACAAAAGAAAATTTACACAATATCTTTCCACAAATCCAGCTCTGCAAAGTATAAAGGGTAGAAAATACCAATACAATGCAGGAAACCACACCACAGAAAAGCAATAATGTGATCTTTCAACAAACCCAATAGAAAATAGATATACAACCAAAATTTCACCTTTAACTAAGAAGATAACAATAAGCAACAATCACTTTTCCTTAATATCTCTTAACATAAATGGTTTCAATTCCCCTATAAAAAGACAAACTAAAAAGACTGGATATGTAAACAGAACCCAACATTTTGCTGCATACAAGAAACCCACCTCAGTGACAAAGACAGACACTCTTTAAGAGTCAAAGGTGGGAAAACAATTTTCCAAGCAAATGGTCCCAAGGAACAAGCTGGAGTGGCCATTCTTATATCGGATAAAATTGACTTTTAACCAAAAGTTGTCAAAAGAGATAAGTAGGGACACTTCATACTGGTCAAAGGAAAACTCTACCAAGATGAACTCTCAATTCTGAACATCTATGCTCTGAACACAAGGGCACACACATTCATAAAAGAAACTTTAATAAAGCTCAAAACATACATTGTACCACACACAATAATAGTGGGAGACTTCAACACCCCACCCTCAAAAATGGACAAATCATGGAATCAGAAGCTAAACAGAGATACAGTGAAACTAACTGAAGTTATGGACCAAATGGATCTAACAGATATTTATAGAACATTCCACCCTAAAGAAAAAGAATATACTTTTTTCTCAGCACCTCATAGCACCTTCTCCAAAATTGACTATATAATTGTTCACAAAATGGGCCTCAACAGATACATAAATATTGAAATTATTCCATGTACCTTATCAGATCATCAAGACCTAAGGCTGGTCTTAAGCTCAAACAAAAACAATGGAAAACACATACACATGGACTTTGAACAATGCTTTTCTCAATGATAGCTTGGTCAAGGAAGAAAGAAAGAAAGAAACTAAAGTGTCAGAGACCAAACTGTGGAAAAACAGACCCTCAACAGCCCTCACCTTGAAAGTTCACTGACACCTTGCAGTTTACAGCTGAACCCCCCAACCCCCTTCTTCACACAAGGCTGATCCACTGGTTCTTTACCTGGCCAAACACCTGGGATGGTCTGGGCAGAACCAGCATTCCAGGAAAGCTGCAGATGCCTCAAGCCAGAGTCAACTTCCGCCCGGATGACTGGATGACCTTTTCTCTTTCTGTGCCTTTAGCTTTCCCTTCAGCCCCTCCCTACTTCCTCTTATGGTGGGTTCAAAACCAGGTGTTTTGCATTTCATTAAAGAGGCCTTGACAAAGAAACCCCATTTGCTTGGCCTCGCTTTTCTTTCCCGCCCATTTTCTCTTTCAGGCTTGGGTCCTACTCGGCTCCCCGAATTACTAGGTCCCTCGGGATGGGACATTAAAGCCTTTTGTTATGTGCTTCTTATCATAGTGTTGGGGTGTGGTGACTGTTCATAGGATGAATCCCCAGGCAGAGCAGTCTCTGGGCAGCCTTTACTTCAGTCTCTCCTCCACACATTGTCTCCCTTATTGCTACTGTATTTTGTTCCCTTTTCCAGAGGAATCAAAGCACCCTCACTAAAGTCCTTCTTTTCTTTTTCCACCATTTTTTAAATTTTCTAAATACTTTGTTTACATTCCAAACGCTTTCCCCTTTCCCAGTTCCCCCCTCCCCATATGTCCCATAAGCCTTCTCTCCAGCCATTCTCCAATCACCTCCCTCCCTTTTCTCTGTCCTGGTACTCCCCTACAAGGCTGGATCAGGCCTTTCCAGGATCAGGGCCCTCTCCTTACTTCTTCATGTGAGTCATTTGATATGTTACTTGTGTCTTGGGTATTCAGAGCTTCTGGGCTAGTTAATATCCTCTTATCAGTGATTGCATTCCATGTATACTCTTTTGTGATTGGGTCACCTCACTTAGGATGATATTTTCCAGTTACAATCATTTGCCTACAAATTTCATGAATTCATTGTTTTTAATTGCTGAGTAGTATTCTATTATGCAAATATACCACTCTTGAGCTTCCTGTGCTGGGTGGAGCAGAGACTGAAGTAAAGGCCACCCTATACTTCAGAGCAGAGACTGCCCTACCTGGGGATTCACCCTATAAACAGTGACTACACTACTATGGTTGACGAGAAGTATATACCAAAAGAAGCATGTCGCTGTTGTCTCCTGAGGAGTCCTGCTAGAGCCTTACAAATACAGAGGCAGATGCTAGCAGCCAACCATTGGACTGGGTGTGGGGTGCCCAGTGGAGGAGCTGGAGGGTGGTCCGGATGAGATGAAGGGGTTTACAGCCCTATGGGAAGAACAATGATTTCAGCCACCCAAATGTCCCAGGACTCTCAGGGACTAAACCATCAACCAAGGGGTATACATGGTTCCAGTCAAAAATGTGGCAGAGGAATGCCTTGTTGGGCTTTGGTGGGAGGAGTGGTCCTTGGTCAGGTAAAGGCTCAATAGAGGCCACAACAAAGAGAAACGGGGTGGGGGTGGGGAAAGGGGTAGGGTGGAGGGGTATATAAGTGGAGGCAGGGGATAGGAGGAGGGGTTGGGGGTCTTTGGGGCGGGGAAATCGGTAAAGTTTTTACCATTGGCAATCTAAATGAAGCAGATATTCAATAAAAAAAATGAAAGAAAGAAAAAAGAAATTGAAATCACTTACTGTCAGGTCTGAAAGAAACTCAATTGGCTGTTTGTGGCAGAATTAGCATACCAAAGGCCAGCTGGGCACCAGGCTCCCACTGCAACTACCTCTGGCTTTTCTCAGCTCTTCTCAGACCCCATCCCCCACCCTAAACTTCTTCAGCTCACAGACTTTCCTTTTCCCAGCTTCTCATTTCCCATATAACCCTCCCATTTTGGTTCTGCACTGACTTGGTCCCCTCGTTCTAGAACCTTTCTTTCTTGACCCTTTCCCTCTGTCTCCTATTTTTATACACTTTTTGTCCTCTCTCTCTCCCTACAAACCTTTCTCATCTTGTGTCTGGACTCCAGACAGCTGGACGAATTCTCTCATCTCTGTATTCTTTGATGCTTCTGGCTGTATTCTTTCTTGTATCTACAATTTGAACTTCACCTCCGCAATAGTGTATAGTCATATCCTCTGTTTATCTACTTGTAGTAAACTTCTGCAATGCTCATAAAAACATTTTCTTACCTTAGTAATTAGTTCCACTATAAGCATGAATGTATATATGTTCACTAACATTAGATATTTAACTGAAGGGTTTATGATAATACTTGATTATTAGCTTTAAAATACTTTGCAAAACCCTCTCTGGTTTTGCTTAAAAGACTATGGAAGAATAGCCTAGAGTATAGTCTTTCACAAAATGTACAAGTAAATCATTCATACAACAAACAAACTTCATTTTTAGGACCTTGATCTTGAAAGGGTAATTTTAATGATATTAAGTAGTTTATAATATTGGGATATTCATTGATAAGGTTTATTTTCTGTGTATTTCCTTGGGGCCTCTGCCAGGCTATACTCTTCTGGCTTCTCTTGTAATAACAGGTTTCCATGAGAGACTATTCTTCAGACTGCTCCATAAATGTACCTGTCCTCTGCAAACCAGCCTCCCCTGTCCCTATGTCTGTTATCTAAAAAAGAGAGTGCCTCAGGTGAAGATTTAGGAATCACAAATTGCAATTTGCAGATACCAATTATCTTAGATGTATGTATCCCTGGTTAATGATTTTAGAACAGATGCCTATTCAGAAACACCTATCACCTGGGCAATGAATAAAGCCTCCCACTTGTGGGTCCTGTGATATCTCACCACAGCATTTAGCACAATTCCTTGTGAAAAGTAAGGACAAAGTTATTCTCCTCGTAGACCAGTTAACAAACACTTAATACATGATCTAGAATGTAAGTCATCATGATGATCAATCTCTGAAACAACCAAACTAAAATGAGACCATTTTAATCTAACCCTTAATTATCATGGATTTATTTTTACCTGTTCCTCAACACACTGAAATCTAACCCTTAATTACCATGGATTTCTTTTTACCTGTTCTCCCAACACACTGATACGGTTAGATCTACTTAAACAAGATAGATATTGTATTGTTCTACCACACTTGCTTTGATTTACGTGTGTAATCAATGTTTCTTTTTGTCTGTTTTAGCTTTGTTATTGTTTTTCCTATGATTATATATTTATTTATTTATCATCCTCTTATGTATTACATCTTGACCACACTTCCTCCTCCCTCACCCTATCCCAGGGCCTCTCCTCCACATGCTCTATCTTCCAGATCCACTACTCTTCAGTTTCCTTTCAGAACCAAGTAGCAGTATAGCCAAGCCAACCAAACATGGCATATCATGTTTAACTGAGACTAGGCATATCCCCTCATACTAAAGCTAGAAGAGACAACATAGGAGAGGGATCCCAAAAACAGGCAAAGGGACAGAAACAGCCCTTAACCCCTTGCTCCCACTGTTAGGAGTTTCACAAGAAGACAAAGCTATACAACCATAACATATATCCCAAGGGCCTAAGTCAGACCCATGACCCCTCCCTGATGGTTGGTTCAGCCTCTGTGAGCTCCTATGAGGCCAGGTTAGTTGAGTCTGTGGATTTTCGAATGAAATGATCCTTAATAACACTCTACTATACTCATCGACAAGATCATAACACAATCATAATCAGAGAAGCTTCATCCAGTTTCTTATATAAAAGGGAGGAAAATGTCAGGCAGACCAAGGCCAGGAAACATAACATGCTGTAGTCACATCTAGCCAGAGCACTAATCAAATGCAATTAGTCAAAAGTTCAATTTCTGTTGTTAGAACCAGAATGACCCTTACCAACTGAGGTCATCTTATCTCTCTGGATCCTTCACCTGTAACCAGGGAGAGAATACTATCTAGAGATAAATATTTCTCAAACTAGCTAGCTCTTGTAGAACTAATATATAGCTATTGCCATTGGACAAGTATCTTTGTTTTCATTCTGGAAAAGATGTGTACCTATGAAGCACCAGAAAGGTAAGTACATGCTTCAGACTTTTGTGAAGTAGGGTTAAGCAAGCAGCAAAAGCATGAGGACCAACAGTCAAGTAAAAAGAGGGACATAGTTCTACATGGTTATAGTCCCAGCACTGTCAGGCAGAACATGCAGATTTGAAGAGTTTGCTGGCCAGTTAGCTTAGCAGAAGCAGTGAGCAGTTTAGTGTGAGACCCTGGCTTAAAGCAAGAAGGCAAGCAGAAAACAACAAAGAGAGGCACATGGTGTGCTGCTCTGGCTTCATGCATGTGAACATGTACACAGAACCACACATTCATATGTATGTTCCCCACATTTCTTCACACACAGACTGGGAAACAAGAGCTAGCTAGTTCAAGTCTGAAGCCCCCAAACAATGGGAAAAATACATATGATCTCACGTGATTCTAATCCTAGCACTGGAAAAGAGGTGAGTGAAGTGTATGGTGTTTCCCAGTACTGGCTAGGTAGTCTAGCTTCCTCCATACATTCCAGGAGTGGAAGAGACCCTGTCTCAAAAATAGTGAGGATACTGTCTGAAAAATAACATGCTGGGTTATCCTCTAGAATCTGCATATATCCATATATGCATGTATGCATGTGTACCGGTCTATACATGTGTATCTGAATCACATGAACATATGATTATGTATACACTTACATGTTTCCCAAGGTGTACAGTTGTTTTAGAATGCTACAATACTCTTATAATCAAAACAGAACATTTCTAAGCATCTATTAATCCACAGCCCTAAACAGCATGTTAATATCATATCATGCTGACTTTTACATAGCTTTGCTTTTGAAATGAAACTCATGCCTAAACCATAAAAGAACAAATAAAGGATACACACACACACACACACACACACACACACATGAAATAGGAGAGTCAGTTTTCACTGAATCAGAATAAAATAGGTGTACATGACATGATCACTGCTTGCTGTTGAATTAACCTTGGTGATGGTAGCATAATTTGACATCCAAATAAAGATATTTAACCTGAAAAGAAGCACTGATGTTTCAGAAAAGTGAACTGTGTGATTAAGCAGTGTACGTGTTGTTTAAATATCAGCCTCACGAATCATTTAGAAAGCACTTAGCACATGAAATTGGAAAAGACTCTAAAAGAAAAAATGCCCCAAGAAAGGAAAACAAAGCTGATTTTGAACTGAATAACTTCTCAGGGAAATGAGAAAAGGCAAATCTGTAGTTATTGCCTCTGCTTGTAACTCTTTGTTTCTTTCTTTTCTTATAAAAAAATAAGAAGAAAAATAAAGCTGCACCATTATCAAAGCTTTAAAATCAGAAATTCTACTCAAGATTCAGTCTTAGCTTTCTATTCCTCTAAATTATAAAAGATGCTAAGAATTATGGATAATAATCAGAGGAGCATCTACCCTTCAGAAAGTTTCTGAACAGAAGGCCACTTTAAACTGCTGAGTGTTAGAGCTACACAAATCCCTTCAGCTAAACAGAGTGATGTGAAACACCATCTCTATGACAACACGCCGTGCCTTATTTAATTAGACTGAGCCTCAGTTTCCCTAATTGTAAAAGATAATTACATACAATAGCTATGATTTACCAAATTTAACAATCTTGGCTTTGCACTAAGCTCTTGAAAGATGTTTCTTCCCTTTGGCCCAAGTGAACAGCGAGTTGATAAGGCCAAATCTGTGTAAATAGGTCAGCAGTGGGGTTTAGGGCTGTTGTTTGTGTTTGATTTCTCTTTTATGTTCTCATCAGTTAGTTTCCTTTCTCTGCTAGTTGTCATATGAATACAGTGTTTTTTCCCCTTGTTTTGTTTTGTTTTTTTTTTTTTTTTTGGCTTATTGATTGTTTTCTGGTATGATATGCTAAAAACTATCGAGCAAGCTTTCCAACATATCCTAAGTTTTTTTTTTTATTGGATATCTTATTTATTTACATTTTAAATGATATTCCCCTTCCAGTTTTCCCTCCATAAAACCCCTATCCCATCCCCCTCCCCCTGCCTCTGTGACTGTGCTTGCTTCCCCACTCACCCACCCACTCCCACCACACTGCCCTGGCATTCCCATACACTGGGGCATTGAGCCTTCCCAGGACCAAGGGCTTCCCCTCCCATATATGCCAAGACAAGGCCATCCTCTGCTACATATGCAGCTGGAGCCATGGGTCCCCCATGTGTACTCTTTGATTGGTGATTTAGTTCCTGGGAGCTCTGATGTTGTTCTTCCTATGGGGTTGCATATCTATTCAGCTCCTACTTTTCCCCCCTTTTTTAAAAATTGAATATCGGCTTCATTTACATAGCCAATGGTAAAAACTTTGCCGATTTCCCCCCTCCCCAAAGACCCCCAACCTGTCCTCCCTCCCCCTGCCTCCATCAGGCACACACCACTTCTGCCCCCCTTGGTTTCCCTTTGTTGGGGTTTCTGTTGAGACTTTACCTGACCAAGGACCACTCCTCCCACTGATGCCCAACAAGGCCTTGGATATTTTCTTTATTTACATTTCAAATGTTATCTCCTCTCCAGGTCTCCCCTCTGGAAACCCCCTATCCCATTCCCCTCCCCTGGCCTCTATGAGGTTGCTCCTCAACAACCCACCCACTCCTGACTTCCTGCCCTGACATTCCCCCACACTGAGGCACTGAACCCCCACAGGACCAGTTGCCACTCCTCCCCCTGAGGTCCAACAGCTCCTACTTTTCTTGGGTTTTATTTATTCACGAGCAATTTTAAGGCCTCTTCTATAAATCTGGCATTGATCTAGTTACTGGTGATACACTGGAAACCCAGAAGGACACACTGCGTGTCCTTAAGCAGCCCATGGTATATCCAAGGGAAGAATGAGCAGGCAGATGACAGAAAATAAATGAACTAGTAACATATCTGATGGTATGAAGTACTAGTTAGAGAATCAATTTGGGCAAGGTAACAGAAAGTGACCATGTGAGTGTATGAAATTTCACTGTTGAAGACACTGGACAAACATTTACTGTGATCTGAAATAAATGAAGAATGTAGTATAATAATACTAGATATTATATAAAGTATACTTGGAGGCAACTTATTAAATAATTGTGTCATGTGTACAGATGGGTATATTTTGTGTATGAGCACATGTGTATAGAAGTGTGTTTGTGTGTGTGTGTGTGTGTTTATGTGTGTGTGTGATGATTATGTGATTGTGTGAGTGTGTGAGTGTTTGTGTGTGTATGTGTGTGTGTGTGTATGCATAGTAGTAGTAATCTTAGTATTGTTAGGAAACTAAGGGAATAGGTTTGAGCAAAGCAGAAGGAGACAGAAGAAGGAGGGTGCTCCTAAAACTAGAGAGGTAGCTATGCAGTATGTGTGATATTGGGGCACTCTCAAATCCAAGGTAAGGTGCTAAGGATATATGATCAGTGCAATAATTGAAGGTTTTACTTACACTGAGTCCCTTACTTTCTTTAAGATGCTACTTAGTCCACAATACTTTCTTCTTTATGCTAACAATAAAACAAAAACCTAAGATACCCCATCCAACTCTAATTTTAAAACAAAGATAAATTTGACATATTTCCTAAAGATAAAAATCTATGTATCTGTGCTGAGGAGTGAGTGGTCCCTTGCATTACAAGGTCCCACAAAACCCTACTGCTACGCTCCTGACCCCCCAGGATCCCCCTTCCCTCCCCCTTTGCTTGCTTCACCTCACAGCATTGTGGACGCATACTCTTCTTCTGGTTCACCTGGGTTGTCTATCCTTTCGGTCAAGACCAATGGCTTATACTGACCTCACTTTTCAGTTGTAGACACAGATGCTATTCTTTGTGCTCTTTCACAAAGTACCCAAAAAATCTATAAAAAAAAAAAACCCAAAATAATAACAACCACAACAACCAAATCAAACAACAACAACTGCAAAAACCACTGAAACTTTTGCTACTGAACGACTTTTTGAGAGCCTAGAAACTCTTCACCAGTAATTGCATTGTAAATATTAACAGGATGATCTTTTTCACTTAGTTTGAAAGAATATAGGATGTTTGGTCATCATTCATGCTGTCCTTTCAACAAATATACACCATGTGACAAAAGTGAACAGATTTTTGTTTTGTTTTCCTCAAATAATAAGAAAGACCCTTGATAAAAATGGAATTGATTTAAATAGTATTGTCCTGACATTGACCCTGTAAAGGACAGGCTTTACTTAAAGGGGTAAACGTGAAACTAGTTTTCTGTTCATGTTTTAAAAGTTCAACTGTGGTTCCTGAAAAGAACACATGACCAGAATATAGGATACCAACTGGTCCACACTGACAGCCAGTAAGAAAATTGTTTCTTCACCTCTACAAATTAAAGGAAATATATTCTGTCAATACCTCACAATCTCAAGAGACAGTATCAAGTTCCAGAAAGAAAAATAATGGAGCCAAAACCATGCTTGTGGCCTAGAAACACATTGGTACAGAAGTCAGCTTCAAGATCTTGAAGTCTATAGCACTAACACATGTACTTTAAAGTTTCTCAGTTCATGGTAACATGCTATACAGCATTATAAAACTATTACAACACATGGACATAATTCCTGCATCTATATCATCAGTATTATTTCACAGTTATTGTTATATTCTCTGAGATCCCCTATCCCTTGTATGAATCACAGTGCTTCTACATGGCAATTGTTTTTTCTACTGAACATTGTTGGCATAGTCTTTTCTATTCATGTCTTTGTTTGTTTGTTAGTTTTTTGTTTTTCGTAACAGGGTTTCTCTGTATAGCCCTAGGTGTCCTGGAACTTACTCTGTAGACCAGGCTGTCCTTGAACTCAGAAATCTGCTTGCCTCTGCCTCCAAAGTACTGGGATTAAAGGTGTGTGCTACCACTGCTTGGCCACTCTATTCATGTCTTATTGCAACTATGTTCTGGCTGATTATAGTGCCTTGATCCATTTAGGCTGCCCTAGAATTAACCAGGAGTGTTTTAAAGAACAGACATTTCTCATTGGTGCAGGCTCCAAAGCCCAAGACTAAGGTTTTAGCGCATCTGATGTTTTAGAGAAGACTTTGCTTCTGGTTCATGGCATTTTACATTTTTTTCACATGGCAGAAAAAACTTACCTACTTTAGAGTCTATCTTTTTAATCCATTCATTCACTCATTCATTAAATTATTTAATAATTGTACACATGATGCGTTTGGGAGACAGAATTGGTATGTATTTTATATTGCACATGTTTAAGTCAGAGCACACAGTTACTCTTTTACTTAGTCATGTCTTTCTATCAGGATTGTTCTTCAATTTTAAATTCTAGTTTAAAAAAATCACACTTATTGGACTGCAGCTGGACATCAATTTGTAGAATGCTTGTTAACCCGTATAAAGCCGTAAATTTGAGTATTAGTGCCAAGCTATGAAGTAAGCACTGTGCCTACTTGAAATATAAGCACTTTACAGATGGAGGTGATAAAATAAAAAAATGTAGAGTCTTTTTCAGGTATATAGTGTTTGAAGCCAATCTAAGTTTCCTGGGACAGGGGAGGGAGAAAGAAAGAAAAAGAAAGGAAGAAAGAAAGAAAGGAAGGAAGAAAGAAAGAAAGGAAAGAAGAAAGAAAGAAAGAAAGAAAGAAAGGAAAGAAGAAAGAAAGAAAGAAAGAAAGAAAGAAAGAAAGAAGAAAGAAAGAAAGAAAGAAAGAAAGAAAGAAAGAAAGAAAGAAAGAAAGAAAGAAAGAAAGAAAAGAAAGAAACAAAGGAGAAAGAGTATCTTTATTCTTGCAAGTGTCACACATGGACACCTTACCCATGAAATCAAGTTGGAATAGAGTTGTGATAAATTTTTCCAAACTCCTTTAGCAACTCCTTTGTGCATCCTTATGCTGAATGTGACTTGTTTACAGCTGTTTATAACAGTGGCCGTGTCTTCTTCAGTAACAACAAATACACTGAATCCTCATTAAATTCAGATTACATTTTTGCAAGTTTGCCAATTGTTAAAATGTATATATACTTTGCAACTCAAGCTTATGGTAAATGTATTACCATTCTTGAATGCAAGCATGTGCACAGCGGCATAAACAAACAAAACAAACAAAAATAACCCCCCAAATCAACTGAGATTGAGTTCTTCTACTAAAATTCACAGGTAAGGAAGGCGACAAAATTCTTCCAATTTCTGCACATGGTCTAAAACATATCTATAAATTTGGCTTGTTTATCTGAGATTTTACTCTTTAAAATGGCCAAGAGAGAACTGGTAAGAGAGTTCAGTTGGTGAAGTACTTGCCTTATAAGCAAGAGGACATGAGCCTGGTCCCCAGCACTCCCATAAAAACCTGATTATGGTGCCTTTTGCTTATAAACTTAGTACTGATGAGATAGAGACAGGACAATCCTTGGGACTTGTTAGATAGCAGCCTATCACCTAAGCAAGCTCTAGAATCCAGCAAGAGAACTTAATTCAAAAGAGGTGGACAGCTCTTGGCATCTGGCCTACACACATTCACACACACACACACACACACACAATCATACACAATCACACAATCATTACACACACATACACACAATCATACAATCATCACACATACACACAATCATACAAATATCACACACAGACAATCAAACAATCATCAGATACACACACACATACACACACTCCTATACACAAGTGCCCCTATACAAATATGTACCCTTCTGTATACATGATACAATTATTTAATTGAGTTGCCTCCAAGCACACTTTATGAAATATCTAGAATTATGTACATGAGAGGACTATGATATGACTTGAGAGAAAGCATGTATGCTAACCTCACATTGCTGTCATAAAGAGTCAATGTTAATTAACCAATAGCACATACTAATAAAGTACCATTCAACAGAACAACAAATATTACATATGATGCTGTGATGAACTTTTGTGTTCTACCAGGCACATAAACTTGTAATTCTCCTAGGAATGATGGTTCAGCATTTGCTGATTCAATCCAGACTCAACAATAGTAAGCACATTTTTGTTCTTGAAACAACTCCTCAAATGGTTTTGTTTTTTATATCATTACCTTATTCTCTGTCCTTTCATATTCATTAAGCATTAATGAATCATTAATCATAATAGACGTTAATGAAAGCAAAGTTAAATAGAAGACAAATTATACTTTTACCGGGGAATAACACAATCTAAAATTGAATAATATTGTGTGTTGAATGCTACAGTACAGTAGAAAGGTACAAGAAATAGAAAAGTCCACCTCTACATGTGTACTATAAAACATATACTCATTGTACTCACATTCATACATGAATAAACATATATATAAATGTAAAAGAGGTGTTTGTGAATCTACTAATAAAATCCAAAGGAATAGGAAAGATATTAACAATGGTATTTCTGGGTGAGGAAATGACTTAGTAATGATTCTGTTGTCTGTTTATTTCTATTTCAAAAACAATTAAATGTTTAATGCAATGTAATATCATTCATTACAATTTATATCAATGGAAATTATATATTTTATTCATTTTATTCTCATGATCCACTCTTACTTTTTCAAGTATCTTTACTTTGCTGAGATGTGGTTGACAGATCTTTTCCCTTTTTGCTGTAAAGGGTGGACATTCTGAGCCTTTTCAACAGCAGAAAATGTATAAGGGTTTCTACAAATTCACCCTTTAAAATCAGCTTGGAAGCTGCCCTTGGAAGGGTTCACTTAGGCTGCAATTACCCATCGCAGGTCTAATTGCCCATCTGCATGCACAATTTAGAACAGCACCGTTGAAATTTAGTTCCAGGCTCTCCAACACTAATTTTCTCCCTTGAAATTGACATTTCAAAGAACATCAGGTGGCTAAAACTACAGATTTGTTATTTATTGCAATGAGCAGAGAACTTTTTTCCTCTCCAAGTTGAAGTTTTAGTTTTAAAAAATTAAATTAAAAGATGAAAGGGAAAAGACAAAAACATAAGGACTCAGCTTTATCTCTCCGCACCCCAAGAGTAGTCTGCCTTATGATCTTTGCATTTAGAAGGGATGGTATTTGCCTCTGTATATAAGCATTTCTACCTTCCTATATAAAAATAGTAGAAATCTGCAACTGACACGGGTAAGGAGGTAGGGGACATCTCCAAGAAGAGACAGAGATCTGGAATAATGGAGGCACCCAAGAATCAAACTGAGTGTCCTTAGTTGTGACTCACAGTGTTGGCATTCCTTCTATACTCTGCCAAACAGTTACCTATTAACAGGCAGGTAGGACTGACTTGATATAAAATAGACTGTTTGGCATCTTTCTGACATCTTACCTTCTGTTACTTCTCTCTTCCCTTTCCTCTCCCTTCCTCCCCCTCTCTCCAAGTGTTCTAGCTGTTCTCTCTCTCTCTCTCTCTCTCTCTCTCTCTCTCTCTCTCTCTCTCTCTCTCTCTCTCTCCCATCTCTATCTGCTCTCCTTTTCTGCCTCTACTCCTTCTCAACTCCTCTTCCCATGTCCCCAAATAAACTCTATTCTATACCAGATCCATCATATGGCTAGTACTTCTGGAGGAGGGATGTCTCAGCATGAGTCCAATGAGGTGCTTCCTCTCATCATACCTTGATCTACAAAACATATCTTTGGCTCTACCAGACATATCCTTAGCTTTATAAAACACATCACACCACACTGGGGATATGGAACCTGAAGAGTGCACCATCTGATGCCAATCAGGAACACAAATGAGTCCACAGGGATACCAACCCACTTACAAAAGTTTCTACCCAAAATGTATCCTGTCAACAAGAAACACAGGGATGCAGAATGCAGCAGAGACTGAGAAAACAACTAACCAATAATTGAGACCCATCTCATAGGCAAGCACCAATTCCTAACACTTTTAATGATACTCTGTTATGCTTTCAGACAGGATCCTAGCATAACTGTCCTCTGAGGGGCTCCACCCAGCAACTGACTGAAACAGATGCAGAGACCCACAGCCAAACATTGGATGGAGCTTGGGGACTCTTATGAAAGAATAGGAGGAAGAATTGCATCCTCTAAGGGAATAGAAACTCCACAGGAAGACCAACAGAGTAAACTAACTTGAACCCTTGGGACTCGCAGAGTCTGAAACAACAACCAAAGAACATACAGGGGCTGGAACTAGGCCACCCCACTCATATGTAGCATATGCACAGCTTGGTCTTCATATGGGTCCCGAACACCTAGAGCATGGTTTATCCCAAGCGCTGTTGCCTGTCCATGGGATATGTTCATCTGTCTGGGCTGTCTAGTCAGAACTTATTTGGAGAGGATGCACCTAGTCTCACAGAAAGTTGATGTGTGAGGGTTGAGGGGATATCCGAGGACACCCACACAGAGGAGGGGTTAGGATTATGTGAGAGGTGACTGGAAGGGGGCAGTGAGCAGTATATAAATGGAATAAGTGAAAAAAATAATAATAGAAAAGCACATGAGAGAGGTGGGGGTGGTGATAAACCCCTCTAATGAGGGCTTTCTAAATGAAAATGTATAAGGAATAGAAACGCGTATATGTAGTGTGCCTTTAACAGCAGTCTTGAAATTCCTGTCTTTGCCCATTTTATGTTTGCTTGTTTTAGTGTCAAATTGTCTCAGTTTATGACCAAAAAGAAAGATTAACTAAAGAACCTGAGTCATCTTTCTTACCAAGTCAATTTTGTGGAAATCAATTGAAGAATTGTGAAACAGAAACTAGAGAATTGGATAGATGCAATTCTTTAGGTTTATAAAGCCATTATCCATGACTCTATATATAAGTAAAAAATATTGTGTGTCTAATCACTGAAAATTTTTGTAATCTAGTGTCTATGTGAAAAAAAATGTAAAAGGCAAAGCAAGCAAACACATAGGCCCTTGGTAACTCTCTCTTCACACACAGGTATCTAACTTCTCTGGGCGTCATTGAGCCATGGGAGATAATGTTGTTATTAGTTTTGGCTGTGAACTTTGGAAAGATACTGCAGCAGAGTAGTTGGCCTGGATATTGAAACAGAGGATGTGGGTTCCTGTAGAGCAACTTGTATGTATAACATAATGACAGCTTGATGAATTCTTTTTAGCAACGGAACAAAGAAAGTTATATAACAAGATACCTGAGTAACAGATTGATGGAAATAGTAAGTAGTCAGTGACAGCAAAGAGGAAAAACCTCAGCAGGAAGTGTTAGGTGCTACCTGGTGACACTAATAACTTTTTGGTTGATAGAAGTTAGGGTCTAAGTCAACAAATCCCAAAAGAATGCATCTGTTAGTAACAGAAATAGAAGTGGAGAAGGAATACATAAGGGGCTAAAGAGAGCCCCAAATAAAATGTAATTAGGTTCTGGACTGGCAACATTTTAAACTCTATGCAGTAACTACACTTGATCTTAGCCAAAAGGCTCTATGCTGTAACTAAAGCCAGAGTCAGTTAGGAACCTTTGTAGAGGGTTAAGTTGAAGGTGCGATTTCTTTTGGGGAAATTTTCCACTGAAGAATGCAAATTCCGTAGGATTTAAAATGGCTCTATAAGTTCCAAACTGTCAGAATGAGTACTAGCAATTTTCAGCCTTCTCACTACTTACCTGATCAGAAGTAATGACAATTGGGATAAGAGGCAGAAAGGCAGAATGCCAAGCAGGAGGAAAGAAGGAAGTGAGGAAATAGGGAAGGAGGATGTTGGGATGCGAAGAGCTCGGAAGGAGTTCATGTGGAGTATATTTGCTGGTGTTTCTGTTCTCCCGTTCAAACGCATTACAAATTTTTTTTTTTATCTGTCATTTTTTTTGAATCTTTTTTTATTCGATATATTTTTTATTTACATTTCAAATGATTTCCCCACTCCCAAAGAGTCCCGTAAGCCCCCTTCTCTCCCCCTGTCCTCCCACCCACCCCTTCCCACTTCCCCGTTCTGGTTTTGCTGAATACTGCTTCACTGAGTCTTTCCAGAACAAGGGGCCACTCTTCCTTTCTTCTTATACCTCATTTGATGTGTGGATTATGTTTTGGGTAATCTAGGTTTCTAGGTTAATATCCACTTATTAGTGAGTGCATACCATGATTCACCTTTTGAGTCTGGGTTACCTCACTCAGTATGATGTTCTCTAGCTCCATCCATTTACCTAAGAATTTCATGAATTCGTTGTTTCTAATGGCTGAATAGTACTCCATTGTGTAGATATACCACATTTTTTGCATCCACTCTTCTGTTGAGGGATACCTGGGTTCTTTCCAACACCTGGCAATTATAAATAGGGCTGCTATGAACATAGTAGAGCATGTATCCTTATTACATGGTGGGGAATCCTCTGGGTATATGCCCAGGAGTGGTATAGCAGGATCTTCTGGAAGTGAAGTGCCCAGTTATCGGAGGAACCGCCAGACTGATTTCCAGAGTGGTTGTACCAATTTGCAACCCCACCAGCAGTGGAGGAGTGTTCCTCTTTCTCCACACCCTCTCCAACACCTGGTATCTCCTGAATTTTTAATCTTAGCCATTCTGACTGGTGTAAGGTGAAATCTCAGGGTTGTTTTGATTTGCATTTCCTTAATGACTAATGATGTTGAGCATTTTTTAAGATGCTTCTCTGCCATCCGAAGTTCTTCAGGTGAGAATTCTTTGTTTAACTCTGTACCCCATTTTTTAATAGGGTTGTTTGGTTTTCTGGAATCTAACTTCTTGAGTTCTTTATATATATTGGATATTAGCCCTCTATCTGATGTAGGATTGGTGAAGATCTTTTCCCAATTTGTTGGTTGCCGATTTGTCCTCTTGATGGTGTCCTTTGCCTTACAGAAACTTTGTAATTTTATGAGGTCCCATTTGTCAATTCTTGCTCTTAGAGCATACGCTATTGGTGTTCTGTTCAGAAAGTTTCTCCCTGTACCGATGTCCTCAAGGGTCTTCCCCAGTTTCTTTTCTATTAGCTTCAGAGTGTCTGGCTTTATGTGGAGGTCCTTGATCCATTTGGATTTGAGCTTAGTACAAGGAGACAAGGATGGATCAATTCGCATTTTTCTGCATGCGGACCTCCAGTTGAACCAGCACCATTTGTTGAAAAGGCTATCTTTTTTCCATTGGATGTTTTCAGCCTCTTTGTCGAGGATCAAGTGGCCATAGATGTGTGGGTTCATTTCTGGATCTTCAATCCTGTTCCATTGATCCTCCTGCCTGTCACTGTACCAATACCATGCAGTTTTTAACACTATTGCTCTGTAGTATTGCTTGAGGTCAGGGATACTGATTCCCCCTGAATTTCTTTTGTTGCTGAGAATAATTTTAGCTATCCTGGGTTTTTTGTTATTCCAGATGAATTTGATAATTGCTCTTTCTAACTCTGTGAAGAATTGAGTTGGGATTTTGATGGGTATTGCATTGAATCTGTAGATTACTTTTGGCAAAATGGCCATTTTAACTATATTGATTCTACCGATCCATGAGCATGGGAGGTTTTCCCATTTTTTGAGGTCTTCTTCCATTTCCTTCTTCAGAGTCTTGAAGTTCTTGTCATACAGATCTTTCACATGTTTGGTAAGAGTCACCCCAAGATACTTTATACTGTTTGTGGCTATTGTGAAGGGGGTCATTTCCCTAATTTCTTTCTCAGCCTGCTTATCCTTTGAGTATAGGAAGGCCACTGATTTGCTTGAGTTGATTTTATAACCTGCCACTTTGCTGAAGTTGTTTATCAGCTGTAGGAGCTCTCTAGTGGAGTTTTTTGGGTCACTTAGGTAGACTATCATGTCGTCTGCAAATAATGATAGTTTGACTTCTTCCTTTCCAATTTGTATCCCTTTGACCTCCTTATGTTGTCGAATTGCCCGAGCTAGTACCTCAAGTACAATATTGAAAAGATAAGGAGAAAGGGGGCAGCCCTGTCTAGTCCCTGATTTTAGTGGGATTGCTTCAAGTTTCTCTCCATTTACTTTGATGCTGGCTACAGGTCTGCTGTATATTGCTTTTACTATGTTTAGGTATGGGCCTTGAATTCCTGTTCTCTCTAAGACTTTAAGCATGAAAGGATGCTGAATTTTGTCAAATGCTTTTTCAGCATCCAATGAAATGACCATGTGGTTTTGTTCTTTGAGTTTGTTTATGTAGTGGATTGCATTGATGGATTTCCGTATATTGAACCAACCCTGCATTCCCGGGATAAAGCCTACTTGATCATGGTGGATGATCGTTTTAATGTGTTCTTGGATTCGGTTGGCAAGAATTTTATTGAGTATTTTTGCATCGATGTTCATAAGGGAAATTGGTCTGAAGTTCTCTTTCTTTGTTGGATCTTTGTGTGGTTTTGGTATCAGAGTAATTGTGGCTTCGTAGAAGGAATTGGGTAGTATTCCTTCTGTTTCTATTTTGTGGAATAATTTGAAGAGTATTGGTGTTAACTCTTCTTTGAAGGTCTGATAGAATTCTGCAGTGAAACCATCTGGTCCTGTGCTTTTTTTGGCTGGAAGGCTTTCTATGACTCCTTCAATTTCTTTAGGCATTATGGGACTGTTTAGATGATCTATTTGGTCCTGATTTAATTTTGGTATTTGGTATCTGTCAAGGAAATTGTCCATTTCCTCCAGATTCTCCAGTTGTGTTGAGTACAGGCTCTTGTAGTAGGATCTGATGATTTTTTGGATTTCCTCAGTTTCTGTTGTTATATCTCCCTTTTCATTTCTAAGTTTGTTAATTTGGATACTTTCTCTGTGCCCTTTGGTCAGTCTGGCTAAGGGTTTATCTATCTTGTTGATTTTCTCAAAGAACCAGCTCCTGGTTTTGTTGATTCTTTGTATGGTTCTCTTTGTTTCTACTTGATTGATTTCAGCCCTGAGTTTGATGATTTCCTGCCTTCTACTCCTCCTGGGTGAAATAGCTTCTTTTTGTTCCAGGGCTTTCAGGTGTGTCATTAAGCTGGTAATGTAAGCCCTCTCCATTTTCTTTTTGGAGGCACTCAGGGCTATGAGTTTTCCTCTTAGCACTGCTTTCATTGTGTCCCATAGATTTGCGTATGTTGTGTTTTCATTTTCATTGTGTTCTAAAAAGTCTTTAATTTCTTTCTTTATTTCTTCCTTGACCAATGTATCATTGAGTAGAATATTATTCAGTTTCCACGTATATGTGGGTTTTCTGTTGTTTTTGTTGCTATTGAAGACCACTTTTACTCCATAGTGATCTGATAGGAGACATGGGATTAGTTCGATCTTCTTATATTTGTTGAGGTCTGTCTTGTGACCAATTATATGGTCGATTTTGGAGAAGGTACCATGAGGTGCTGAGAAAAAGGTATATTCTTTTGCTTTAGGATAGAATGTTCTCTATATATCTGTTAAATCTAATTGGTCCAAAGCTTCAATTAATTTCATTATGTCCCTGTTTAGTTTCTGTTTTCCTGATCGGTCCATTGAGGAAAGTGCAGTGTTGAAGTCACCCACAATTATTGTGTTAGGTGCAATGTGTGCTTTGAGCTTTAATAAAGTTTCTTTTACGAATGAGGGTGCCCTTGCATTTTGGAGCATAGATGTTCAGGATTGAGAGTTCTTCTTGTTGTATTTTTCCTTTGACCAGCAAGAAGTGTCCCTCTGGGTCTCTTTTGATGACTTTGGGTTGAAAGTCAATTTTATCTGATATTAAAATGGCTACTCCAGCTTGTTTCCTGAGACCATTTGCTTGTAAAATTGTCTTCCAGCCTTTTACTCTAAGGTAGTGTTTGTCTTTGACCCTTAGGTGTGTTTCCTGTAAGCAGCAAAATGTAGGGTCCTGTTTACGTATCCAGTCAGTTAGTCTATGTCTTTTTATTGGGGCATTGAGTCCATTGATGTTAAGAGATATTAAGGAATAGTGATTGTTACTTCCTGTCATTTTTGACGTTATTTTTTAAATTTGATTGCTTAACTTCTTTTGGGTTTGAGGAAAGGTTACTTTCTTGCTTTTTCCAGGGTGAAGTTTCCCTCCTTGTATTGGTGTTTTCCTTCTATTATCCTTTGTAGGGCTGGGTTTGTGGATAGATATTGGGTAAAGTTGGTTTTGTCATGAAATATCTTAGTTTCTCCATCTATGGTGATTGAGAGTTTTGCTGGATATAGTAGTTTTGGTTGGCATTTGTGTTCTCTTAGAGTCTGCATGAGATCTGCCCAGGACCTTCTAGCCTTCATAGTCTCAGGTGAAAAGTCTGCTGTGATTCTGATAGGTCTTCCTTTATATGTTACTTGGCCTTTTTCTCTTACTGCCTTTAATATTCTTTCTTTGTTTAGAACATTTGGTGTTCTGATTATTATGTGACGGGAAGTATTTCTGTTCTGGTCCAGTCTGTTTGGAGTTCTGTAGGCTTCTTGTATATTCATTGGAATCTCTCTCTTTAGGTTAGGGAAGTTTTCTTCCATAATTTTATTGAAGATATTTGCTGGCCCTTTAAGCTGTAAATTTTCACTCTCATCTATGCCTATAATCCTTAGGTTTGGTCTTCTCATTGTGTCCTGGATTTCCTGGATATTTTGGGTTACAAGCTTTTTGCTTTTTGCATTTTCTTTAACTGTTGAGTCCATGGTTTCTATGGTATCTTCAGCGTCTGAGATTCTTTCTTCTATCTCTTGTATTCTGTTGTTGATATTTGCATCTATGTCCACTGATTTCTTCCCAAGGCTTTCTATCTCCAAAGTTGTCTCCCTTTGAGTTTTCTTAGTTGTTTCTACTTCTGATTTTAGATCCTGGATTTTTTTGCTTAGCTCCTTCACTTGCTTGTTTGTGCTTTCCTGTAATTCTTTAAGAGATTTTTGTGTTTCCTCTTTCATGACCGCAGCCTGTTGACCAAAGTTCTCCTGTATTTCTTTAAGTGTTTTTTGTGTTTCCTCCTTATTGGCTTTTGTATTCTCCTGGATTTCTTTCAATGATTTTTGTGTTTCCCTTGCAAGCGCTTCTAACTTTTGATCCATTTTCTCCTGAAATTCTTTAAGTATGTCCTTCATGTGTTCCTGTACCAGCATCATGACCAGTGATTTTAAATCCAAATCTTGTTTTACTGGTGTGATGGGGTATCCAGGACATGCTGGTAAAGGAGAATTGAGTTCAGATGTTGCCATATTGCCTTGATTTCTGTTAGTGACGTTCCTGCGTCTGCCTTTTGCCATCTAGTTCTTACTGGTGTTAGTTGGTGTTGTCAATGCTGGACTCACCAGTGCAAGCTGCCCCTTCCCAGGTGGCTTCTGGTGCACAGCTTACCTCCTGCACTGCCTGGAGACAGGGTGTTGTTGTCCAGGCTGTTTAGACCCCGAAGCAGACACCTGAAGGCTCCTGCTGGGGCCCGCTGGATTCACTGGAGCACACCAACTTCTCCCTGCTGGCCGCCTGGAAGCCCCACCTGCCTCTTTCAGGACTTAGGAGATGTGTGTGGTGTTGCTGCTCAGGCTGATCTGGATCCGGAAGTGTAGAGGCTACTGCCAGAGGCCTCAGGACCAAAATCTAGGCTCTCTCCTGCTGGCCGCCCGGAAGCACCACCTGCCTCCTTCCGGACCTGGAGATGTGGCACTGCTGCTCAGGCTGATCTGGATCCGGAAGAGGAGAAGTCGGAGGGCTACCACCAGAGGCCTCAGGACAGAAGCCCAAGCTGGAACGAGCTGTGCTGTGAGCTCCCAGACTGCCTCTGGGCGCACACCGGGTCCCCCGCACCTCCTGGAGACCGAGCGCTGCGGCCCAGGCTGTTCAGATCCCAAAGCAGGTGCCTGAAGGCTCCCGCTGGGGCCTGCTGGGTTCACCGGAGCACACTGACCTCTCCCGCTGGCCGCCCGGAAGCACCACCTGCCTCCTTCAGGACCTGGAGATGTGGCACTGCTCCTCAGGCCGATCTGGATCCGGAAGTGGAGTGGTCGGAGGGTTACCACCAGAGGCCTCAGGACCGAAGCCCATGCTGGAACGAGCTGTGCTGTGAGCTCCCAGACTGCCTCTGGGCGCACACCAGGTCCCCCGCACCTCCTGGAGACCGAGCGCTGCGGCCCAGGCTGTTCAGAACCCAAAGCAGGCGCCTGAAGGCTCCCGCTGGGGCCCGCTGGATTCACCGGAGCACACTGACCTCTCCCGCTGGCTGCCCAGGAGCACCACCTGCCTCCTTCCGGACCTGGAGATGTGGCACTGCTGCTCAGGCTGATCTGGATCCGGAAGAGGAGAAGTCAGAGGGCTACCACCAGAGGCCTCAGGACAGAAGCCCAAGCTGGAACGAGCTGTGCTGTGAGCTCCCAGACTGCCTCTCGCATTACAAATTTTTTAAAGACTCCTACCTCTAGGATACTTTTCAATGTTGCTTTTATCTCTTCTATGCTCTATGGAGCCTTAGTCACTGGGCCCGTGATATACTGGATGTTCAAGTTTGCTTTGTAAGTAGTCTTGATAAGCTTAGTCTATACTTACATCTTTATGTACCTTTTATACCAATATCCTCAATGACTGGCTGCACAAATAAAATGAAACAAAGGTTTCTTTTCTACCTTCTCACCAGCACTGTCTCTTTGCCCTAAGGACTGCCATTCTGACAGGGGTAAGGTAAAGTGGAACTTGAATGTAATTTTGTTTTACTTTTACTGGATGCTTAAGAATTGTGAGCAGTTTTGATCAAGCTTTCCAACTCCTATGTTTATACCTAGAGGAATCCAAGTCAGTACATGGTAGACATACCAGGTTTGTTGGAGTATCATTCACAAGACCAAATCCCTATTACATAACTGTTTTTATGTTTCATAGAACTATTATTATCATTGCTGCTGTTACAGTTCATGTTTATCTTGGTAATAAAACCCTAGTATTGAGATACCTTGACTGAAGTCTCTTCTTTGAAAAGAAAATTGGCCAGTGTATAGCCAGGAGTTATTATCTTCATGTAGCCTAGTCAAAGACCACTTACTGCTCTCACTTAGATGTCAATTAGTTCTGCCAAGGTGTCATTTGCTAATTACAGTTGTGGCTCACAACAGCTTATTGCAAAGCTTCCAACTGACTGAGTTCCCAGGAAAATGGTGTGCTTCTAGGACTTTAGGCACACACCTGTACTAACCACTGCAGGAGAAATGTCTTAGAAGGTTGGCACCTATTTACAAGTCTATGAAACTTTTGCCAGCTTTCCCAATGTCGCCATGTTTGTTTTATTATAACATGTTTATTTCATGGCTTTGAGGATATGTACATCAGCATTAATGTTACTTTGAAAGGTATAATATCTGAACCCTTGGAAAAATATGCACTGTTCTAAAGTAGACAATATTGAAATGGGAAAAGCCTTCAATATCTGAACACTCTTAGGCATAATAATAGAAACCCAAGCAATAAGAAGTCCTATTTGCTGTTAAGCAGTATTGTCTTACACTCCACTCAAAGAAATGTAGGTGTTACATGAGTAATACAGGCTTACAAGATGACATGATTTGTTATTATAAATCTAGGTTGGGGTCAATGTCAAATATTCCTTTCAGAAATAACAATGAAAGACATATTTCACATATACATTTGGCATAAATAAGCATTTACCTAATTTGATGAAGCAACAGTTCATTACATATGATCAAATGTACGCCATTCTAGTCTAATTTATTCTCTAAATATACTAGTCAGACTACCTGAGCTATTACACAGCCCAGGAGTATGTCACATGTTAGTTTAAGGATACCATGTGAGATAATACTATGATATTTCATGCAAATGCATCCTGTTTCTAAAGGGGTTGACCCACATGTGAACTGCATTGAACCAGACATAATAATATGCAGCCATCATTCTAGAACTCAGCAACTGGACGTAGGAGGATCAGAAATAAATGTCATTCTTGGCTATATAGTGAATTTGAGGCAAACACAGTCAATGTGAGACCTTGTCAAAAAAACGAAATACTAAATGTCCTAGAAATAGTCTACATTTAGGGTTATTTAGTTGTTCTTAGTAGGCAAAATATGCAAATCTCCTCTTGAATAATCCTCCTTTGAGTACACTATGGTTAGCAACAAAACTTGAATTCTGCCAGTTTATGGAAACATCATAATTTGTCATTTTAAACACATTTTATTTCTAATGTAACCATCCTGCGAATTGCATTTACTTTATTTCTTTGAATGACTCTGTGTTTATGTGTGTGTTTCTCTCTCTCTCTCTCTCTCTCTCTCTCTCTCTCTCTCTCTCTCTCTCTCTCTCTCTCTCTGTGTGTGTGTGTGTGTGTGTGTGTGTGTGAATTTGTGTGTGAAGGAATACATATGGAGGCCAGAGGTTGATGCTTGGTGTTTTCCTTACTTGCTCTCTGCCATATCTCATTTTGAAACAGGGTCTCATATGGAACCTGAAGCTCAGTGATTGGTCTGATTGTTTGGGTAGTGAGACCCATAAAACCAGCTGTCTCTCTATCTCCAGCTTCCAGGTTACAAATATAGGAAACACTTGGCTTTTATGTGGGTGATGGGGATCTCATGACTTTCTAGCAAGCATTTACTGATTTGGTTGTTTCTCTACTCCCAGAAATGTTTATTTTAATTAAAAAAAAACATGCAAGCAAAGAGGACAAAAAATTTTAAAACATAATTTCCATCCATCCCAACTTGACTCTTGCCTCTGATTGTCATAATCTATTCATAAATCTACAAGATCATTAAATTAATATTTGACTTGTTGATAAGACCATTCATATTCTGTAGTCATCATTATTTAAGTTTATGTTCTCCTTTATTTGTGACAAATTTTCATGACTTATGTCTCATTTTCTTTTCTCATTAGCTTGTATACACGTTTCCATTTTCTACATGGCTGCTCACATTAAAAAATAGTGACAAACTACTGCTTATTATAAAGCTATTTTATGTCCTTACTTCTTTCCTCTCTCTCTCTCTCTCTCTCTCTCTCTCTCTCTCTCTCTCTCTCTCTCTCTCTCTGTGTGTGTGTGTGTGTGTATGTGTGTGTGTGGTGTATAAGGAAGGGAGAAGAAAGGCTAATGGAAGTGGGACTTTGAATAAACACATTACAGATATGAATGAGAGTATAAAATAATAATTAAATTAATAATTTTAAAGTTACAAAATATTTTTCTAGCTTAAAAAAGAACTTTTATGGTGTTGTATTTTTTAATATAACACTCAATACTTCTGTGTAACAGGTTCCAATTAAATAATGCATGTGCTAGAAAATTACCTATCACATACTTCACATTTATTTTCCTATTTATACAAATAAAAATACCTTATAGTTTTATTAATCTCATTTGTAGCTATAGCTATAGCTCATGATATATATTTACCATGTGGATATTTTTGTTTTTTAAATCTTAGATTCGTTATGTTCTTTATTATTTTTAAGGGAAACATATCTTACTTTTATTTGCTCAAGTGCAGTTGTAGAATATACATATTTTAAACTCTAGTAAACTCTAGTAATCCTTTCCTTATGGGTTTCTTTTGCCTTTTAACGTCTGAGTGAATTTTACATTATTTATTTTTAACAGTTCTCAAAAAAATGAATCAATTTTTCACTAACAAAAGTTACCAGTATAATTATGAACTATGTTTTCTGTCAATTTATAAATGGTTCATACTTCCCGAATGAGTTAGTCAAGGTGAAGAATTATGTACTTCTAGACATATCTACTAAACCATGAACATCATCTTAGTCAATGTGGTCTACCACTATGCCTACCACAGAGCTGGGATAGGTATTGTAACTGCAGCTTCAGAATAAATTCTAACAGGAATAAATAGCAGTGTTTCCTTAGAACCTAACCTTCTATATACTGCCTAGAATAGTCCTTACAAAGGACTTACCAATTCAGAGACGCTATCCAATTGGATCGCTCTTAAACAAGGGAATACAGGAAGTTTAAGGTTGAAATTGAGAAAAATGCAGGACAGAGGAGGAGGGGAGGACCATCCTGCTTTCTTTCAAGCTGCACACAATATGGGTGTGCCTTACTCAGGATCCTAGACAAGGCTTTGATATTTCATGTTATAGCCATTTCTAAAGACTTTTAGGCATGAGCTTCATGCTAAGCAGTCTGACAGATCAAAAAGTGGTAGTAAGGGACAGTGCATCCTGAGTTCATGCTGTGTCCTGAAAATGGATTTACTCAGCAATGCTGTATACTGGCAGTGGGGTGAAAGATGAAGTTCTAATGAGAAATGGTGGATTACCAAAAAGTGAAACCATGAGGGAACTATATACAAGCATCCACAAAACTGTTGACCGGATCCTCCATGGATGGGTGGTTTTACATACCCCTGTAAACACTAGTTAAAGCAATAATTACAACTTGTATGTCACTTCTTGTTGCTCAGTTCCAGTGATGCCTATCACTGTATCTGTATTCCTTTGTCTTTGACACCATCCTGTTAATTGGAAAAGAAAAAAAAAGAAATGACCATATCTTTGTAATTGTCTTATTCTGTTATATCTTTTATGGGTGTCCAATAGAAAGGGTTTTCACTTTATCTAAATAACAAATGTACTAGAATCTTCTCCAGGAAATTGTATGTGTTCAGCCTGCATCCATGTAATCAGAGGCTGTAACTCACAGCTTCATCATTTGTTAAATCACAATAATTTAAATTGGGGTTAGGTGAGTGAGAACCACTGACTAATAAGAAAGCTTGTTATAACTATCCATTTCAGAGCAGTTTTACAGTGGAATCATTCAAAAATAATATCACTTCTGTTCAAGTACAGGTTAGCTGAGGTACAGAAAAGAATGATAATATGTAATTACCTCAAGTTAAGCATTAAGATGGGCAAGAATAAACGTAGAAGTAGGAGTCTTATTAAAATGTTTATTAGATGCAATCATTACTCAAATATCAGCCTGTAGAGAGCAGCTGTACTAGTGCGAGAAAACCCAGAGTGTAGGAAGATATGCAGTACTTGAATTCCAGGCAGAAATATTATTTGAGTTATACAATAGCTCATGATAGGAAGAAAGCTGTGTATGGGTTGTGACCTCAACCCAGCTCAGATGTGAGCCTTCCGGCTTTCTGATTTTACTCTCAGGAGTCTAATCTTCTCATCATCTAACTAGGATAAATAGTTTAGAGGAATATTAAGAAGAATTTTAGAAAAAAAGAAGAACTTTAGTATTCGTCAAGAACTTTATAGATGGTTTAACAGACACAAGTCTCTCTAGATCAAGAGAAAAGAAATACTGGCAACGATGGGTTCATTGACTGTAATTGTTTAATTGAGGACTATGAATGAAACCATGTGCGAAAAAAGTCAAATTTGATAGAATGTAATGATTACTACCAGTATAAACCCCATTATTGGTTTAGGCATCAAATATGTTTTATTCTCACTCTGTGCATGTGCAACGTTTTGAGAAAAGGCAGAAAAGATAGGAGGGATTTCAGCATAAATGGTTCAGAGGCCAAGCTTTGTGTACTCTGAGTGAGCCCTATGCTTTCAGTTTTCTAAAACTTCTGTCTTTACTGTGTGAAAGTTTCTTCTGTGCCAGCATATATTCTTTGTAATTTTGTGGCAAATGCCCTTATTCATCTTTCTACATTTGAACACCTTTCTTCATTCCCCATAAAGTTGATATATCTTGTTTAGGGTGTGCTATTTGTGCTGAAATCATTCTGTTATCAATCTTTATCATCCATACATTATTGCAAATATATCGTGACAGCATGCCTAACATTGAAATTTCTCTTGGAAATTATTTTTAAAAAATCTCAATCTGTCATGTTGATGTCAAGAAAACAGTTGGCTGACTAAATTTTTGACTATTCATCCAGATGTTAATATTAATCAACCATGGCTGTGTGTATGTACATCCATGTGCCATTTATTGTCTTTATATATTTAGATACTTTCTTTGAATATGCACAGATCTCTCTGATTGTTATCTATGGATTAAATTGAAATCACTACTAATAGTGCCATCTTGTGTCTGAAGTTAAAAATTAAGAGATTATGAAGATGATAGATTTTGTAAATGTTTTTATTAATTAAATTTGTTCTTAGACAACCTTAAATGTGTGCTCAGTGGATACTGACAATTTCTGCCTCCCACCCTCTTATATTTCTTTACCATCCCTATCCTCAGTTTAAGATGAAAAATAAAATATAAAACCCTACAAGCTTTTCCTCTCAATATCAAGTGTGTGAGGGCTGATAGCCGAGGCACCACTGAGGAAAATCTATTTGCCTGGCTTTGTCTGAAATGAATAGCAGTATTCCTTATGATATATACTAAGTGGTTTTCCTGTGTTCTAAAAACAAAATCTGCCATCATCATTGATGGATTCCTTCTCTTGAGAGAGTATACCACCAAAACTACAATAACTGGACCCGGTTTCTGCCCTTAATTGTCACACTGAAGAAGCTTCTTAGTGCTCAGTTGGGTTTAACAACTGAGGAGGAAAGGCCTCCCAGCCAGGCATCTTCACCTCCAAGGTGATTCCAAACTCTAGTGCACATCGAGGAGGACTTCAAGAAGAGGACCAAGTGCTACCTGTGAAAGATATGGATTTCCATGAAATCAAGCACTGCAAAGCTGTTGAATTCTGGAAGACAGCCCAAGAAATCAGCATTTATATGTGTGTCTTTCCCTACAATTATCATCACTAAAAAGAGCAGGCTGTGAAGTACAGACTTGCAGCCCCTTGCTCTCCATGTGGAATCTGCCAGGGCAAGGTGGCTAGGCCTCCGAAGGCTGGGCAAGTCAGGAAATTCTCTTCTCCACACCCTCCAATCTTAGTGAAAGGGTAAGATGAAGAGACAGCTTACCAGCTATCTTATACATAAACTGTTCTGTACTGGGCGTTCCCTAGTTTGCTGAGTGGATTTCACTCTGCCAAAGGAGAAAGATAATGATGTGGGTGAAGAAACTAACATTTATTAGGTACCTTAGATTGGCCACTTATACAGTTTATCATTCTATTCAAAGAAATCAGTAGGAAAAAAAGAATCTTGGGGACCTTCCATCTGATTCACCGGGCCATGCCATCCAATCCTAGTACATACACATCAGAGTCCCATACACTTGGGAGACCCCAAGGAGACAGTGGTTATGCCCCTTCTTCCTTGTCCCTGCACCCCCCAAGTCAAAACAAACTACAGCATTAAAAAATGAAGGATGTGAAGATTTAGGAAGGTCATAATTAATTAATTATTAATTGCTTATTTGTTTATTTGAATCAACTGAGTATAGAGGGTATTTCAGCGGGTTCTAAAATGTAATATCCATTTATTTTGTCTTGATTCTTTTTTAAAAAACATTACATTCTCTAGAGAGCAAACTTCTGATTGTAGAAGCAATATAATCAGCATCAGTTTTTTAAAAGCAAAATATGACTATAATATAGCTTCTTTTATTAACTTTATTATCACAGCTAAGTATACAATGGTATATTTAAAGAGCTCAAAACATACCTATTTAATGAACATTCACAGCAATATCATAGCTTTCTACTATAAATATCAGAGACAATCAACTTAAATAATACATTTTAAATTTTAATAGTGCACTAATGTAACAGAAGTCACTCAAGATATCTTCCCCAAATGTTTAAATTTATGGTACATTCAAAACATGAATCCACTTTTATTTTCAGAATTGCCTGTGCTGTGATTCTCAATACTGAGTGGAGCTCTAACACAGAGCTACATTCGCAGTCCCCAAAATATATTTAATTATCTCTACACTGAGAATCCGTAACTATACTCTGGTCAACATTTAGCATGACAGATAACACACAAATATCCAAACAACACTTAAGTGAGTCATGTTTTTCTGGTGCTAGAGTAATGACAAACCTCAAAAATGGTGGAAATAGTTGTAACAAAGTATGTGGTTCCTGGCAACTTGTGCCATACCAGGAGCATCACAAATGCTCTTGCCCTGTGGTTTAACTTAGAAAATATTGTTGTTCAGTCTCTCCATCAAATATACTATGCTAGCAGTGCTTCCAAATTCTATCATGTCCCTCTCCTTTGCTGGCCCTTCATGTAAACTTCTGTTAACAGAACAAAACCTTTGCTCACTATATACACTTTTAGATTTCAGAATTAAGGTATAAATTTCATTCAAAGTTTTGTTGTTTCTAGAAACTTGTTATTTTTCTTTTAATAAGAGGACTGTTTTATAGTCATTATTTCTAAACAAGATCAAGTGAAGAAAATATATCTTTTTCCTTAAGTTATGGATTTCCTTAAGATTGGAGGTTTTGAAGGCACTTAGGTGTTTGATAGAAAATATCCCACTGCAGCAATAGCATACCAAAAACTAAGAACCAATTTTCTAGCTAATTCTGTTATACAAATGTGGGCATACAGCCTCTCAATCAGAAGGTAAGTTTTAAAGAAAAGGCAAGCAACACACAGTGTGAGATTTCAAATTTGTAACCCCAGATGTCAAGGCTGTGGAAATGGATCCAAGACGGTTGGGTGTTCAAGGTAAGTCTTAGATCAATAGATAGAGCCTATCTCTCAGGACACACACACACACACACACACACACACACACACACACACACACAGAGAGAGAGAGAGAGAGAGAGAGAGAGAGAGAGAGAGAGAGAGAGAGAGAATAAGACATGGTAACATGGTAAATGTGGACAAGAGGATAGAAGATAATTGAGAAGAATATCGTGATCCTTTGCAAGATTTCCTGGATGCCAAGAAGAGAAAATATTGAAATACTGAACTCAGAAAACAAGTAAGACATGCAATAGTAACCAGATCAAAAGATAAAAAAGTAGAAATTTTTCATCCAAAAGCAACAAGTTAAAAAAACAAAAGCAAAAACAAAAACCAGATACAAGAGCTCATATCTTTAAACACAGCACCCAGGAGAGAGGCAGGTGGTTCCCTATGGGTCGTGTACAGCCTAGTCTGCATATAGAGTTCCAGGCTAGCTTGAGCTACATTGCAAAAATCATGTCTCACTAAAAATCCAATAAATTGTTTTAGTTTTGTTAGCTGCATGTTTGTACATAAGTCAAATATATCCATCTTCATTAAGGAAAAAAAAAGTCAAATGACAATTTAAATAGTTTAATTTATCACCATCTTCCAAATCATTCATATCTAATTATCAGGTAAGAATTTTATGAGTTTTAAGTTAACTTAGTTAAAGTTCCAAAATTTCTCATAGAAACTGCTTAGCCATCATTTAAAGTAAACCACAATTTAGTGTTTACAATAAATTATATAATCTAAAAAATTGTGATATATTCTGTGATATTTTCTGTGGTAAATAATAAACTAAAAGCCATGTTAAAAAGCAGAGAGTAATTTAATGCAATCTCAGTACTGCTAACTAAATCCTGACATTTATGAAATATTAAGAGAAGGATTTGTTTACTGACCTGAAAGGAAATGAGAAAGCTGTATATTGAACAGAACTAAAATATTTGCCGCAAATTAAAGACTTCATAAATTGATGTATTAAAGAATCAGGACAAAATCAATTTAAAAATTTTTGAAAAACCCAGTTTTCAGAAATATAAAGTAAAGTTTAAAAACAATTCTTAGATTTCCAATGGTAACACATAGACTAAGGTAGTAAACAGCTACAATTGCATCGGTGTCATTTATGCAAGCTAAGCCATGTGCCAGACACTTATAGAGACACTAACTTAATAGTAAAACTTCATATTTTATAACATATAAAATAGACAGTAAATTAGAGGATGCCTCCAACCAATTTGAAAGTTCTACCTTCCACTTGTAGGGCTGAGTTATGGATATTTATGGATCCATTTTAATTGGACTAACATGTAGATAATAGTGCCAAAATGACTTACACACAAGAAGTGGCAGTAATAAGAGTTAACTCCTGTGACATATTTGTCTCAAGAAAGCAAAATATAGCATTTATGCTGCATCATTTGTGCAAGCTTAATACAAGTGACCTGCAACCTTTGACCAGTGATGGTGTGGCAACAAGACTAGGTAAGCCTAAGATTTCTATCTCAGATAACCAAGTATCTTTGAAACTTGACCTATATGAATAATTATTCTAACTAATTGAAATGGCATGCAAAGCTCTAACTTAAGTTTCTATGTTGTGTAGCCAGTACATTTTTAACATCCATGTATCTTAGATTAGGGAAAAACATTCATGACCAACTCTCATAAATTCCTTCCATTAACATGTTTATATATTTTACTTAAACAATTTTTCACATATTTTACTTCAAGTGAATTTGGTGATAGATTTTTTTTGAGCCTCTACTGAATAAGAAGTTGGCAACTGGGTAAAATAAATATGGATTGATGTGGTGTGGTAGCACTCTAATAAGGAATACATAGAACTTTAGACACGTAGAAGTGTTACCAATCTAGTTTCAGAGTTCAATCGCTTCATTTTTTTAGCTTATACAATAGCTACTATTTTCTTTTGAAAAATAATAATCACATATTATCTGAAGTTTTGTAGCAAATATTTTGAAGAGGAAATTATGGAGCTTTGTCTGAAAGTCATTTCCATTTTGAGTCAACTCAAGTTATACTCAAATATATGAGGGAAAATTTTGAAAATATAATTTTAGCTGAGACTCCTTGGTACTATATAATAAGGTATATTTCAGCATTATTTATAGAGAACTTAACGTTATTTATTGGAGTGATATGTAAATATTAGTTTACATGTTACAAGCTTTCAAAATGTAACTGCGCATCTATGATTCAGATTAACTATGATCATCAGGCACATGTAGAAAGGGACTAGGGCATCAAAGAGGTATAAGCACAGTATTTCAGAATGAATCACTTCCTACTGAATTCATCAGAAGACTTTCCTCAAGCTTTCTAACATCACCATGACCCATTATCCTCAGGTACCTTCTGTAGAGACATTCCTTTACTCATTCATCTGTGATGACTAATCTTCATCATCAACTTGATTTGATTAAAAGATATCTAAGGGATTAAGGAGGACCTTCATTGTCTGGGTCTGTGAGGCTCTTCCAAGAGAGAATTAAGTAAGTGTAGAATCTAGGTAACATCATTTCATTTGTCTAGGGTCCTTGATTGAATTAGAATGGCAAAGCAAAGCACAGACATTCATCTACCTCAGTTTCCTTACTATATATGCGATGTGACCATTCTCTTCAAGTTTCTACCATCAGCATAGGTTGGACCTTCTTCAAACAGTGGAATCCCTCAAAATAACCTGTTGTCTTCCAAAAAGTGCTTCTTGTTGAATATTTGGTCACAACAGAAAACTAAATACAGAAAATTAAGACAAGAAGTGTGCTCATTGCTGTGATAAAACTGATCTTATCCTTCATGAGCTTTCTAAAATGCTTTGTAGAAGAATGTAGAATTTGTAGTTTCATGCAGCAAATTCCTTTGAACACTGTAAGCAGAGCTTAATGTATCATCAATATGAGTTCAGAAGTCCAGAATTTCAGTAGAGATGCAGGCTAGAAGGCACCAATCATAGGTTCTAAGAGGCAAAGAAGGACTCAATTGTTCAATGGGTTTAAATGCCAGTCATGTTGCAATCTGGCAAAGATTCTCGATATGTTCTGCTTATGTCCGGAAAGCAGAACTTAATTAAAAATGTTACTAGTGCTTAATTTGCCTGAAAATTCAAGAAAGGAAAATATCCAGAGTATGGTATGGTTCTGCTCACTGCTCTAATCCAGCTTTACAGGAAGAGAGACCAGCTAGTAGAGCAGAAAGTATGGGAAATGTACAGGGTATTAAGTAAAGGAAAGGGCCAAAATGAAAGTTGCATGCAGTGTGGAAGCCAACAAAACAGCTTCAGTTGCTAATGAGATCAGTAAAATGAACAAGAAGCCACTTAGCACTGGGGTTTCAGGAAAGGTGGCTTGAGGGACTTGGGTTTAATGTTTCTATATAAAGCATGGGTATAATAATATCAAAAAACTGGATACAAGAGAAAGTGTGACTAAATTAGAAAGCAAGAGTAATTAAACATGTGGTTATATATGAATATAAAGCAACTGGTAGGAAACAAGAAAAAATGAAAATAATTTATAACTACTTAAAAACACTTTAGAATATTAAATTCAAACATTCATCAATGAGTGTAAATACATCTAAAATGTTTAATGAGCATCTACTCTGAACCAGCTAATGAAGTTGTCATCAATACTGTGAAGGTAAATAACACATATCACATTCAGTAAGTTTAGGATTTTAGAGAAGTTAAACTTGATAAATAACTACTCCATTGTAACAGGTTCCAAATAGAGATAAATTAAAATCTCATTACATTATAAGATGACAATGAATATGTTGTTAGTATATAATAGTTAACTATGTGGATTTTGTTTTTGTCAGTAGGAAAATGTATCATTATGTGATTAAAAAATGGTTTGGAAACAAATGACTAAAAATAATTCATGAAGAGCTAGAAAATGGCTCAGGCACAAAAGCACTTGCAGTCAAAGAATACCAGACAGCTCATAAGCATGCCTAGATTCCCAGCACTATACAGGGTTAACACAGGGAGAAACCTGGGTCTTGCTGACAACCAGGCTAGCTCTATATCCAATGTCCAGGGAGAGAGTCTGTATTAATATACTAAGGTGGAAAGTGACAGAGAAAGGTACCTCAAGTCTTCTGGTCCCCAAAAATACATAAGAAGGACTTTACACACAAATGCGGCTAAAAACCAAACAAACAGTCACATATAGATCTAAAATAGCAATTCAGGAAATATAATTCTTCCTGAATATTTTGACTACAATACCTAAAGTTATAATGCGATATTATTTATTCAACTTTAAATTTTCTACACATTACCAGGGTAATATTATACACTATCATAACGGCATAACATAATGAAACTAAGTGGAATTTTTCCACTACACAATCAAGAACACACTGATATCAAATGGAAGCATTTTGCATAATTCAATTGCAATATCTAATTAGGAAATCCAATTACAAAAAATGCCTGATTTAGCTACTTATACCTCCAGACAAGCAAAGATGAACGTGTCAAGCAGAGTTCAGTATAAGCCAACCTGTAGAACTGATGCAACTGTGTTGTATGCAAAAGGTTTCTAACCCAGTGGTTACACAGAGCAAACCATGGACTTTGGTCTTTGTATTACAACCACGCAGTGTATATTCATGAGAAAATCCATTACTTTATACTGAAAATTATAGTCATGTATATATGTATTCTTATATATAAATGAGGATGACTCTACTTTTCTGATACTGCCAGAAAAAGAACTCAAGAGAAGATAGAGAGGTAAAAGTGATATAGGAATAAAAGGAGAAAGATGCACAGATAGCAATATCCTCTGTGTATTGAGACTAGTGCATCATCTGATAAAATAACTGGGGCTAACGTAGTCTACCCAGATCTGAGGTAAGGATTATAGTTCATTAATGACCAGCTATCACTTTTATTCAAGGATTCTTCTTCCTATTTCTTATAAATATCTTTTTATATCCTAGTGAATATGAATGAGATTAGTCTCTTTCTTTCAATGGATATTCTAATGGCTCTGATTCCATCTCGTTGCTTCTGCAGCCCCAGACTCAATTAAGGAAAGAACCTAAGGTTGACTAAAGTTTAATATGTTAACCAATTTTTCTTAAAACATTAGTACTTCTTGGCATGTCTAAAACACTGGTTTTATTCCTGATACAGAAGGCCAGTTTTCTATGATCCCTCTTCCAGTATATTACTCCTATCATCTGAAGAGATGACTTTCATAAATTCTGCTGTCTAGAGAATTCTCATGGAAATGAATGTCTAGTGTATTAAGGTATGAGGAGCAGGGATCAACATATGAATGGGTTCATAATGAGACTCTCTTTAAGCAAGCACTTCTTGGAAAAAAGCTTTTTTTCTTTTGCTTTCTTTCCTTTGCTTTCTTTTTTCTTGTATCATGGTTTTAAAAAGCTATTGATGGAAGGCATTTTTTTTTTAATCATTTGTAAAGCATATTTTGATATTGGGTTTAAATGAACAAAAGACATTGGGCAATTTTGCCATTTACGTCATTTTTTGTTTGGAATATTTCCTTCAGGAGAACACACACACACGCACACGCACACGCACACGCACACGCACACGCACGCACGCACGCACACGCACACACACACAAAATGGACCATTCCATTGTGATGAGTGTCCTCACCTAAGATACACATAGAAAGGTTAGGTAGGTTAGGTCAATGATAGCAATGTAGATGAGTTGTGTTCATTAAAGCATCTTAATGTATAAAAGAATATCCCAAAATAGAAGCTGAGTAAATATTTATTCAAAAATCATTTAGGGCAAAAGTTGAACAATCATCTCTTGGTTCCACGAGAAATGTCAGAGAAGAGCTTTCTCACATTGCCATGAGTAAGTGGTAAAACAAATGTCACAAGGTGACAACTGGGTCTTTGTTCTCAAAAAGTACATGTATAACTTTGCATGTCACCATTTCACCAAGGTCTTCCACATTTATAAGTTAATACACAATTCTTAGAGCACTTTAACAAATCACACAAGTGACTAGCATCCTGTTTCCTTCTGGAAATTTCTATGATTTTTGTGTACTTAATTTTTCTTCATGTATAGTGTTTCCTTCATTTGTGGTTTGATCCAAATTTTGTTTCTGAAAGTATTCCCAATTGCCAGGTCTTGTCTATTTAAAAGTCTGTTTACTACTGACTTGAGAAACCACCTTCAGCATGTATATTTCTACCTCACTTGTGTTTTATGTTTTGTTTTGTTTTGTTTTGTTGATGTTTTGAGTAACAGTATGATTTTCAGTAATTGATATTTTATACTCAAGATGGACACGTTTTGACTTTTCCCTTTTAGATTTCTTAATACTAAGTAATATTTCATATTAAATTTAAAGTGAGGAGGGAACCTGGACATAAAGTAGCAGATTGATTTGTAAAGTGATTTTTGGTATGCTTTTCCATTAAATTTATAAACCTTGAGATAAGTGGAGTAGTTATGCTAAGCCAATAGATTTAATAATATTTTTATCTTTCCATTTGTCCTATTTATTTCTGTTATTCCTCATTAACTATTAGTTGTCATCTCTGAAAATCTGAAACTCAGATAAAATAATATTTCCATTTCTTGAAGGCATATGCATATATAAGTTTATGTGTATGTGTATATGTATGAACTGTATGCATATGTGTATGTATATATGTATGTATGTGTATATGTATATATTACAAATAATTTGCTTTCCTTCATTATAAGATTCATATTAGGACCATATTCTTTTTATGACTGTGTTCCACATATGCAATGTACTCCATTAGGGAAGGGATCATAAATATGATACCCAAGGCCTCAAAATTACATGTTTCAATGATAATATGACAAGGTTATACATTTTTAAAAAGTTCTTCAGCTAATAATTTTCTAAAATGAAATTCAGAAATAGCAGACAATTTGGCAAATTTTAAAGACATTGAACTATTATTAAGTGCAGTCCACTATCACTGGCCATACTTTTATTGAAAAGACTATTTTTCCACATCCTGTTATATTCAATAGCAAAGTAACAATTAATGGCTTTAGCTATGATCTTTAGATAGTTATTTCTCATTTTAATAACTTAGTGTGAAAAAAACTAACTTTTTGAAATCTAAAAACAGCCATATTTATGCAGCAGAATTTCAGTTCCTATTACCTGACCAGATCATCATTGACACTTATCATCACATGAGCACAGTATCATCTTTCATGCAGTGAAAGCCTAGAATCAGCATTCTAAGCCTAGGTCATGAACCTTATCATAAAGGACTTTAGAGAGCCACAAGTATATTGCTTTAGAGATGAGACAACTAAGGTTTTGTGCATGCTTAAGCAATGTGCCCAGAGCCTTACAGTGACTGTGGCTATGGTAGGGCAGAAGATAGACAGGTTTGGCGGGCTGGTTCTAAAGTCAAATTCTTTAGAGATTTATACTGTAAGATGAACCCATACTTGCCACATCTATGGCTAGCTTTGCATTTGAGGCTTTTTCCTTGCAGTTTCCAAATTCATCGAAAGAAGAGAGTTTTATCTAATTAATAACAAGTCAAAGAAACAAATGGCTTCTCCTCTTGGTAAAATATACAATTTAATAATTTATTTACTTTTAACCAAATGGTCTTTGGGGTTTTAGTATTTCTTCGTGAAAACATAGTTTCATGTGTTGTAACTGAAAAGGGCAATTAGTAATTCATGAGTAATTTGGAAACACTGACTATAAAGTTGTAGTTATTTACAGAGTTTGCATAAATTATAACAAAAACCTATAATTTTTTAACTGGAATTCTGTTGAGAGCTTAAATTTATGTACAGTATCCAAATGCCAAATATCCACATTTCTAAAAAAAAACTTATGTGGGGGCATTTCACCATATAATTTAATTAAATTCCTTTCCAAACAGTAAGGTGACAAAAATCAAAGTATGCATACCTACTAGAAAGGAATACTTGAAAAGGATAACAAACATTTCCCACACTGAGGAAGCAAGTTTGGTGCAACTACCAAAAATAGAATATGTAGCTCAGCTATGTAATGACAGGAATTATAATAAAAATGAAATTCACAGTGTCTGTTAAGGAACTATCTACTAGAAACAATTGAAGACCCAAAAGAAAAAACAAAACAAAACCAAACTCCTTGCTAAGTCAGATAGTGAAGAATTGAGTTAGAGGACTATTTTTTTTTGAAGTCTGTACCTATTTAAAACTAAAATATGTAGACCACTAAACATATCCACAATGTCCCATTTCATATGCCTACACTTAATGGCAGTGAACACTATTACTCATTCACTTGTTTCATCAGAAGGGGATTGTCTTTCATATTTGAGTATTCCAATCACTTCTGAATGGCTTGACACTCCACCCTAGATGTTTCACAAGGAGCCTTTCTTTTCTTACTATATCCTTCCCTTTTTTGCTTCCTCTTTTTCCTTATTTTGTACAATAAGTCCTGTATTCATTTATCAGTTACTTCCTGACTGACAATGTATGATGACACGGGCTGTGTATGTGAATCTGAAGTAACAATAGCTACTGAAAAAGAAAGCTCAGCTTACATTAATGGTTGAGCTACTGGAATGTAGTACAATTAGGTAGTTTTGACCTAGTGGAAGGTGTCATTTTCAGGGGTCAAACATTTGTAGAATCTATCAAATCTATTTGTTTTAAACACTTGTTTCTCTGGGGCGTAAATAAGAGCCATAAGAAAGACAGGATGTTGAAAATCTGGTCTGTGAAAAGGAGGTGTTTAGCTGAAAAGGACCTTAGGAAACAAATAATTATTAAAAGAAGATTATCCAGACAGAACTGGAGTTTTAGCAGACATTTCTCTTTGCTGTGTCAAGAGAAGACTTAACATTGGTCTAGACAACAAAATACCGTGGGCTGAAGGGAAAGTAATGGAAAATATTTCTTTTTTATTATTTATATTTTGGAGTAATTGCCAGAACCAGTGTGGACACAGAGGCAAGGAAAGGTGGTCTTAATTTGCACAGACATTTAAGATGAAACTAATTGCAAAAGCTGGCATTCCAGTGTGGTTAGAAAAGAACTAATGCAAAGGATGAAAAGGTTTTCAACCTGAGCAGTGGGTATAATGAAGTCAGTTAGTGAGCACAAAACATAATGTGGTTTCAGGCTGATGATTAGGGGATGAGCTTAGAGAAGTCCTTGCTATAAATCCTTCTTTGGAAGGATTAGGAGAGAAGTATAAGAGTAGGTTAAAGACTTTGAACTAAGATTAATGTATTGTTATCACAGGTTGCTATCAACCATTATTACTATACTAGTTGAAAATAATTTGGGAAGAGACCTATTTGGGGACCATTTACATGGAGAACATGGCTTAAAAGAAAGAATTCTTGAGATTCTACTTCACATTAGTCAGAAGAATGAAAACTCAGGTGATAGCAGATGCTGGCGAGGATGTGGAAAAAGAGGAATACTCTTCCATTGCTGGTGGGATTGCAAGCTGATAAAACCACTCTGGAAATCAGTCTGGCAGTTCCTCAGAAGATTGGACACAGTAGTACCTGAGGACCCCACTGTACTACTGCTACCCAAAAGATGCTCCAAGATACAGAAAGGACACATGATCTACTAAGTTCATAGCAGCCTTATTTATAATAGCCAGAAGCTGAGAAGAACCCAGACATCCCTCAACAGAGGAATGGAAACAGAAAATATGGTACATTTATTCAATGGAATACTACTCAGCTATTAAAAACAATGAATTCATGAAATTCTTAGGTAAATGGATGGAACCAGAAAATATCATTCTGAGTGAGGTAACCCAATCACAAAAGAACACACGTGGTATGCACTCACTGATAAGTGGATATTAGCCCAGAAGCTCAGAATACCCAAGATATAATTCATAGACCACATGACACTAAAGACAATGGAAGAGCAAAGTGTGGATATTTTGGCCTTTCTTAGAAGGGGGACCAAAGTAACCATGGGAGGAAATACAGAGACAAAGTGTGGAGTAGAGACTGGAGGAAAGGCCATCCATAGACTGCTCTACCTGGGGATCCATCCCATACACAGTAATCAAACCTGGACAATATTGTGGATGACAACAAGTGCTTTCTGACAGGAGCCTGATATAGCTGTCTCCTGAGAGGCCCTGCCAATGCCTGACAAATACAGAGAGGGGATACTCTCAGCCAATCATTGAACTAAGCACAGGACCCTAATAGAGGAGATAGAGAAAGAACCCATGGAGCTGAAGAGTTTTGCAGTCTAATAGGAGGAACAACAAAATGAACCAACAGTAATCCCCAGTGCTGCCAGGGACTTAATCACCAACTAAAGAGTACACATGGAGGGACCCATGGCTCCAGCCAAATGTGTAGCAGAGGATGGTCTTGTTGGACAACAGTGAGAGGAGATGCTCTTGGACCTGTGAAGGCTCATTGCCCTTGTGTAGGGGAATGCCAGGACAGGGAAGCAGCAGTGGGTGGGTTAGTGAGCAGGGGGAGTGGGGATAAAATAGGGGGTTTTCAGAGGGGATACGAGGGAAGGGGATAACATTTGAAATTTAAATAAAGAAAATATCTAATAAAAATAAAAGGAAATAAAGAATCTGAAATTGCCTAATGGTGTATGTGTGTATGGGTGCGTGTGTTTGTGTGTGTGTGTGGTATTATTAATGAGAAACTGACAAAAGCATGCTGAACACAGTGCAAATGGAGCAGGAAGTGAGCCAATGGAGGATTATATAATACAGGAAACCATAAAGAATTCCACGAAGTGTATGAAGGAATTTTATAAAACAGAAGGTAAGATTGAGTTATGCACTCCATACAGAAGTCATTGGCATCCTTGGTAACAGGTACTTCTAAGAAGTCAATGGTTTGAAAGCTCCCTTGAAATGAGCTCCAGAGAAACCTGGAGGAAATGACAGGGCACAAAAGAATTCCACTCTTTGCAGGCTTTGGGTATGGAGAGGCACAAAATATTGGGCCAGACAGAAGCTTAAGAAAATTGTCCCTCTTCTTTTAAGATGGGAAACTGAATAACATATTTGTATGTAATAGAAATGATCTGATGAAAAAAAGTGTCATCAGCATAGGAAAAAGAGGAACATTTACTAAAGAGAGGTTTGAGACTCAGGACAGGAAATTAGATTCAGTGAAAGGCTGAATATGCACTATGCATGTCAAAGAAGAGAAAGAACAGGCTAGATTATGGTCTCTGTAGCAATTGTCACTATCATAATTAGCCACATTACTTCTCTATTGCCGGTATTAAAGTACTATGCATATGTTTAAAGAATAGAAAATCCAAAGACAGTCTCAATAGAAGGACGTTGAAGAGCTGGGTGGTGGTGGCGCATGCCTGTAATCCCAGCATTTGGGAGGCAGAGGCAGGAGGATTTCTGAGTTCAAGACCAGCCTAAACTACAGAGTGAGTTCCAGGACAGCCAGGGCTACACAGAGAAACCCTGTCTCAAGCATTTTTTTTCTTTTTTGGCTAATATCCACTTATCAGTGAGTACATACCATGTGTGCTCATTTGTGACTGGTTTACCTCACTCAGGATGATATTATCTGTTTTCATTTATTTGCCTATGAATTTCATGAAGTCATTGTTTTTAATAACTGAGTAGGACTCCATTGTGTGAATGTACCACATTTTCTGTATCCATTCCTCTGTTGAGGGACATCTGGGTTGTTTTCAACTTCTGGCTATTATACATAAGGTTTCTATAAATGTAGTAGAACATGTGTTCTTGTTACCTGTTAGAGAATCTTTTGGGTACCTGCCCAGGGGTGTACAGCTGGATCTTCAGGTAGAACTATTTCCAATTTTCTGAGGAACCAAGAGACTGAATTCCAAAGTGCTTGTACCAGCTTGCAATCCCACTAATAATGGAGGAGTATTCTTCTTTCAACACATCCTCACCATCATCTGCTGTCACCGGAGTTGATCTTAGCTATTCTGACTGGTGTGGGGCAGAATCTCAGGGTTGTTTTGATTTGCATTTCCCTTAAGACTAAAGATGTCGAACATTTCTTTAGGTGCTTCTTGGCCATTCAACATTCCTCAGTTGAGAATTCTTTGTTTAGCTCTGTAGCCCTTTTTGCATTAGGTAATTTGGTTCTCTGAAGTCTCACTTCTTGAGTTCTTTGTACACATTGGATAGTTGCCCTCCATTGGATATAGGATTGGAAAAGATCTTTTCCCAATCTGTGTATTGCCAGTTTGTCATATCAGCAGTGTCCTTTGCATTGCAGAAGCTTTTCAATTTTGTGAGCTCCCATTTGTCAATGGTTGATCTTAGAGCCTGAGTCATTGCCTGTGTCCAAGTGTTTGAGGTCCTTTCCGACTTCCTCTTTTAATAGATTCAGCATATCTTTTTTTATATAAAGGTCCTTAATCCACTTGAACTTGAGCTTTGTACATGGAGATAAGGATGGCTCAATTTGCATTCTTCTACATGCTGACCACCAGTTGAACCAGCACCATTTGTTGAAAATACTGTCTTTTTATTCACTGGATGGTTTTAGCTCCTTTCTCAAAGAACAAGTAATCATAGATGTACAGGTTCATTTCTAGGTCTTCAATTCTATTCCATTGATCTACCTGCCTGTCACTGTACCAATAACTAATGCAGTTTTTATCACTATTGCTCTGTAGTACAGTTTAAGGTCAGAAATGGTCATTTCCCCAGAAGTTGTTTTACTATTGAGAGTGATTTTTGCTATCCTGGGTTTTTTGTTATTTCCGATTAATTTTAGAATTGTTGTTTCTATCTCTGTGAAGAATTGAGTTGGGATTTTGATCGAGATTGCATTGAATCTGTAGACTACTTTCGGTGTGATGGCTGTTTTTACTATGTTAATCTGCCGATCCATGAGCACAGGAGAACTTTCTATCTTCTGAAGTCTTCTTTGATTTCTATCTTCAGAAACATGAAGTTCTTGCCACACTGATCTTTCACTTGCTTGGTTAGAATCACAACAAGATATTTTATATTACTTGTAACTATTGTGAATGGTGTTATTTCCCTAGTTTCTTTCTCAGCCCATTTATCTTTTGAATAGATGAAAATTACGGATTTTCTTTTGATTTGACTAAGCACTGGGCCACCAACCCACTAACAGTTGGTAATGGAGGTTAGCAGCTAGGTGAAGAACTGAAGGAGCTGTAGGGGTTTGCAACCCAATAGTTTAGCAACCCCAACCAGACTTCCTCAACACTCCCAAGGACTATACTACCAACAAAAGTGTACACATGTAGGGACCCTTGGCTCCAGCTGCATATGTAGCAGAGGATTACCTTGTCTGTCATCAATAGGAGTGGGGGAGCCTTGGTCCTGTGGAGGTTGGATGTCCCAGTATAGGTAAATGCTAGGGTGCTGAGGCAGGAGTGGGTCAGTGGATGGAGGGGCACCCTCATAGAAGCAGGGGAAGGTGGGAGGGGATAGCTGGTTTGTTAAGGGAAACTGGAAAGGGAGATAACGCTTGAAATGTAAATAATAAAATAATCATTAAAAATGAAAAAATACAATATTTTCTAGATTGACTTAGTGCCTGTGTTTTGTCTGACTTCTGAGAATAATATATGTACAGAAAAAGATAATGTCAATTATACTGATGCCTACATGATGTGAAAAGTAGACTGAGTATGTAGTGACTTACCTGAGCATATCTAGTTGAAATAAGCATGATATTAAGTAGCAAGGTCTTATGATAATAGTAAAATATCAAGTCCACACCCCATTTTCAAATGATAAGAAAAATGACTTTGGATTTAACTAAATATACACTTACTGAATTTAAATGGTATGAAAATGTTAAATTCATAGTTAACGCAGCAAGTATCTATGGAAAGAAGCAAAATTTGAGAAAAAAATCATTCTTTTTATGAGGTGAGTATGGAAAAGTAATGGTGGTTAGTAGTACTTGCTACTCTTACAGAAGACCTGGGTTCTATTCCCAGTACACACAGGATTGCTCATAAGTGCCCATAACTATGTATGCAGGAATTTTAATGTCCTCTTTGGATGTCTGTCAAGCAAGCCAAACAGACATACAGTCAAAACTCATATATATGAAATAAAATAAATAAATCTAAAAAAGCTGAGAAGCTGATTAAGCAACTATAGTTCAGAACGCACAGTACAATGTTTAAGATGTTCACAGAATCCTGAGAACAGAAGGGAAAGAAACTGGATCTTTGAAAAGATAGAGCAGAGTGAGTAAAGACCTCTGTGTAGATGTTTAACCAGAATTTATAAAGAGTACTTAAATCCACAATGGATTTTTCAAAGTGCTAGATGAGCAATAGTCCAGAAAAAGAAACTAGTACAAAGCCAGGCGTCCTTCCCCAAATCAACTGACCAGCATACTGTGGAGAGACCGCTTAAACATGGGCATATTATAATTAGTATGTCTCATATATACACGAATGACACTGTACCATAGTTTTAAATAAGTGGACAAGTTTTTTGTAATGGTTTTAGTATATTACAACCTAAACCATACAGCATGGACAATAAAACTTGTTTTAAATAGTTCTCTTCATTTCAAAATAACATTATGTCTGTTTCATTCAGAGTATTGCATGTTTAGCACTGCTTTTTTTCCATAGACTAATTTATTTCCATAGCTCCCAAGAGAATGTATTCAGCTTGACACACATTTACCTGCTAAATGTTGTTTTTCTATTAAAATTCATAAAGTCAAGCAAAACTCCAATTCAATAGACATTAAATGCTTTACCTCCCACCTGTCATCTGTACAAACCATATAATTTTCCTAAAATTATGCAAAAAATTAGCTAATTAAGTTTTAATTTGCTAATCCTTGTTCAGTTAAACTAGTGACATATGTAAATTGGCTGCTAAGCCTTTTAAAATTTCAAAGCAAATGATAAACAAAATTTCTTGAGTTTAAAAAAAATAAGGAATCTAGTAATTGACTTAATATAGTGGTGGATAGTTTGAAAAATCCTATATTTTGTTATAAGCAAAAATCAGCATATTAACAAAAACTTAAGTGTGATAATTATAATAACATAAGGCCCATCAATATATAAGAATAAAGAAAATAATTGTCAAAAGACAATGCATGCCAATTTTTATGAAATTTTACTAATTTTATAGATTTTCTAAAACAATTATTTAATTTTCTTTGCCTGAAAAATGAAACAAGTATCTAGTATACTTATTAGAGAATTAATTGTAATCATTAGCATTTGATTTCAATAAGAAATGAATTGTCAAATATCAACATGATTTCTTAAAATCATTATGATTTACCAATTATGGATAGATCCAAGTTACTATAGTTGATATATTAAATATTCAGAATTAAGGCATCTGAGCTTTTGGAAGGTATACTGTGCCTACCATTGTGAGTATTTTTGCATATTTTCACATGCATGAGGTAACAGATATCTACTGAAAGTTCAGTTTTTAAAAAAATACAAGTTATTAAAGGTAACCAACTACATGAATTTCTTTAGGAAATATCTATTAAGTGCTCTATTTCTTTGACACATACTATAATTTCTTATAATATTATTAATTGTTACAGCACTAGAGATCTACTTGAGGATATTGCATGCTAGGCAAGGGCCCAGTCCTTATCTAACATTGTTTACAGTAATTGAGTAATATTTTGAAGATCCTAAAATGATTTGAAATATCATTCATCTAATCTATAATTGAGAAATCACTCAGGCCATTCTCATGTACTGTTTGGAAAAAGCTTCACATTTCTACTAGTTTAAATACCTTTGTGACAACAGAAAAGCAATACTGGTGATTACCATCTCTACTACTTTCTTCAAAGTAGTATAGTTGGCCTTATTACATCCTATAATTATCTACAGAGACAACTATTGAATAAAACAGAACAGTGAAATTGATCACATTCTTGTTGAAATCTAGTTACTAGTTAATCCTAGAGTCAGCTTGCTTATTGGTGGCTTTTTAGATACAACTCATTGGAGAGGGGAAACTCAATGGAATCATCTACCTTGAGTTCTACTGAAGTCACAATTCTCAGTACAGTTCTTCGGTTCTTGGTGATTCCATCTGCCAAGTGTTTATATGCATGACCAAGCTTGCTAGGAAACTTATGTTTATCTTTGCTCTGTGCAATTTACCATTATTATAAACATTATTAACCTTTAAAACAATGCTTTATACTGTAATGTGTGACTTAATCTTCTAAGTTCATCCAAATATCACAACTAGATAAAATTCCATGCCATTATGTATTTGAGTTGTCCAGGTTTTAAGTGAAGTTTTAGAGATTGTCTTAGCTTTGGACTCTATAGATATCTATTACAGGCATTCTTAAACAGTTTGAAGAAATTTGTCATTCAATAATCTTTTGCTTACACAAAAATAGGAAATTATTTAATTATTTAGTTGAATTCATGTATTTATTGAAAGATTTCTCTGAATATACTGTCATTAAACATGGTATTGATAAAACTACAAAATTAATTGAATTAGTTCCATTAAAACCTATAAATACATATAATCTCATAAACATGACTTTAAGAACAATTACACCACTCACTTAATTTTATAAATACACTTTCTATTAAATGCCCATTGACATTCTTCAGAAGACCTTTGAAACAATTGCCAACATGGAAGATTAGCAAACAGGCAAAGAGCCACTTGCTATGAAGGACATTTCATGTTCTATCAGCAGAGAGTAATCAACCAAAAATTAATCCTTTTCATGTTGTGATTCATATATCTGTGAAGTGCAATGCGATCTTGACATTGGGAATTACTGTTGCTTGCAATCAGGCAATAGTAATGCTATTCAAGTGACACCATTATGTGAGGTTTCAATTAGTTCACACAATGGGGGGGGTCTTCATAATTACAGGAGCGTGTGTCAAACCAGTATCAGGGAAACACTGACACTTGAAAACAGAGACACTTCAGGGAATCAATCAATGACTGTCTCTCCTCATCAGTCCGCTTAGATGTTACTCTCAAGAGTTGATTAATAGGGGTGTCTTTGGAGGTTTGCGTTTCAGATGTGGAACTTGGTGAACTTTCATTTTTTATTGTTGCTCCAGTAACAATGGCTTGTCTCATTATGTAATGATGATAAAAGTGTAGAGAATCCCTTCAGGATTAATGGATAGAGAAAGGTAGTCTTGTGTACCAGAAGAGTTGCTAGTTACTAAAGCTTATCTATCATTCATTCTTCAAAAATAGGTTAAAAATATGCTTTTTTTTTGCTTTCTTGAGTTAAATAGATGGTAAAAAAACACACCAAATGCTGTCAATTCATATTCACTGTGGAAATTCTTATACACAAAGTGATGGGTATATTTGAGTTTACTATAATAGGTATAATTAAATATGATAACATATGCAACATATTCATCTGTTCACATGACTAAAATCTGTGCATCCTAAACGTTCAGTACTGTGTTAAATGAACATGAATGGTAATTCTAGCACTTAAGATGCTTTCATGTTTTCCATGTTTGAAGAATATAATTTTTTGTGGGATTCTAATCACAAGTTCAAATGTCTTTTTTTACTGGGCTCATTTTCAGAACACAAAAACAAACACAAACATGAAAAAATGCTACTCGGAATGTAATACACACAATCATGTATAGTAGGAACAAGTGTAAACACAGCATTTTACCACACAAAACAATGATGTCTTCTCTTAGATAAGAAGAACCAAGAACATTGTGCTTATTCCAACATTCTTAAAAAAGATAGGAAGAAGTCAGTTTAGTGTACTAAGCAAAAACATACAACAGCTAGGAAGAACACTGGCACTTTGAACAGGTGAAAAATCTTTTTGTCCAAACCAGACTCTGGAGGTAAATGTTTAATATAAAACAACCCCATCTTAATGAGAATTTAAAGAGGTCCCTGAAGCAGCTGATGCTGTGCCTTGGACGCAAGCAGAGTTGGATCTACACTTTATAATCTAATGGAAACTTAATCTGTCGAAGACTAAAGAAAAATAAAGAGGTGTTTTACAATTTAAAAATCTATAATTTAAGACAATTTGGCCTATGGGAGAAATATCCACTTTTCTCAAACCAAATTACTAAATATAATTTTGTTTTTAATGAAAGTTTTATAAAGTATATATAATATTGAGGAACTTAAGATTGTTCATATTTGTAATTTTTATTAGATTGAAGCACTTTAGAAGGTAATATTTGTTATGTTTGAAAACAAACTAGTTATAGATAAAATATTAAGGACATTTAATCTATTAATGAAGAAAATAACAAGAAGAGGAGAAACGTTGTAATTAAGGCCAGTGTTACCAAACACTGAGAGTGAAATCTTTGGATTATGTCAAATTATAAATTTTGTCAAGGTTAGCAAAATTACTTTGGAATTATTGGTCTCTAAATTTTGAATTACAATATTCACAAACATTAATAATTTAAGAGATATACCTCTGGGTGATGGCATCTTCAAAGTTCTTAAATTATCTATCAAGGTTATTAACTTATGTTAAGCCAATATAGTTACGGATAAGTTTGAATAAAAATATCCACAAATTTTTATTGAATGAATAATGGTTAATGCAGTTACATACTAAATTTTGTATTGATTCTCTTCCTGCTGTCTGCTGGTACAGATGTAGAAGTCTCAACAACTGCTCTAGAACCATGTCTGTAAGCTTGCCACCATGCTTCTTTGCTATGATGATAATGGATGAAACCTCTAAAACTACAAGTCCCAAATAAGTTTTTTTTTTACACAAATCTTCATGGTTCTGCTATCTCGTCACAGAATTAGAAACCTGAATAAACACTCAGGTATAAGACTTAATCTTCATGAGTGGTATAGCTAGGTTTGCTGGTAGTAATATATCTAATTTTCTGAGGAATCCTGGGCATATACCCAGAAGATGCTCCTACATGCAATAAGGACTCATGCTCTACTATGTTCATAGCTGCCTTATTTATAATAGCCAGAAGATGGAAAGAACCCAGATGTCCCTTGACAGAGTAATGAATATAGAAACTATGGTATATATACACAAAGGAGTACTATTCAGCTACTAAAAACAATGAATTCATGAAATTCTTAGGCAAATGGATGGAACTAGAAAGTGTCATCTTGAGCGAGGCAACCCGATCATGAAAGAACACATGGTATGTACTCACTAATAAGTGGATGTTAGCCCAAAAGCTCAAAATAAAAAGCTGCAATTCACCAAGCTCAAGAAGGAGGATTTAAGTGAGGGTGCTTCTGTACTCTAAAAAAGTAAGAAAATAGTCACAGGAGCAATAAGGGAGGCAAGGTGTGGAGCAGAGACTGAAGTAAAGGCTACCAGAGACTGCCCTACCTGGGGATTCATCCTATAAATATTCACTAAACCCTGATACTACTAAGGATGACAAGAAGTGTATACCAAAAAGGAGCATGCCATGATTGTCTCCAGAGGGGCCCTGCTAGAGTCTTACAAATACAGAGGCAGATGTTAACAACCAACCATTGAACTGGGCATGGGGTCCCCAATGGAGGAGCTGAAGGGGTTTACAGCCCCATGGGAAGAACAATGATTTCGGCCACCCAGACGCCCAAGACACCCAGGGACTGAACCATCAACCAAGGGGCACAATGGTTCCAGCCAAAAAATGTGGCAGAGGAACGCTTTATTGGGCATCAGTGGGAGGAATGGTCCTTGGTCAGGTAAAGGCTCAACAGAGGCCGGAAAAAAGGGAAACAGAGTGGGGGGGAGGGAGTGTGTTGGGTAGAGAGCTACATACATGGAGGCAGGGGGAAGGAAGAAGGGGAAGGGTTGGGAGTCTTAGGGGAGGGGAGATATCGGGAAAGGTTTTACCATTGGCAATGTAAATGAAGACGATAGTCAATAAAAAAATAATTAAAAAGAAGACATAATCTCCAATAGTTTTGATTTGCATTTCACTAATTACTATGGATTTTGAACAAGTCTTTAAGTATTTCTCAGCCATTTGTTGTCCCCACTTTGAGAATACTTTGTTTAGATCTGTAATCCCATTTTAATTGGGTCATTTGTTTCCTGGATATCAAAATCTGTGCAGTACTGCTGCTGAGGTCTGTGATGATATCCATGATCCTTATTGCACAAGAGGGCCTGTAGATGTCTGTGGTCTGTGTTCTCACCAGAGGCCATGTTGTGTCCATGATCTATGCTGCAACTAAAGACCATGTAGATGTTTCTGTTCTGTAATGCTACTTGAAATTATATTGATTCCTAAGGACCACATTACAGCCAAAGGCCACAGTAATGTCCATGGTCTGTGCTGCCACTTAGGGCCATGATTGTGTCTGTGATGCATGCTGCCACCAAGGGCTGTGTGGATGTCTATGGTCTGTATTGCCACTTGAAACCATCATCTATAGAAGGAAGGAAAGGTCCCTGGTCCTGGAAAGGCTTGATGCAGCATTGTAGGGGACTGCTAGGACAGAGAAGTGGAAAGAGGTTTATTAGGGAATGGGTAGAGGGAAGAGGGCTTATGGTACTTATTGGGAGAGGGGAACCAGGAAAGAGAAAATCATTTGGAATGTAAACAAAGGGTATAGAAAATAATATAAAAAAGAAAAGAAAAAAGAAAAGAAACCATAATCTATGATTCCCTGATTGTAAAGGGCAACCAAGCTTATTTTGTAGTGTTATTAATGATTTCAGACTCACAACTGAGAAGAGAAACATAAAAGGCTTCTGTGAAAATGCCCCCTCCTCCTCTCCAAAAAAAAAAAAATAAATAAAAATAAAACAGTGTAGATAGTAAGCCATTGAATAGAGTCTTCAAAATTGAGATAGGATTCTGAAGTGTAGTTCTTCACAATTTATGGCTACTGTCAGGGATTGTAGTGGGAAAGACTTTTTTTTGTATATATATTCTTTTATTTTCTATATTCTTTGTTTACATTCCAAATGCTTTCCCCTTTCCCAGTTCCCCTCTCTCCATATGTTCCATAAGTCCTCTTCTCTCCACCCATTCTCCCTCCAATCATTCCCCCTCCCTTTTGTCTGTCCTGGTACACCCCTACAATTCTGGATCAAGCCTTTCCAGGATCAGGGCCCTCTTCTTCCTTCTTCATGGGAATCATTTGATATGCTAATTGTGTTTTCAGTATTCAGAGCTTCTGGGCTAATTAATATCCACTTATCAATGATTGCATTCCATGTGTATTCTTTTGTGATTGGGTTACCTCACTTAGGATGATATTTTCCAGTTCCAACCATTTGCCTAAAAAATTCATGAATTCATTGTTTTGCCACCACTGCCTTCCTCCTCTTCTTCTACCTCCTCTTTCTCCTCTTCCTCTTCTTCCTCCTTTTTCTCCTTCTCTTTTTCCTTTTCCTCTCCCTCCTCCATCACCTCATCTTCCTCCTTTTCTTTGCAGGAGGAAACAATGGAGGAGAGGAACTGGGAAGGGTAGCAGGGGAATGTGATCAGTATGTATTATGTGAAACTCCCAAATAATCAATAAAAATATTATGTTGAAAAAAAGGATCTGTGAGGAATTTATTTGGAATTCTGGCTCTATGAATTTCTTTTTGGTTGGATGGACATTTTTATTATATTAATCTACCAGTCCATGATCATAGAGATCATTCCATCTTCTGAGATCTTCTTTAATATTTTTCTTCAATGTCTAAAATTTTATTTTTGTCATATACATAGTCTTTTTACTTAGTGTTTTCTTACAATATTTTATATTATTGAAGCTATTTATGAAAGGTTTTAGTCTACTGCTTACTTAGACAGTTAATGTAAAGAAATGACTTGGTGAGGAAGCACAAAATGATAAGAAGATTCTATCAAGAGCTGCTTGCCCCAAAGTTCTCCTGCACCAGAATGCATTCCCTTTCCCCTTTTTCAGTACTGAGAATTTACATTAGGACCTCATGCAGAGACTGTAAACACTGTACCCAATGAGTTACATTCATACTCTTCATGCCTTTACTCTGTTAGTATATATTTACAGTATTGGCAGAGAAATCTAAAAATAGTTAAAATTCACTGGAGATCAAGAAGAATAAATAGAATTCTTGCTAATGGCAGATGTATAATTGTTCTGATGCTAAAAGTCTCTAAGTAATCTGGAAAAAAATTCTCCAAACTAACCTTTGGGAACAAATCAGCAAAGATTTTCTGTACTGTATAATTCTGTCACCAATAGCCACAACTTCAATTCCCTTTGCATAGTGAAATAATTATTTGTTCATATACAGACTCTTACATGTCCTTGGGGATATCAGCAGAAGGTAAAAGATATAAATTATTTAAATAGCATTTTTAAATGTTTCAAAGAGATTAAGTAGTTTGGAATGACAATTTCCCTTCAAAAGAGGCAGTAGTATAGAGAAGGGCTGGGAAAGGAGAGACTTTTTAGTTATTTAAAGTCAATTTTCAGTTTTGACAGGATAAACTCAGGTGTGTGTATGTGTGTGTGTGTGTGTGTGTGTGTGTATGAGTGTGTATGTGTAAGAGAGACAGAGAGAGACAGAGACTGAAAGAAAGAGACAGAGAGACACAGAGAAAGAGAGAGACAGAGAGGGAGACGGAGAGAGAGAGACAGAGAGAGAGACTGCATGTATACTCTAAAATTTAAGTATATAATCCAATATCATTTGTGGAGTATAATAAAATTTTATGTGTTTCTGGGTTATGAAAATTGTAATTCTCTGATCTGAGCAACGGACAAGGATCATGGACTTTCCAGAAGGCTCTTTCTGAAATAACGTGTTCCTTCACTGATGGATTAAAAATATGAATTTTTGAGTGGGTCATCATTGGGACTGTGTACTTCAAGCCTGATTGTAAGAAGTATTTCCTATAGGAAGATGCTCAGAGGGACAGTAACTTGCTCTATTCCTTCCTGTTACTGATCTGCTTTGTTCCCTGTCTGTAAGAAAACTTCATCCTATGATAGTCTGAAATCTCTAAAATTATGAGAAAATTAAATCATTTTATACTCTAGCTGTTCCTGTGAGGTTTCTCATCATTGTAATTGTAAAACACACACAAGATTGCCTTAGCTATTGTTAATCCTTTTTATTACTATGCAAAATTTATGATAATTTTTGAATTTCTTCCAAGAGGAAAATATAGAATAAAACACCCAGAGATGATTCTAATACTTGCTTGAATCTATAAATCAATTGGGGGATGGACTTCTGAAAGAAAATCCTCATAATGCACTCACATCAGACTTATTTCCATTTATTTCAGTCTTCCTTAACTTTGTTCTCTATATTTTATAATCTTAGTGAGTATTGCAATTATTTATTTTTTTAACTTATATTTAAATTCATTTGGAGCTTTGAAAATATTGGTTTCTAATTTAATATTCAGTGTCTATCTCTAACCTACAGAAATTCAACTGATATCTGATATCCCTGAATGCTGCTGAAAATGCTACTTTAAATCATTTGTTTATCAGTGAAGTTTTTCTTTATGAAAAAATATCTTCAACTAAATATAATGTAATATCTTTACTTCTGACCTGGATTCCCTTAATTTTGAAATTTTTTCTAACTTAATTGTCCTTGCTAGACTACCTCTTAAAATATTCATTAGTCATTAACAAGACATAGGCCCTCTTATTTTTTTCCCACGAAATTAAAGGGAAAGCAGTCTTTTAACCAAGGTACTCTGTCAATGGGAGTTTTTATAGCTGTTTTTCACATGCAAAATAATGTTCAAAATTCTTTTTTATTCTCGATTATTTGCATGTTTTATCATTAAATTGTTACTGAATTTATCCAACTCCTTTCTGCTTCTCTTCAGGAGAATAAATACATGTATCTGACTCCTTGGCTTTTGTTTTTGTTTTGTGTTTTAAGTATTTTACTTTTAAATTCCAAATGTTGCCTCCTTCCAGATCTCCCCTCCCAGAGTTCTTCACACTATCCGTCCCCCCACCACTAAGGGAGTGCTTCTCCCCCTGCACACTCACACCCACCTCACCCCTGCCATGGAGCATGAACGGCAGTCCTCTGCTGCATGTGTAGCAGGGGCTATGGACCCATCCGTGGATACTCTGGCTGGTGGCTGGCTCTGGAAACCCGGAGGGGTCCACATTAGTTAATACTGCTGTTCCTCCTACAGAGTTGCAATTCCCTTCTCCTTCTCCTTTCACCTTTCCCTAACTCTTCCACAGTGATCACTGACCTTAGGCCAATGGTTGGCTCTAAGTATCTGCATCAGTCTCAGTCACCTGCTGTTAGAGTCTTTCATAGGATACCCATGCTAAGCTCCTGTCTGCAAGCACAACATAGCATCAATAAAAATGTGAGAGTTTGGTGCCCACCCATGGGATGGATTCCAAGTTGAGGAGATCACTGAATGGCCTTTCTTTCTGTCTCTGCTCCATTTACCCCCTGCATTTCCTTTAGACAGGAGCAATTCTGGTTCAAATTGGAACCAGAATTTGGAATGTGTGGGTGGCCCCATCCTCAACTGGGGGCCATGTCTGTCTACTGGGGGAGGTCTCTTCAGGTTCCATCTCCCACTGTTAGGCATTTTGGCTGAAGTCATCACCATTAATGATCCACTGCTTTAAGTTGTTTTGAGATGTAAAACTACCCTTCTATTCAATTGGTCATGGTAAATAATTTCCTCTATAAGCTATAAGATTTGATTTCTAGTAGTTTATTTTCATTTTTGCTCATATAATGATATCGGATGTGGTTCTATGGTTTTACTATAATGCATTTATCTCATTTTGGTATCAGGTGAACTGGTCCCATAAAATAAATGAGACACATTTTCTCATAAGTTTTGAAAAGTTTCTGAAGAGTTGTTATTAACTTTAGCTTTAAATTTTTATAAAATGTTTTAGTAGAGCCATCTGGGCCTCAGAATTATTGTTTCCTTAAATTTTTCATTTTCTTTTAATAAATTTATGGTGTTTGCCTTGTGGATTAAAAAAAAATCTTGTAATCATGTTTCTTATACTAGTAGTAACATTTCTTAATAGTATATTATTGTAATTGATTATTTTGATATTGTATGCATAAGTTATTTTAGACTTTTCTAATTTTTTATTACTCTGTATGTATGGTATCTGTATGTATGATGTTTAGGGGTTCATGGGGTAGTGTGCATATATGTATACTCTGGGTGTTTGTGTATGTGTGCAAGTAGATGACTGAAAAAAAAGAAACAGAGATTGAGAGAGAGAGAGTGATTGAAAGAGGAGAGAGAGCAAGAGCAAGTGAGTGAGAGAGAGAGGTTGAAAGGAGATTGACAGACACACACAGATGGGGTGGAGAGAGAGCGATGCCTTGAGTACCATCTGATATCAGAGGACAACTCCAAGCAGTCACTTCAGTCTTACAACTTGTTTAAGCTACAGCGTCTTTTGTTTGGGATTATTTTAACTGGTCTGCATAATTCTGGGTGAATTTTCTGTCACTGGCTCCCACTTTATGTATAATTGCAGCACTTGTAGAAAGTGCTGCAATTATTAATGTACACTAGCACATTGATCACAGTTTTAAAAATAAATGTTTATTGCATTTTTATAATTTCACACTTTACATTTCCATGATTTGTCCACCCCCTCCCTCTAATAGAACTCCTCCCATTTCACCTCAAATTCCTTATGTTCATAGCCTCTTATATTTCAATTGTTAATGTTTTATATATATATATGTATATATATATGCTGAATAGAAATATATATGTGTATTATATATATATGATTTGTAAATATAACTAATTGAATCCCTTTAATTTCCCTTTAATTTTACTCTCACTAATGTAAATGTAAATATATATGTATACACACACACACACACACACACACACACACACACACATATATATATATATATATATATATATAGCTTAGGGCTGATTACATTGTATTAGATTACTATCTGGGGAGTGTGTCCCTGAAAAATATTGATTCTTCCTCTCAGCAGCTGACATTAATCGTCTATAGCTCTTAATGTATGGGTGGGGTCATATGAGATTTCCCCTCCTAACATGACATGTTAATTGGTGTCAGTTTTCAATCTTTGTTAGGCAATCACACAGTTGAGATGTCATGGGTATAGGTGTGAAATAGTGTCTTCTATACAAAAGATAAGAGTGGTAGCTTTTGATTTTAACTAGGTTCTGGAGGTGAGAGCTCTAGACTTGGGCTTTTGTAGCAAGCTCTTTAACAACATACCCTAGGATGAGAAAGAAACTTTTTCTTATGTATTTTTCTCCACTGTTATCTTGACTTCACCACTCTTCCCATCTGAACTGTATTTCCTGACAATAAATAGCTTCAGTTCGTTTTCCTTGAGTTTAATTTTTAAAGGCAAAGGATACATTTGAAACAACTATTGTTTCACTAATGTGTGCACATTTCCAATAAGAGTTTGTTTTATTAGGATTTAATAAATTTTGTTAATTTCTATCTTTATTTTACTCAGATAAAACTGTTCATTATCTTCTGTGACTTTCACTGATTTCAGTAACTTAAGATATTCAGTATAAAATTTCATTTTTTCTGACATATTTGTTCCTGATACTGATTTCTGTTTTAATAATTCATAGCTGTAGAACAGACTTAGCATATTTGAATGCTTTTGATGTAATGGTACCTACTTTACTTTATAACCATTATTTGAATCTTTTAAATCTATCTTTGCCACATTAAATCAATGCACTTCCTGCTGTCCTTCAGTGGAATATTACAGAGGTGTCAACTTCTTCTTCAGATAGATTGACTGTTTGCTTTATTTTAGTTTATTTTGTTTTGTTTTAAGTTTCTACTCTTTGAGTGTTTTTTATCTAATCTAATTTTCTATCAGTTATTAAATATGAGTTACTTGTGTCTCCAACTGTTATTGCTAAATAATCATTCTAATAATTCTATCAGTTGCAATCCTGTATTTTGATTTCATATATGTCACCATTTCTTGACTCCAATAAGCTTCATTTCATATATTCCTTTGAATTATTATTTTTAAGTGAATTAAATTTTAGATGATGATCTAAAAGTTTTATTAGACATACATTATGACATAGAGTTCTTTCTCTATGTCAGTTACTGGGAGAGAAGACCAGCATATTATTACACTATGTGGTTTAAGTGGCATGATTATACTTCTTGATGCTTACTGTGTTTTCATCTATATTCAGGCAATCAGTAGTCATCCACTACTTATAATTTGAATTTTCATGTAATACATTCTGAATTTTTGTATATCTGGTAATTAATTTTTCTTATTTTTATTTTGATGTGAAATTCACATATAATGAAGCAATATCTGCAATAAATAAATGAAATTTAGTAATAATGAATGTAATATTATGTTCCACTTTGTGGAGATATTTTAGTGACTCTAAGTTTTTATTTGCTATCTATTCCTCTTCACTGTTGTGAAAATGACAGAGTGTTATTTTTGATTTGCATTTTTTTGGTGAGTTACATTAATGATTTGCATTTTTTTGGTGAGTTAATGGTAGAGACATTAATCTCTTCCCAATGTCTAGTGTGTGCAATAAGTGGTGTCTGTTTGGCTGCTTTAGGAAGTGAGTCTTTGTCTTCCAATGTGAACATTTTTATTATGACACTCCTCAAGTCTTGCCTGATTTCCTTAGATGTATGTGGGATGAAGGTACAACTTAAGAGGAGGAAGACCACAGAGAGGCTGTTTTGAGGCAAACACCAAGAAGTCAACCATCCAGGCACTTTGCAAAACTGCTTAACCTCAAAGAGCTAACCCTGACCACCATCCCCACATGGATGCTCATCCTCTCCCTCACCCAACCTGAAGGAGGAATGAGGGTGGCCACACTGCAATTTCAGAAGCTGTTCTTAGTAGTAGTCTTCTTTTTGGAATAATGCTTTTCTATGATTCATTTCCTTAGTACAAATTCTAGTAAGTACCTTTAAATTATTGTTTTTATCATTACTTCTATTGTTTAAGGTCTTTACATTTTCAGGGAAAAAAACAGTGTTTTCAAAATTGTTTGCTCAATCAATTTAAATGTTTTTGCCTGACCTTGATTATTTATTTTAAGGGAGTAACCTTCAATGAACTTTCTGAATTCATATAACTACAAAGATACTAAATTTCAAACTTGAGACATAGTTGCTCATTATGATGAGCTAGATTTTGTGTTGAATAGTTTAATTCAAGTTTTCATATTAAATTTTTTGCATTTTTCCATTTTGGTTTTATAATTGATTTTTTCTTTAATTCTTTATTTTGTAATTATTTATGCTCTTTTAGAAATTATAATTGAATTTCATAATGTTTCTTTCCCTAAAGCATATACATATATACATAATATATATATATTTCTAAATACTTAAGTACACCCTAAGCAGTTGGTATACTGTTACTTGTATGTTTTGAAACAATTTACAAATACAGTGATACTCAGTTAATATCGATATTCTTTTATACCTAAGCTAAGAATTAAAGCTATAAGACTTCTTACAATATTAAAAGGTATTAGCATATTAACTGCTACACTGGATGCTTCTAATTTATTAAGTCAAGGCTTTCATTGCATGTAAATATATTTCATCATTATTTTTGGCCCAATAATAAGCCAAATATTGCTGTCTCATAGACAGGTATCTAAATATATCTCATTATTATTTTTTGCCTAACAATATGCCAGGGATTATCCTCTTATAGACAAAATTCTGTTGCTTGTGAAATTTACAGTAATCAACAGAAGTAACAAGAAATAACGTGACTTAAGCATGACTGAAGCTCAGATTTCAAAATGTTTAAATGTAGCTGGGGAAGTTGAAACATTTCAGCATGTTCATAGCTGAAATGGTATCTTTAGCATCATCTAACAGCATGATTAAACTGTCAATAGCACAAAATGACAACCAGCAGACTGGGAGAAGATCTTCACTAATCCTACATCCAATAGAGGACTAATATCCAATATATACAAAGAACACAAGAAGTTAGACTCCAGAGAACCAAATGACCCTATGAAAATGGGGAACAGAGCTAAACAGAAAATTCTCAACTGAGGAAACTCGAAGGGCTGAGAAGCACCTAAAGAAATGTTCAACATTCTTAGTCATTAGGGAAATGCAAATCAAAACAACCCTGAGATTCTACCTCACACCAGTTAGAATGGCTAAGATTAAAACCTCAGGTGACAGCAGATGCTGGCAAGGATGTGAAGAAAGAGGAACATTCTTCCAGTACTAGTGGGATTGCAAACTGGTACAACCACTCTGGAAATCAGTTTGGCGATTCCTCAGAAAATTGAACACAGTATTACCTGAAGACCCAGCTATACCACTCCTGGGCATATACCCAAAAGATTCTCCAACATACAACAAGGACACACGCTCCAATGTGTTCATAGTGGCCTTATTTATAAGAGAAAGAAGCTGCAAATAATCCAGATGTCTTTCAACAGAGGAATGGATACAGAAAATGTGCTACATTTACACAATAGAGTACTACTCAGCTATTAAAACAAATTCATGAAATTTTTAGGCAAATAGATAGACCTACATATGCTCAGAATACTCATACAATTCACAGACCACATGAAGCTCAAAAAGAAGGAAGACCAAAGTGTGTGTGCTTAGGTCCTTCTTAGAAAGTGAAACAAAATACTTTGGAGACAAAGTGTAGAGCAGAGACAGAAGGAAAGGCCATTCAGAGACTGTTGCACCTGCAGATTCATCCCAGATACAGTCACCAAACTCTGACACTATTGTGGATGCTAAGAAAGGCTTGCTGAAAGGAACCTAATATAGCTGTCTCCTGAGAGATCCTTCCAGAACCTTACAAATACAGAATCAGTTGCTTGCAGCCAACCATTGCACTGAATGCAGAGCCTCCACTGGAGGAGTTAGAGAAAAGACTGGGAGCTGAAGGGGTTTTCAACCACATAGGAAGAACAACAGCATCAACAAACCAGAGCCCCCCAGAGCTCCCAGGAATAAGCCACCAACCAAGGAGTATAAATGGCTCCAGCTGCATGAGAGGACAGTCTTGTCAGCCATCAGTGGAAGGAGAGATCTGATCCTATGAAGGATCTATAGATGTCCCAGTGTAGGGGAATCAAGGGGGGAGGGAAGTGGAAGTTGGTGGGTGGGTGGAGGAATACCCTGTAGAAGCAGGTGGAGAAGGATGGGATAGGGGGTTTCTGGGAGAGGAGAAAACTGGGTAAAGGGATACCACTTGAAATATAAATAAATAAATAAATAAATAAATAAATAAATAAATAAATAAATAAATAAAAAGAAAAATTTTGGCATCCATTTGGGAGCAATTCTTTGTGTAAATTTATCATATATTTTTCATTAATATTTATCTTCTTACATTTCTGTCTTCTAGAATATTCATATTCCTTTAATATGTCAGTTCACAATAAAGGAAAAAATAATATACTCATTTCAAATAATATATATTTCACATATTCATTGCATTAAACACTACTTATTCTCCTTATGCATAAGTATTCCTACTTACTGACTCTGAATATAACCTTCTATACTTAAATTAAGCATTAATAATTTTGCAACTGAATGAGTTCAAAGTTCTTTCCATATGTAATAATTCATGTAGCCTTGTTACAGTGATTGATTTCAGATTCCAGTTTTATTTAATGTATGTATCTTATTAAAAAAAAAACAAAAGAAGGAATGGAAATGCTTTCTTCGCCTCAGTCCGTGTAAACTGCATGCAACTGTTGAACAAATGTTTATTTTATTGGATAGAGCATAGAGCAGGACTTTGGTAAACAGTCACTAGCAAAGGTCAATTAAAGCTTATCTTTCACATAATGATTATATATGGGTGTTCTGCTTCAGAAACACAGGCTGAGCTGGGCAAGTCAGAACAAATGTGTCTTTTCTGGGTCATTGGATGTAAATGGCAAAGTATAGGATGCTTTAGTAAATGTTTCTGGTTCAGAAGTCAAGTACTTTGCTTCTGAGCTTGGATTCGTGATGATGTTCTGCCTCACAGACTTCTTTTAGATTCCACGTTTTGCAACAGTAAAGTTTATTAAACTGCCTCACAATACTTTGAATTTTTTAAAATATAATCTTGGTTTACATTCTAGTTGTAAGTATGCTCTTACTTTGGAAGATATCCAGGTATTCTCTGAATACTCAGTTTATCCTATGAAGTTGTTTCTACTTATACAAGCTGTTTTATGGACATTGTTCTTTTATTTTCTGTAATAAATGGAAGATGATGATACTATAATTATTTAATTCTGCATACTGAGAGTTGGTTAAAATGATTTATTGCAATATTGAATTTTTAGAACATAGCATGACTCCTGGCAAACACTGGCAGCTCAATAAATGTTTGCTAAATTAATTATAAATTTGTTAGCTATAAGATGTTTTCATTCATGTCTTGTTACATGAACTACATGTAGTTATATAAACTACAAAATATACATTAACTAGTTTAGAAGAAATATTCTTTTAAATAAATGGTAAAGGTTTGCTAGAGTACATTGGAGGGATTTTTGAAATATAAATTATTCTGTTACATTTAAAATTTTAAATATGTAAAGCACATGTGCTGATTCACTTACAGTTTTATAGTGTAGACCCACTAATAAATTAAAAATTAACTGAATAATTGCCCTCTTCATGGGACATTTTTCAATTAACTTACATAGGATGGCCCAGGATGCAGTGGGTGGTCTCACTGATAGGAGGTGGTTCAGACTTAAATCAGAAATTTAGCTAAACAAGATCCTGTGAAAAAGTCAGAGTGAGCCAGCAAGCAGCATCTGTCCACAGTTTTGCTTTGATTTCCTACTCTGTCCTCCCTTTATGATCAGTTATAACTTAGAAGGATAAGCCAACTACACCCTCTCTTATCCAAGTTACTTTCGGTCGGGATATTTCACCATAGCAACAGAATATAAGTATGGCAATATAGATGGAGTAAAACATGAATACATGGATGATGTTTGTGATCAAACTAGAGTGAGCAGTATATCCATAATTTCTTTGTATTGAGAACACTCAAAATCCTGTATACTCAACTGAGAAATAATAATTCACTATAATCACAGTTGCTTCATTGTACTAGAGAATCTAGAATCTAGTATTTCTTTTCAGCTGTGATCTTGTGCTCACCAACACATAATTAGTTTGTGTAAACAGAATGAAGAAGTCACTTTCTAATTTGGGAGAATAGAGGATTACTGATACAGCACTAAGATTATAGGATGCCTTCAAAGAAGGAACTGAGAAGGGTTTTGAAATTGTTCAGTGGGTTAGCTGTACACTGATAGATGAAACGGGAATACTATGTTTTAAGAAAGCAAATGAACACCTGCTAATAATTGGTTCACATATGCTTATAAAAATCACAAGTAGCTTTTGCATATCATCTTTAATCCTAACCCCTTGCTGTGTAAACTAGCTTAAGGATGAGGGTATATTAATTACCAAACATAAATTAAAAGAAAGTTTGTCAACTGTGATAGTTTGTATATGCTCTGCCCAGAGAGTGGCATTATTACATGTGGGAATGTTGGAATAGGTATGCCACTGTGAGTGTGGGCTTTAAGACTCACCCTAGCTGCCTGGAAGTCAGTCTTCTACTAGCACCCTTTAGATGAAGATGCAGAACTCTCAGCTCTGCCGGCATCATGCCTGCTGAAATGCTGCCCTGCTCTCACCTTGATGGTGATGGAATGAACCTCAGAACCTACAAGCCAGCCCCAATTAAATACTGTTGTTTATAAGATTTTTGGTCCTGGTGTCTGTTCACAGCAGACATAATTTGTGTATAGAATGGAAACAATCATTTTAAAATTCCAGTATAATCATACTAAGTGAGATAACCCAGTCTCAAAAGATCAATCATGGTATGTACTTACTGATAAACGGATATTAGCCTAGAAACTTGGAATACCCAAGACAAAATCCACATATCAAATGATATCCAAGAAGAACAGAGGAGTGGCTCCTGGTTCTGGAAAGGCTCAGTGCAGCAGTGTAGGGCAATACCAGAACAGGGAAGTGGGAAGGGGTGAATGGGGGAACAGGGGGAGGGAAGAGGGCTTATGGGACTTTTGGGGAGTGGGGAGCCAGGAAAGGGAAAATCATTTGAAATGCATATAAAAATATATCAAACACAAGAAATCTAGTATAAGATAGTGAATGTAAATTCACTATAGTTAATAATACTACTGTGGTTGAAACTAAGCAAATTTTAATTTTTGTCAAGCAAATCTTGTGCCTTTTTTACTATTGATGTTCCAGATCTACTAAAAGTTAGAATTCTATTTTGGAAGGTTAGATGAGTGGTTATTAAGAATAATTAAGCTTTAAAAGATGTTATATATTGTATAGATCCAGTGCCCAGATGAATGTTTAACAGCAGAAATTAATAATCTAATTTGAAATAAGCAGACATTTTTGAAAAGACATTCTATCTCATGAAGAAATATAAAAATGTCTGATAAGCTCATATGATATAAAATAGTAAACTTTAGGTAACTGCAAACCAAAAGCACGAGTTAATTTTTGATGCCAGGTGGATATTTGAAGATATAAAATAGGCTTTCTGCTAATTTTAGCCTGTGAAACTATTTTATACTTAATGATTATTGATGTATCTTATCAAAACGTCTACTGTTGTCATCTGGATCAAGGTTGTCACACATAATTAAATTCTGTGATTTTAGAGCTGAAAAGATGGCTCAGCAGATAAGAGCCCTGACTGATTTTTCAGGTGGTCCATGTTCGAGTTCCCGCACTACATGTTTGCTCACAGTCATCTATCTATACCTGAAGCTCCAGGGGATCTAGTGCGTTCTTCTCTCTCCCATGCATATATGTGGTAAGGCATACAGTCATACTAAGCATCCACATATATTAACAAAGATTAAAAAATATTCCTGCAGTTTTTGTGACTTGGGGATGATGGGTACTTTCTACAGTGCTTACCTAGCATGCCAGCACCTCATAAACTATGTAAGCTTTTACATGTTATAATCCCAGTATTGAGAGAAGGTACAAACTAGATGGAAGTGCAAGGACATCCTCAATACATAGCAAATGTCCTGAGATCAGCCTAAGATACATGAGTTTCTATCTCAAGAAGAAAAAACATATGCTCTTTTTTTAAATTAATAATTTTATTTATTTAGACACCAATTGTTGCCTCCCTCCCTCATCTCCCTTTGTAGAGTTCTTTCCCCCATCTCCCCTCCTCTTTGCTTCTGAGAGGGTGTTCCTCTGGATATCCCTCCACACTGGGGCATCAAGTCTGTCTAGGAGTAGGTGCATCCTCTCCATGCTGCCATATTCTGCTCTTTTATTCTGTCTTATAAAGTAGCAGGAGTCTTTGGAGTGAGGCCTACTTGGAAGCTTTGTCTGGCTCTATTGTTTTAAAGCACTTTAACTCAAGACAAATTAGTAAACCCCAGTGACCTATGCTTCCTTCTCTAAAAATAATGTTAATAACTGTGCCCTGATTCTGGTACCTGGAGAATTGTCTGATTTGTGTGAAGTGTCTAATAAATTGTTTGGCATCATCATTGCTAAGTAATGTTAATTTCTATTATATTATAATTAATTGTGGCCTTTTCATTGAATGCTTGTAGAGGTGAGGAAGATACAGTCTGAGCATGTGAACTGAATGTCATAAAAGAGGAAGATGCCTGGCAGAGAACAAGAGACTTGGAAACTTAGCCTGCTTATAGACCATCTTCTACTGAACATGAAGAAGCATGGGGACTATCTACATATTCCATAAAGAACACTAGAAGACTTTCATTAAGTAAACTGATCACTCCCAGATAGTAATTGAGATACACAGAAAAACAGGCAGAACATGGCATGAACACAGGTACATAATCTCACAAATCACACATATACACACACATACTTGCAGACACACACTTGTGGATATATATATATATATATATATATATATATATATATATATATATATGCTGATATGAAGCTGTCATCTGAACAAAGATTGCCAGCAAATCATCATCTCCATGATTTGAATAAAGAACTTCAAATAACTTTTAAAACTATAAGGTTATATAAGACACATACTAACTTTCAATATCTTGCTAAATTTAATTTGTTGCCAGTATTAATAGATAACCAATTGAATTAAAATTGACCCTCTTTGAGATTTTATTATAACAATATATATTATAATAATATATATGTTATATAATAAGATATAACACATATATCATTAGAACATATGATATTTAATATATTATATATAATTTATATAAAGATATAATATATACTGTGTATATATATATATATATATATATATATATAAAATCTTCAAAGAGTCCAAATTTTTTCTACCCTGAATTCTTCTTCTCTCTTGTGTTCTCAGGAGATATCCTATGACAAACATAGAACACATACACAGAACAGCTACACAGCACATGACACACATAGAACACATAACAGCACACACATATTTCACACACTATCCAATATACAAACATAGTAATACTGTGTACATATGCATGACACACAAGCACAGAACAAACAAAAACATATAGCATGGCACACAGAAGAGAAACATCACAGATCATACATACATAGAATACTTACATAACACATATAGCATACATATCACATACAGACACACACATACATGAAGTATGAGAGAGAGTGTGCACATAAACTATACACACACATAAGCACTGCAGCACAGACATAATTCAGAAAATATATTAAGTGCTATAGAACTTCTAAGAATACATTCATTATATTTTGTGCATTAGCGTCATATAATTTCAGCAATGTGTTCTCTACCAGTACCAAGTCTACTCTGAAGTTTTCCTGCTAAAATTTTCAGTTATTAATTTCTTAATTAAGGTCACATGGTTATTAATAGAAGCATCAAGATAATAGACAATCTACATGCTTAATTTGTAGATCAATATCATTGTGCCCTACTATGTAAGGGACTTAGTAACAAGTAATGATTTTACATTTATGTAAAGAATGTATTCTGTTACGTTGCTGTTGGAGTTTGTGAGATGCAGGTGTTTCAGACACTAGTCTGATCCTTCTTCCTAAGTTTTCTGACCTGGGGTTTCAGGTGTGTATTCAATATCTGGGTATGCATAAGAACACCGTGTTATGAGGGTGTACAGATAATTTTGCTTGATACCTATTAGTACCTTTTTCATTTTATGATAATAAAGACATACAAATGATATATGGATATATACAAAGATTGCTCTTATGTTTCTTAGTTACATTTTTGAAAGGAGTGTCCAATTCAAGCTACTATTTCAAAGAAATTCAAATTTAATGTCCAGTATAGAGCAAGAGGAGAAAAGATGATTCATTGTGTTGACCAAAAAGTGTGAGCTTCTATATTGCTTTTCTGAACCCTTTGAGAGTAGGAGGAGGGCAAACAGTAACTTTATTTGAGTGAAGCTAAGGCACTTTGTCAGGTAAAATTATTGCCAAAATGCCATCTGTGACTAAATGGTTACCCAATAGAGAACTGCTGTTGTCCATGTGTGTCCAATCTGGTTTGCCAGATTTCTGGATTTTATTGCATCATAGAAAGAACTGGGCCTAAAAATATGTGGATGGTGGAGAAATTTACAGATATGTATAGTAAGCACATCTGCACCTGACTGCCACTTCATTACTTTGGATTTGTAAACCATATGACATCATGGTGCAATGAACCTCAGCTTGCTTTCTTTGGGACTAGGGATACAATGCTCTCCTGCAACTACTGTGAGAACTACATGTGGTAATGTGTTTACAAATCAAATAGTGTCTGAAGTACACCTGTCACAAAGATGACCTCTAGCTCCAGTGAGAATATGGATTCGGATCCTTCTATAAAGAGTGCCTTTAAACTATACAAAACTATAAACATATATTAAAATATGTCCTCAAAGTTTGAATCTAATACCCATAGATTAGTTCAGATCTCAGGCCTTGTACAAGAAGGTTCTTCGAACAGTGGACAGTAGTTAACACAGGAGTCTATTTAATTTCTGGGTTTCTGTCTTATTATTTATGGAGTCTTAAATAGTTTTAAATTTTAAAGAACACATATTTGATTGTTAAAATCTCAAGACTATTTTTATATGAGTAAGACAAATGAGTTATGCAAAAACAATGATCAGATTTGTGTTTGCAAAATCAGTTTCAAAACCATGTATGCTACTTCTTTGACTTTGGAAAGGCTTCCTAACAAAAAAAAAAGTTTAGTTATCTGAAAATAAAAGCAAATAACACAAATAAGACCTATGTTAACAAGCCCTCAGAACTGGGGAGAGATAATGCCTATGAATTGTGTTAGTACTATGACAAGCTAATAATAGATAGAAGAAGATGATGTTTTTAATCAACAGCTTGTGCTATTCTTCTTTCTGTGTCTAAATGCCAAAAAGAAAAAAAATCATGCAAAGTACACAAGAAAGAGTTTACTTGTATCCTAGGCCAACAGACATAGTTTACCATGGTAGGGAAGTTATAGCCGCAGGGTCAACTACTGTTCATAGCAATAGAAGAACAGTTGTTCCCATTTTCATGTATTTGAAAACAGAGAATGGGCAATATTGGCTAGGTCTCTGCTGGCTTTCCTATTTTTTTTTATTTTATATTGAAGACTGAATTGGAACTGCCTACATTCAGGGTGAGTCTTCTTTGCCTTTTCAATAAAACATCTGAAAATACTGGTAGAGACATGCCCCAAGTTGGACCTCATTAACAATCTCACAAACAAACAAACAAAAAGTTGTGTCTGTGAAGCTACCAGTGAAACTCATCACTTTGTCAGTGAATATCAGACACACAGAGCCATTCTATGAAGAAGATGAAGAAGAAAAAGAGAGAGAGAAAGAGGAAGAAGGAGGAGGAGGAAGAGAACAAGGAACAGGAGAAGGAGGAAGGAGGAGGAGGAGGACGAGGAGAAGGAAGAGAAGAAGGAGGGGAAGAGAATGATTGGTTATGCCTGTCCAAAGTTACTAAATGTAGCTGACATGGAGAATTTTTGTGCATCACGGAAAAGGATTAGAAAAGCTAAAAGTGCGTGTTAGTCTCTATATATTATTGCATTTTCATCCGACTCTAGCTCTGACAGCTGCTCCATGCATTTCAGCTGAATTGAGGAAGGCTCTTGGGAGAAGCATCTTTTAACACTGAACTGCTTTTATCTTCATACTCTTTTTTTCTAGCCTCTTAAAGAATCATTTTCCTTTGCACTTGAAGGAGCTTTTGTTTAGTGGCCTGGAAGTGATGCTGCCATGCATCCCTCATGAAGAAACGAATGCAGGAGCACAAGTGCCAAAAGGAGAGCAACTGTTTCTACCCTGAACACTCTACTCAGGGATGAAATCATGAGGCAGAGCACTGACTGGCAACTCCAGACACTCCTCCGAGGGTTATCAGTGCCTCCTCTTGTGATCAAGGACCTCATCAGAATGGAAGGAAGGAATGTTCTTAACAAGCAGATCAAATCTTACAAGAGAAAAGAAAAGGGGAAGCTGATCTCAGCAGTCACTAGAGAAACTCCCATTGGATTCCTTAGAAAGTACCCATGGGAATCAATACTGAAAAAAAAAAGAGTGCTCACAGTTCACAAGCCACAACACTTAAATAAGATATAAGCACACTGTCTGCATGGTTGGGTAAAGCAGACTTCAAAGACTGCCACCTATCTCACAATCTTGAGGCTTTTTGTAACTTCCACTCTTTTAGGTTCCTCTAGTCTAAATAGGAATAATACTAATACAATCTGATGTTCAAAGCAGACAGTAATAAATATTGGAGTGAGTGTGTGTAGCATAAAGAATAATTGGTTATAAACAAAACATTGTAAAATGAAGAAAAGGTGTTCCAGCTGCATGTGTTCAACCACCAAGTTTGAAACTGACATAAAGACTCCTCTTGGTCCCTGTCTGTCTTCCTCTTTAGATTCCAGCATCATACTTGCACGGTGCTGAGACATGGAGTAGTGTGCTTGGTACTGTGCCAGAGACAGAGTAGTGCTCTAAAGAGATGTATCACTCAAGGCATCACATAGCTGATCGCCAGTTGGTGGCACTTTTTAGGAAGGTCACAGAAACTTCAGCAGATGGAGACTTACTGGAGGAAGCACTTCACTGTGGGGAAGGCACTTCACTGAAGGGATGGTTGTCTCATCTATTTTGTGTTTTCTCTGCTTACCTTGCCATGTATGGATAGAAAGTATTATCAGTCAGCTTCCTTCTTATGCTACCATGCATTCTCTGATCATTGCCATGTCTTCCCTACCATATCAGACTCTATATCTCTGAAACCATAATGCAAATTAAACTTATCTCCTTTAAATTGTGCTGGATCATTTGGCCACAATGTTTTCCCACTGCAATAGAAATATTACTAATACTGATTGAGATCATTGAAGTTAAGGACCATCTCTAACCATTCTGTATTCAAATTTTTGTTACTCATGGGATCTATGTATAACTTAACATATATGACAAGGTAACCAAAACAACCTAGCTAGGAATATTACACATTTTGTAAATGTTTGTATCCAGAATCCTCAGCATTGAGCATTCACAAGTTACTAAATGGCTTTCATTGAGTCTCCTTTTGATACAAGTATAAGAAAATTAGGAAGAATTCCTTTACAGTCTAAACCCTAACTTTCTATTAATAATGGTCAGAGCAAATTCATGTCTGCCTAAATACAACATTTTCTGAAGAAAAAAAAGAGTACATTATCCATAGGTGTGACAAAAATCTGATTAAAAAGAATAAGCTATTTTTGTTCAGCCAGATCTATAGATACACGGAGAAAAATTGTATTAGTGTGAATGTGTATGATAAAAGAAAATTAAAAACTTCCTTATATCATGAAACTAATTTCATTTCTTCCATCTATCATATTCATACAATGCAAACAGTATAGACTTCCCTTTCATAGGGAATATATGTGATTATGCCTCCATGGTTCAGGATTTGTGATAAGTAGAAATGGAATAAACTAAGGTTTCTTTTTTCAACCATTAGAACAAGAAATTTAAGTATGTAGGTATTAATGTCAGAGAAGTGATTGCATTTCGAGTACTTTGGTGTTGGCCAGTTAATGTTACAGGCAGTGATCCCAATGTTTGAGTTTATGATTAACATTATATGTATCTTAAGATAACTTAGTGAGCTTCATTGAGCACTAGCTGACTCATTTGTACCAGCAAAACAGGTCTGACACTGATGACACTGTATGCCTTACAAAGTAGTTATGCAACATAAATTAGAATTAGGCATATAATGTCAGGGAGAATAGTATATTTTCATGTATGTTATAGCTACATTTCCAAGGGCAGGGAGTCATGATCACTCCAGTTCTCTCAAATAGACTCTATCAATATCTCATATCTAATATCTTGTCTGTCCTATCAGGTACACAGTGGAAGGAATCAGAAACCTTGATGTTTTCACATCAAACTTGAACATCTACTTTCAAATGTTCTTAAAAATAATATAGTTGTATAATAGTCATGATCTTATTTTAAGTAAGGCATTTTTTAAATGCTAACTGAAAAGCTATTTTCCCTATAAATAAATGTAACCACTTATTTACTCTTTTAAAATTCAGACTATATATGTCAAACTAAGAACTTGAAATATATTGCAAAGTTCAGAGTTGTCTTAATTATATATCAAGTTATCTCCTAATTATTCCCCATGATTTCTGTATCTGAAATAGGCCCCTGAATTATCTTCTGCAACAGATTGCACTAGTCCTCAAAACACCTGCTATCCTCCCCAAGGGATAGTGTCCTTAGCAAGGATTATGTGCATCCATGCCATTGCATAATCAACAGAGGCTATGTCATTTATTTTGACCAATAAAATATGTAGAAGCATATATCACACCTAGAAGATTCTCTGAATAAAAGCTTATAATACTCATTTCTGAGACAATTTTATTAGCTTGTGCCTAAGAGGTAGGATGTTCCAAAATGAGTGCACAGGAATAAAAGAAAGCACAAAGTAAAGAAATAAGAACAATTTTGAAATGCAGACTTTCAGTTCTTTGTCAATTTGTTAATCTGGATTAATTTCAGCTGATCAATATGGGAATACAGATTTTAGAATGTTTGTATTTATAATGTTCACTTCTTAAACATTCATTCTTATTTGTAGTGTAATGTTTATATTCCAAAGCCCTGGAGTTTAAATATCCTTTATTCTTCTCATGGTCTCATTGCTTGGGACCTCTACATGTTCAGACCACAGCATCCACTGATTTTAGACTGATTCTGTGTGCTTGAATAATAAATGTTCTACACAGGTTCACAGTTTGAATATTTGGTTTTAGTTAGTGACACCTTTTGGGAAGGTTCTGGAACTTTTAGGAGTTGCAGTCTTCTGGAAGGAAGCATGTCACTGCGGGTAGTAATTATGAGGCTCTAATCTCATCTCCTTTTCCTGCTTACTTTCTCCTACTTCCTGTGTGTGGTTGAGATGTGGTCTCTTATTTTCTTGGTCTGTTTTCCATCTGCCTTGCTTTCCCTGACATTATGGACTTTCCTTCTGGAACTATAAGTAAAAATAAGCTCTGTTTTCCATTAAGTTGTTTCTAGTAATGATATTTTTGTCACAGTAACATAAAATTGGCCAATAAAATTTCTATTCCTTAGAGAATTTTGTGCTAAGGCATCTTTGAGTTTGTCTCTCACTTTCTGCATCCTGGAAACGTCTCATGTATTCAGCAAAACGCACTTTATATTATGTCTTCTTTAGGAAGTTTGTAACATTGAACTTTAAGGGAAAAAACTGGTCCATTCTCTACCCTTAGCATTGCATTCTGTCTATGCATTTTCTTTTGTCACCTTCCTTAGCATAAGAAAGCATGTGTGTAGTATTTTAATTCTCATGTTAGGATCACATGATAATCCTATGTTTCTTTGTTCTGAAAAATTCTCAGTGGAAATAATCCCAGGATGCTTGTTTATATTTCCTTTACTTTCTTTTAGAACCCAAGACATTAAAACAAAAACTTTGTTTGTAATGAATGGATACTTGTAGGTGAGGAAGTTTTCATTCCTTTCTAAATATCAAATTCTTCAGAAAAAATAGGATTGGGAACATCAAAGTGTGTGCTTTGAAATCAATGAGTGGAGCATTTAAGTAGATGCAATTAACCACATTCAATATGATTTAGTAACTTATTTCACTAGTTTTTTCCAAGTACCACTGAACAAAACTTAAAAAAAAATGACAAAAATCCTTTAATGGAGAATTTTCAATTGATAAATAAATTAATTGACAGGAGGCAATAGGGAATCATTTTCCATTTCATCTCCTTTAGTCCAATTAAATCAGTATCACCAACTTTATACTCTCCCCAGACTCTTTACTTATGTGACTCTCCAGAGTCACCTTAGCCATATTTTTGGTAAAAAGAAATTTAAGTCAAAGACTCACAGAAGTTTTTCAATTCACATTCCAACCGTGACTTAGAATAAGACCATCACTACTACACATGACTATGCTATTTTTAAGTAGATTTAAATTAGAATTCAGTTAAGAAATGAAAATGCAGGGGTTCTATTTTAGGTGTAAGAGAATGTTCCTTAGAGAATTGGCAGTGGGCATAAATCTCTGCACTTGGAAACGTCCACTCCAATATGAAAAGGGACTGAGAGTATCGAATTGGGCATGGATATGGACCTGTCAGAAGATACTACTTGCGAAAAGGCAGGGGATAAGAAATGTGTTCTGCATTGGGCAGCAATGATAATACAGCTCTTTCTCAAATCAGAGAATGAGAGATTGCCTAAGGATACATAATCACAGGTTTGCTATCTTGCTCCAAGTTGCTATTTTAATACTTAGACTGTGACTCTTTTGTTAAAGAAAAATGTCTCATAACAGTTGGAATTTCAGCTTGAATGATGTTTTAGTCTGAATGATAGGGAAGACAGACTTGACTTTAGAATCAGTGAAAATGAAAACAATATGAAATTATCTGGAGCCAAGCTTCGTCTATGTATCTAAATTACTTACTTGTCACTGGAACTTAAGTGCTTCACAGGCATCTCAGTAGTACGTAGACCTCCCTCTGTAAACATGTCCAGGCCACAGCATTTTTAACTAAGGAAGGGCTAATCAAAAGACAGGACTCTTATGTGAGAGCTCATGTCACCATTGGCATTACCTTGATAAATATTTCAGTGCTGTGTTCTTATCTACAATACAATCTCTTTTGTTGATTACTTGTATATTTGGAATAATTAAATTTCTATAGCATTACATATCTATGATTGTTAAATAGATAGCTAATATTTTTATATGATGATTTTTGTCCATATATTTTGCTTTTAATAAACACTTTTAAGTCTCATTCTCAGGATCAGAGTTTAAGAAGAAGAATAAAAGAAAGACAGAAAACCTTTAGGTAGAAAAAAAGAAACACCTTTAGGTAGAACTGTAACTTAACTCCATAGGTTTATCTGAGGGTGGGTACAAAGCTGATAAACACAAACAGGACAAAAGAATGAGGGGAAGTGTAATAATTAAAGAACTGGGGACAATTCTGAAAGCAGTATCTCCAAGAAAACAAAGAGGGTGGGAAAATACATATACACTAACACAGGAAACACGCCAAACCCTACTACAAGGCAGATGAGTTCTTAGGTGATTTCTTTTATTTATTACACATGTATATTATGACTATATCCACCCATACTGATGGCATGACTATGGACATAAGAGAACAACTTGAAGGAATTGATTCTTTCCTCTGATTATGTGTGTTCTGGATATCGAACTCAAATCATCAGGCTGGGCCAGGAGCACCTTTATCTACTGATCCATTTTACAGGCTTAGCAGGTTCACTTATTAGCTTATGTGTTTCAAAGTCATGCTTCTTCACATAGTACATGTTCAAAAACAGGTAAATAAGAGGTCTTCAGACCAGAGAATTTTGTATTCTAGGCAGGGAAGCTTATTCTAGTTCAACTCCAAAGAATGACTCAGAATGACTACAAGATTATGACTAGTTCCATTTAAGTTTTTCTGGCAGGAAAGGGACCCATCTACTTCTCTGGTGGGAGCTGCTTGCTTGAGGATTCCCAAAGAATGTCTGTTCCAGTTGTTGGCTGGAGAAAAATGATGGGTGGACTGAAGGAAGTTTGGAGGAGAAGGTCTAAGCCACAACATGATCTTAAAACATACATGTAAAATCATGAATAATGATTCTAACCTATGGAAAGCAGTCACAAATGTAAATTGCTAAAACCATTAGAAGGCAATATGTTAAAATTGCAACTGTAGCGTATTTTTCTAGAGATAACTTTTCTAGAGATAGAAAGCATAACTTTCTAGAGATCCTTTGTCTCATGGTCCATTTCTTTTTAAACTGATATTTATAATTACATACATTAAAAACAAACATTGCTGAAAAGGCCCTGAGGAATTTAAAGGTGAGAATGACAGCTCATCTTTGGCAAGATTAGTGTGCTTATAGTAGGGCAAGGGATCTGCTCCTCAGACTTAAACCGTCTCATTGGAAATAATTGATTCTTATTGTCAAGAGTGCTTCATGGAAACAGCATGGTTTATCTTGATCCATGCTTCAAATGTATCTCTACTTCAAGAATTGCCTTAACACCTTACACAATACTGGCCTTGCTTGACCTTTTATACAGGATTAAAGCACCATATAATTAACTTCTTTATATACAGAGTTACAACTTAATGAAAACGTGAGATGAAATGCCCAGACTTAATCTTCAGACTCTGTCTTGTCTTGCTGTATAAGCTCTTAAGGCTCCTCTCACTCTGTCTTAGCCCTTTTGATCCTTGACCAGATGAAGTTTTGCTAACTGCATCCAGATGTCTCATCAACAGAAATGCACAGATAGTTAATACACACCCAGGGGAGAAAAGATAGATTTTCAGCTGCTTGCTATGACAAGCTTTTGGGAACTCTGTCTCTCGGGTGAGTCAAACATAAGTGCCCATAGTAGGTCTGTATTTACTAGCAGAATAATTATTAGCAAATTACTATCTCTGCTGTCTTTGTTACTTAGTTTTAAAATAAGATTAATAGGACAGGAGAGATGTCTGGTCTGTAAAGAATTTGCTATCAATACAAGAAGACCAGAGTTGAATCCTAATGCCCACATAAAAAGTGGGATGTATGGCATGTACCTATAATTCCAGTGCTATAAAATCAGAGGCAGGAGACTCCATGGTGACTATTGGATATCCAATTTACTCAAACAGCAAGGTACAGTTTCAGTGAGAGATTCTGCCCATAAAACTAATATAGAGAGTGATTGAGAAAGAGAATATGCATCTATTTAATTGTGCATCTGTGCATGCACACGCACACATGCACACACACACACACACACACACACACACCTACACACACCTGAAAGCAACATATGTACACACAAGAACATATACTCACAATATACAGAATAAGAAATAAAATGGGAATGATAATAGTTGCAGCTTATAGTTTTATGTGAAGTTTGGTTAAGATTGTACATGAATCAGACCTAGTGTATTTTAAGAGCACAGTCATCAAAGATCCCTCCTGTGTTCCACAATTATAATTCTAACTTACTTTCCCACCATTCTCTCTCACCAGTGCTTCAGTTTCCTTTTGGTATCTCGATCTAAGTCACATAGAAGGTTTAGTTGAGCCTTCCATTTTATCCTGCTTATAAGCAAAGCTGTCATCTTTTTCCAAAACCAATCTCTTTCTTCCTCACAATAACAGCATTCCACTTAATGCTGGGCCCAAGAATGAATACTACAAACTCAAAGCTGCTCCATAGCTGGAGACATTAAGCTTTGAAAACAAGGCACATGACTGGGCAACATGCTGGCTGTCTTTTCCTCATCCTCCTAAGCAGGAGAGAAGTGGGGTCTGATTCAGAGACAGTAGAGAAGTGGGAGAAGACATTTCCTTAGAACCCTACCAGCCAGGAATCTTGAGCAAACTATTGCTGTCAGTTGTCTTCTGTTAAAATCAGACAAACTGTATCCTGTCTGACTTAAAGTCAAACTCTGCACATGATAATGACTGTCTTAGAATGGTAGTTTCTAAAGCTATTGCTTCTTGTTTTTCAAATGGGATATTTTTCCCACCTTTGTCATGGTACAGAACAAAAAATTAAGTCTTCCAGGTTGCTTTCTTTGACTTCTTGGACCAGACAGACATCATTAGTTATATCACTTTTATCCTGGCAATTATCATTATATATTTTTAAATGGTTACCCTTTTTGTTGACCCCTGTACTATGAGATGCCTGAGACTAGGTGTTGTGCCTTATTTATTTCTAGATCTGTGTGCTCTTAGAGAGAATGTCACATGTTATACATTCAGTGACCTTTTGGGCATAAGAACAAATAAATGAATGTACCAGTAGGGAAAGAATGAGACTTTTCTGTCATCACTCCTTTCATTACTGCTTTTTTTTCTGTTGTTTCTTATCTACTCCCCCCTTTTCAGCAGCAGGAAAGAGATGCCTCAGCAAGGAATAACAGTTGCTTTTAGAGTTCTGTAGTCACATCAAAATGTTCTCCTCCAAGTTTTACTATGAATTCCTATTGGTTTTTCAACCACAATTCTTAGCTTTGATGATGTGACTATAAAGGAAGCAAGAAGGACAGCATGAAGCCTGCTCTGTACAAAAATCATCATTAGCTTCTTCCTTTCTTGTTCTAAGATGATTCAATTACATGCTATTCTCTCAAGATGGCTTTTAACCTCAGGATGCTTATGAAAAATTAAACTAGTTACATATAAAAAAAGATTATATTGTTGTTCTTCCAAACCTCACAAAGAATGAATCATCAAAACTAGACCAATATGAGTTAGTTTGATTTAACTTTCAGATTATTTCATTGGTAGGGTTTATGTGCTAGTATATTGCTACTACAAATTTTCCTAAAATATCAATACAAAAATGTAATTAGATCTTTCAAGGTCCTATTTCCTCCAATCTGTGAAATATGAATTACTTTCTAAAGGCTCTCTTCACATTAGCAAATAATCCATAATGCTTAGGATTTTTTTCTATGTGGTAAACACAGCCCTGGCTGTATTATTACAACTCAGACATGTTCAAATTCAAATTCAATTGGCTTCAATTATGGTGACTTCAGACAGTTGAAGGGGATTTCAGGTTAAAATATATGCTTGTAATGGTTCAGAGAATTTTATAATTTGAGCTCTGCTTTCTCAGTTAGCTCTTTAAGTGGCATGGGACTAAGGGAGGAGAACAGAAGCTTGCTCTGATTGTAGAATAACTCAAGCAGAACAATGTGTAGCAATGGTTCACAAAGCTTTCAGCATTGAGAACTGGCCAGCATGAACTCCAAAAGATCAAAGTCTAGTCTATTTGATGATACATTGATATTTGGGGGATGTTTAAGGTCCTCATTTTCTACTTAGGTTTCCTCAGCACCTTTTCTATGTTCATCATAAGAAAGCTTACTGAATTAAACATCATGAACTTTAGATTCTCTTCTCGCAGACTTTACAAGAGTGCAGTATTGCTGTAGAAAGGGCAACTAAGTTGGCATTGGCTGAGTAGTAACAGCCCTACCAGAAGACCCGATAGCAATGTTCATGGTAGAGCCCCATGGTCAGCTATACAAAAGAGACATATCGGAATATTGCTCGAGCTAAAAGCACTGCAGTGAGAAGATAGGGAAGAGAAGAAGAGATAGCAAGCACAGTGGGGATCTATTACCTCCCCTTCGTTCACAGCTTTGGAAATAGTTCAGATCTAAAACATTTCTGAAAACATTTACACTTGTCCTCCTCCCCACATGAAAAATTTTAGCATGAACCCAGGAATATAAATAGGTATAATATCCAAATGTTTTTTGATAATATATCATAAAAAATGTATTTTCTCACATGGTAAGGCTTCTCTGTTATCTTAACATTAATAGAAAACAGCCAGGAGAATCAGGAGAAAGAAACGGGGACCATTACCTGTTTGGTTTAAAAGGTTTTTGACTGTTTCCTTTAAGAAAATGTTCATTACTGCCAAGTATTTCATTAGCCCTGCATTCAGTTACATTGCTTCACATGCAGTCATGGCCCACAAGTCAAGTCGCATATGTATGCACTCCTACCCTTTGCAGAACAAAAAGAATTAGCTTAACTCTGAGCAGAATTGTGCATGGTAAGTAGGCACAAAGACATAGACTCAGCAGCCACCAGTGATTAAAGTCAGCACTACTTTATCTCCATCATTCATTCATTTGCTTATCAACTATCAATCTTTTCTTGAGAATTCACTATGTTCCCTCTAAACATTTGGGATATTGCAGTGAAGGGAACCTATCCATCCCCTGGAGTCATGGAGCTCACAGGGAAAGAGCCTGTATGAACAATGTAGCTCTACTCAATATTCAGTCCTTTAGAGAAGGACAGGGAGCAGGAGGGGGTGCGTATTTCACTGTTATAATTCCATTCAATCAGACATGGCATCTGAACAAGGCGTGGTGAGAGAATGCAGGATGCTGAGATTTTTACAGCTTTATGCCTCAAAAAAAATGTCCATCTGTCCACTGCAGTTTCTGAATCAGTTCAGTGGGGATGAGCAGAAGAATGGAGTTTAGGATTATTGTGATAATCAATAACTTAAGACATGTCCCATTCCCCAAACTGTCAGAGTAAGTGTTAATATAAGCATCCCCTACTGCCCGGATTCAGGCCCTAAAGACCAGCAAGTGGCTGATACTCTCTGGTAAAATTGTCACTGGGAAATTAACCTGTTTTTGTTATTGTTGTTGTTGTTTGTTTGTTTGTTTGTTTGTTGTGGCACAGCCATCTTTAGTTATCGAACCTGGGGACAGAGGGGAAGCTGAAACCCACAATTGCAGCACAGCTGTCCTCAGGGGGTGCACAACCTCACATGATCCATGAATGCCCTCAAGGCTTGTACCATCTTTGCCAAATGTGTGAATCTGCTCCTCCATTCTTTTATCTGCAGGAGGTCAAACCCAATCTGTTTGCCTTCTCTGCCAGCCAGACCTTCCATAGTCTTGACTGGAAATCACTGACCTAGTTTGCCAATGAGGCTTGTTTTATTAACACCTCTCTAATCTTCAGGGAAATGTTATCTATGTAGGGTTACCAAAGAACTGGGCTATCTGAGTTCTAGTAAGTCTCAAATGTCTTTTCCAGTATCCAGGCCACATTCCTTCTTGACGTATCTACATAACATCCATTCTACCATAATGCTAGAACTCCAGGGGAGGGATCCGACAGACATACAGGAAAACATGCACATTTCCAAACAAGGTCTAAGGCTGGCTTTCTGCCACTAGATAATTTCTGCCCTCAATGCCTTGTTCTCAGAGATAGGGGCTTTCTGCTTTTCACCTCTGTTTTAGTGCAGCAGTCTTAAATAGGAATTGTGCTGGGGCCAGGATCCTCTCACTCCGCTCAGCTGTTTGTGGATATCGGGTTACCAAGGACATATGAAACCAATGGTAAGCATGGAAGGACAAACATGCATAGTTTTGCAAGAATCATAAACAGTTTTTGGGAAATTAGATGATGGCTACAACATGACCTTAATTCAAAAACAAACGAATAAAAGATTAGTTTTTTCTGGATAGGAGATTAAACTGATTGTAAATAATAATTTATAACCCAAATTTGATGAAACCTATGTATTTGGAATGTCTTACTGTAATAAAGGTAAGTGTAAAGAATTTATTTCAGGGTATGACTGTCCCTGAACAGTTTTAAAAAATGACTGATTTCAAAAATTAAAAAAGGAAGCACTTCCCTCCTCTCCTTGTTATTGTTGTAATTGTTTATATAATAGGATTCCTCATTCTCTTTCTCTGTTTTCAGATAATCTTCAATGAAGTAGAAGAAAATAAAGTCTATTGGTCACTCTACAGAAAAATCAATTCAAAATAAATTAAAGACTTTAATATAAGACATGAAACAGTGAAACCACTGGAGGAAAACTAGAAAAGGTAAAACAGTTCAAGATACAGGCATGCATGGTCTTTTTGAGCATGAATTTTATAGTATGGGAAATAATCCTAAGAACTGACAAACAGGATTACATGAAATTAAGAAGCTTCTGAATAATAAGCAAAACATTCTTAGGAGTAAGAAACAGCCTACAGGGAGAGTAAACATCCAGCCAGGCCAACTGTGCATAGGGAGCTAAAACTAACACGGCTCTATTTCCTATTAGCAAGGAATTTTTCTCAAAATTAACTCCACATTGGCCAGGTTCCCTACAGAATGTCATATAAGAAAAAACATGTGAGATTATGGATAATATTTGTATGAACAATGAATAAAACCCTAGAAACAGTAGTAGCAATAGAAACAAGAATGCACTTATAGCCAAGAAATAAGTTTCAGACATTTGGGTAATAGCAATATATTAGCGAGGGTGTATGCTATGCATTTATAGAGTTTATGGCCATGTGAAACATGAAATGTTCCTACATTTGAACCTCTAAGATGCAGGTATTCCCACAACAATGCCCCCACACTCTCTGTGGAATTATTTTATACTGTATACTAGAGGTTTGACAGAAAATTAGCAATTTCAATTTTGCTGGTGAATTTTTCTTGGTTTAAGCTTGTAGATAGAACTAATGTATGGTCCTATGTAGACCATAGGAATGAATGACATCTGAGAGGTAAAACTTATTTCTTAAGCCATTGGACAAGCAGTGTGCGTAAGCCCTGATAAAGGCTACGTGTAGTAATTTCTGATTGTAATTTAAGTACATCAGAGACCGAGTCAAATTTTTCTTGTATTTGAAGCCTGTGTGTACTACATAGGAATACTCTGTCTGAAAACATTGAAAAAAAATTCCACAAATAATTCTATCATTCCTTAATAATGACAAAGCTGGGTGTCCATAGATTTTATACTGGGTGATGATTACATGATACTATCATTCATTAAACAAATATTTAGTAAATACTCAAAATATTAGCACTGCTCTGAGTAGGTAACCCCATGCATTGATTTCAAAATGCAGGTGGAAATGTTAAACATCCAATATGAGAGCTGAAAATCCTACCCAATCATTAGACTGCACATCTCAGTAACTACTATGGGCAGTGAGCAGCTTAACCTTTGAAAGAAGCATTTAATAGTGTGTTTTCCACTCATAAACTTTTGCATAAAGTACACAGAAATTGATGCAGCAATGAACTTGTAATGTATGAACCCAAACTCCCATCTTTCGAGCTTTTCCCCAAACACTAATTACTATAATTAGCAAACCAGAGCCAATCATTTTCATACAAACTGGTGGGTAAAGGACAAGTTTAAACTATCATTCAGTTGGAGAAGATGACAGGGCACACATAGCAGAACTATTACCATGCTCTCTGAAAGCAAAGGGTATACAAGGGCACATATCATGTTGTTTTCTTTGTAAGAATCAATGTCCATAGACAAGAAAAGTCTCAAACATTTCCAAACAGAAAAGAAATCATAAAGGCATGGAAATTACACTCCAAATATCATCTACCCTAGAATGTTACAATTTGTGAAAATTGCTTTGGAGTTTTTAACCTCTGGGTATGCAAAGGAAATGCCTTATTATAATCAGTACCAGCAAAGTGGATCTAAGTGGCATTGTGGAGCTGACACTCACAGGGAGATTCGGGAGCAGGTAAGGGCAGCTCCCCATGTGCAATTATCCAGCATTACAGAGCATTGCGATTAACATTTTACACTTCACCCAGCTAACTGCAGAAGGTAAGAATCCTGTTCCCTCAATTAGGCAGCCACTCCTCCCTTGCTCCTCTTTCACATACCTGATGTTTAGCTTTGGAATTTCAGTCTAATTGCACTTGGTTGGAAGTAAATAGTGAATTTTGCAAACAGGCTGTAACAGTCAAAGTTACAAATGCCCAGGGCTCTCCTTAGTAACATGATACTGGCTGATAGAAGAGTTTCTTTAGTGAAGTGGTATGCTTTGGTACATGTCTTGCAACTGGACATTTTAAATGAATTTTATCAAAAAAAAAAAGGACTGTATGGCACTAAATTCCCATTTTAGATAGATTGCCTGTCTTAGTCAGGCTTTCTATTCCTGTACACACATCATGACCAAGAAGGAAGTTGGGGAGGAAAGGGTTTATTGAGCTTATACTTCAAAGCTGCTGTATTTATTTTATGTTCTCAAACAAAGAGAATACTCTAAATAAATTAAAACAAGACTGTTGGTTTCTCTATTCCAATAAGTAGAAATTACATTGCTGTGTAGATGCAGGATCATGAAGACAGTTATTGCTCCTCTAGACATCTCTTTCACAGTCATGGAAGGGAATGAAATTAATATTGTTGAATTCCTGGATAGACAGTGGGAATAATACTTGACATCTATAGGGATGGTATGTGACTATATTTGTATAATAACCCCAAGAGGCAGACTACATAGTTCATTCTTTCTCTACAATAAAATAAGAGTAACCTATCTCATTTAATAAGTGTCTTATATGTATAGGTCAACTATACCAATCAAAATGCCAGCTCTTTGACACACACAACACAAGTTAAATGTTGTGGAAGGAAAAGGGAAATACCTGTGAAGAATATTTTAGTTTAAGAAATAAAATGATCAATTTTAAATCAGTCAGTAAAACTCATATGTATAATTAGTTTCATAAAGAAAAACTGGGAATAGGGATCATTCTTAATTTTTCATGTGAAATAATATAGAAATATTTTCTATAGCTTAACTGGCAGGTTTCAGTTGGCAAGCAGAACTCAAATCAATTGTTTTCTATAGATGTCACCTAGAGGAGGGACAACCAATTGGTAAAGCTAGAATGCTTACCCACTGTGGAGCCAGTCAAATATAAAGTATTAAGTCAGTGCTGCTTCATGGCTATCTATTCTACAGCATTGAAAACCTCTGACAATACTCTTGGATATGGTGTTATGACTAAGACAAAACAATATTGCTTTTCATCATATTCACTTTCAGTACAGAGGAAGAATAATTAACCCAGTATTGTGTTTCCACCTCAGGTTGTATGGTTTTAAGACAGAATGTATATCAAACATAGCAATTTATGGAACACCCAACTCTAGTGGCATTTTAGATCTATGTTTGCGTAAAGGTCTCATTATCAACAGACAAGGTGTGATTTGATATAAGACAGTAGAACATTTCCTTAAAGACCATGCAGCAGTCAGAGGCACATGACCCACACATTCTAAACACAATGGACTGTCTAGAAAGAACACCTTGTTGGTTGGAGTTAATTATGCAATTATCTGTAGAAGGTGCTCATGGTGAATAGTGATATCAAGGCATGGAAGATTCTAATGGCATTTGGGTGTCTAGAAGATCAGGAATGAAGTAATCATGGGTTTGAAAAGAGCAGGAAATTATAAGAATGTAAGAAAGAACAGGAGTTGAGCTGAAAGATTGAACTAGCTCAAATCATATATGGGTGTTCATAGGTAACTAGAGAGACTTAATTTACTTTCAAGCAGATGAGAAACTTAGAATGAGTAAAGGGTATACTTTATTCCAACAGAATAATTTTGTGGCAGCAGGATTGTTATAATAACAGAAAACTGTGGTAAATGCAGGGACACTGGTCAGAAAGCTACTGCAATAAGTTATCAATTGTCTGAAAATTTGTTAGACAGGTCTCACCAGTTGTCATTTATGGGTTAGAGGGTTGGTATACTTTAAGGCTGTTAGCTTTCTAGATGTTTAGAAAATAACACTCAATATCAATGTCTTTGAAACTCACAGTAAGCAAAGGAATTACAGTGATTTGGGTTTTCTTCCAAATTAAGGATTTAATTTCTTACTTAAATGTAGAGTAAAGCAACATTTCCAGAGAACTTGATGGAAGCATCTTCCAATGACTCAATTTTCCTCTCTTTTCCAGTATCAGCCCACCGTGTCTATACTTGATAAAACTTTCTTTTATAGTGCTTTCTTGTACAAGTTTCATATATATTACACATATTCCTTGTAGCTATACTTTATGAACAGTATCTGAACAAATTTAATTTTCAACTCACCTATTTCTTCTGTACTTGTAAAGCAGTATCTTAGTAGCCACTTTTTGGAACCAGGTTTTCAGGGACTAAGGATATGAAATTGGAGGAGAAACAGGAATGAAGTAAGTGATTATTCATTGAGGAAACTCAGGGATAGAATTTCATTAATTACAGATACAAAAATTATGTCAAAAAGGCCACTGTCTGATGCTCAGTTTTAAGCAAGTAAGAGTTTTAGGGATATTGTTGTTGGGGGTGGGATGTGGAGGAGAAGAAGCAGTAACTAGTAAATAAATTCAGTCTGAGGTACTAAAATTAAGCTGATGAACATGCCCTTTGACAACTATATTTTTAGTGGATATTAGTATGCCTTGTGGTGTCTCTATATATCTGAATAAATTTAAATTGCTCTCCTGAAAGTGCCAGAAGCAAAGCTTGTAGCAGAGATAAAACAGAATCATTTGGTCTTTAATGCATTAATGAGTATTTAAAGCTAATATACCACAAGAACTAAAATCAGATACTACCTACACTGTAGAATATATTAAATGTGTTTCTATATAATTGTATATGTTTGACTTAGCACTTACATCAAATTCAATATAAATGGGTACTTCAATTTATGCAAACCTGTAAAACAGGCTTGTTTTATAAAGCAAGGTATAGGTAGGATTTGGAACCTACTTCCTGCTGTTTTTGTGATTTGTTCCTAAGCTCATTAGATGCTCTGTACCTCCTCCAGGGGATGAATCTCATCTGCAGACAATGTTAAACTCTTTCTCTAGAGCAGAGGTGCAAAAGCTCTTTCCCCACTGGAGTTTTCAAAGGCAAACATTTCCTGCAGGAAATCAAACAATTCTAGGGCTTGACAAGGTAGCTAAGAATATTCAGTTTAGTAAGTAGCTGCCAGTGAAAACCACTGTATACCTTCACATGTAGCCTCAGGTCCCCCCTGGGCACGACAAAGCCATTAGTTTTCAAAGGAAGGAAAATATCTTGGCAAAACATCTTGCAGCAAATGCTGGTATTGTCCAAACAAGAATGGACAACCTCAGGTGATGGAGATTGGGCTCCCTAGCTGACTTAAAGATTACCACATAAATATGTATTTTATCCCTATTCCAAAGCTAACACATACAACTAAAGCAAGAAAACAGAATTTCTGATTTTAGGTGTTAATATTTTAAAGATTATATTTCTTGTGTAAATATTATGTGAAAACTGGCACTCATTGGGCAAATTGTTGTACACTTCATACACATTTTAAACATGTAAGCACAGCTCTGACTACTTTGCACACCAGTGCTAATGCTGAGGTTTCGTACCAGTTAATAAGCATATCACAAACTCTGCTTTGATCAGTGAGGAAGAAAGGCAGGGAGAGGAGCAGCAGCAACCATTTCCTGCGGGATTTTCTTCCCTGTGTGTGGATCAGAGATGTTCTTACCGAGGAGGAAGCAACTAAGCTTTAAGGCTGATGCTGAGAGACTGTCAACCACTTAGAAAGCAGTAGATTTTCTGAGTCAAGGGAAAAGGAACATTCTGAAACGCCAGTGCAAAATATTGTCCTGCTACATATACAGAGCAAGGAAGAGGAAGACTGGTCTGGGAGGATGCTCTATACAAGACAGACCAGGGGATGCCAGCCCTTTCTTTCTGCTTTTGAGTTACCACACAGAACACACAGTAACCAACTTCAAAGTGGTAGTGAAGAATTATACTTCCTGCTGTCCACTAAAAGTTCGGTTTTCTCAAATGCTATCATTCCACATTTTTCTTTCATCTGACAATATCCCCACTTAATTGTTGGAGTTATGATTATTCAAGTGGTTGGAATATAGGCAAAACAGACATTTGACTCCTGATACACTTATAGCCTGTGACAATTAAAATGCCTTTTCTCAAATGATGTGCTAGAAGGGTGAGGGGAGGAATCACATGTGAGGAAGCTCAGTGTCTAAATACATGTGACTTTCAGAAAATAAAAACGGATCCTCTCTGCAAGCAGGCATTCTAAAATGGTACTTCATTCCTCTAGCTTGCATTTCTATCACCCTCCACCCCTGTGTTCATGACCCTCAGAAGATTCTTTGCATTTCTATAAATTTTCAAATTCCATAGATGGGAGATGATTAGAATCTATGAGATACATAGGGCTGGAAAGTTGGATTACTTACTCAGTGATTAAGAGTGATCAAACTGTTGTAGAGGAACTGAGTTCAGTCTCTAGCATGTGAGTTAGGTGCGTCAAAACATCATGCAACTCCACCTCCAATGGAACCTAATGCTTCTAACTTCCTTGTGCATCTCCATTCAGTTACCCCTCTATACATGCACAAAACTTAAAAGTGTTTATTCTATTCATTTACAATATTTAAATTTATGTGTTCAATATTCAAATATGCTATGTTATATATTGAATATTCACATATTCAATAAATATTCGTTGGTAATATTTAAATTAACATATTCAATATCATTCACATATAATCACAGAATTTCTTACAATATAAATTGTAAGCTACTTGAATACTCATTATTCTGACTCACTTCAAATTATTCCAACTCATAAATTTATCACCTTAACTGACTTTGAATGCACACACAGGAGAGATTTACTGGCTTATCTGGTGTGTCCAATGCTTTCCAACCTTGCTAATAGGCCTGTGTATATATATGTATGTGCATGTGTCTGTATGTAGGCATGTCTGTGCATATGTTTATATGTAATCATCTTGGCTCTATTAAAACATTTGAAATTATCCCAGCCAACATTCATTCAATCACTTGAAAACTTATTCTACAAAATTTTACATAATTATGCATCATAATAATAATAGTTAATGTCTATAAAGAAGCCTAAAAGAAATTACGATTTAGCCTGCTTCTTAAATGTGCTTGGTACTTGCTGGAAAAGAAATGATAATAGAGTGGGCACTAACTGACTTGAATCTCAAAAGTATTAATTTGTCCTGAAATATTATTTGTTCACCAAGAACTGCCTTTGGTCAACTGAAAAATGGAGTTGAACTAAAGATGGTTGTACAAAATTGTAAAATGGCATTTTTTCCTTGTTAGATAATATTTCAAAGCATCTTTTTTAAATGCAAGTTGAATAAAAATTAGTAGAAACCGAGTTGAGAGATAATTCATAGTATTAGAATTTTCACACTTTCCAGAATAAAAACCGAGGGATTACTTATATATTTCCACATATTGTATTTTTTATGTAAGTTGGCATACATATTGTGTGTATTTATCTTGACTTGCTGGGGCCCAATTTTTATTTTTAAAAACATTTTTAACTTTGGTCATACTGCTTTGCAGTGATACAGTCTTCTCACTTCTCTTTCTGAGTATTAGAAGACACGAACACACATGTAATCATAAACAGTATTGCTGAGTCATAGAGTTCTAATATGAAAAGATTGTATTGTGTTCACCGCAATGTCTATACTTTGTCACCAAAAGAGAACATGATTCTCTTTTATCTTGTTTCGTTCCAATGTTCTTGTCCTTTTTACAGTAGCCTTTCTAACAGGTGCTAGATGCTATTTCATTGTGGTTAGGATTTATACTTCCATGATTACTGTCTCAGCACTTCTCTATGTAATGCTTTGGCAATTTGCATATTTTCTTTGGAAACATGTTTATCCAGAGCATTTTTTACCTTTTTTCACATAGAACAGTTTCTATTTTATTTGTGACTATTGAATTGTAAAAAACTCCACATGTTTGAGACATGCAGGATGTATCCATACTGAAATAGAAAATATCCTTTTCTGTGAGTTTTGTCTCAAATTTGGACTGGTTCTTTTGTATTGGTTTGTTTTTGATTGGGGAGTTTTGTTGCTTTTCCTATTTTTGAAGCTTTCTTAGAGTATGAGCATCTCTTTTATTCTTCTTTCTTTACTTCTGGCACACACACACACACACACATGCGCACACACACACACACGCACACACACACACACATATATACATATATATATATATATATATATATATGTATATATATGGGATTATGTTGTTTCCATTTTTATTGATAAAATATAATAAGACCAATGGCAAGGAAAATTTTCAAGGAAGTCAAATGTGTCATAGTTTACATAGAAAATTTAGTAAATTTTAAGTTAAGCATAAATATATTTTCTCTTAGATTTCTATTGCTGTAATAAAACACCATCACCAGAACATCTTATATTTTTAAAAAAAATGCATTGAATTTGCTTATGGTTTCAGAGGGTTGCAGTCTATGTTGATGGTGGCAAAACAAAGAAACCAAGAGCTAACATCATAATTGCACACGCAGGAGGCAGAAATATCCACAGCACAAGCCTTTTATAATTTCAAAGGCCACCCTTAGTGGCATAGTTCCTCCAGTGAAAACTTTACAATCCAAGTCTTCTCATATAGTACATACAACTGGGCATCAAGGTTTAAAATACAATGAAACTGAGCTAGGCATTCTCATTCAAGCAACCAAATACTTTTATTTTAATTGTCTGTTAATATTGGTCATTGGTGTGTGTGTGTGTGTGTGTGTGTGTGTGTGTGTGTTCTGGGTACTGCACTATGTGTATAAAAAACTCAGAGGACAAATTGAGGGATTTTCCTTATACCATGTGTTTCTTTGGCATCAAATCCAGGTCCTCAGGCGTGTCTCCAACCATCTTTCCTCTCTGCAACATCTTACTTGCCTATATAAATTTTTGTATATGGTATAAGTATGTGCTTTGATATACATTGCATGTATAGATCCTGATTGTCACGGTCATCTCTCAAAGGTCTTGTAACCTCCCTTCATTTTTAGTGGATGGTCTTATACAACTTAGTTAACCATAGATTGCATGTTCATATTTCTGGTAGGTTTCTTTTTCTTTTCTTATTGGTCGATATATATATGTTTAATTTTTTCACATTAGGTCTCCTATATCCCAGGCTGACCTTGAAGTTACCCTATAGCTGAAGGTTTTGGATAAGTCTAAATCTTCTTACCTCTGCCTCTACAATTCTGGAAATACAGGTACTATGTCAAGTTGTAAGGGATCATACCCAGAATTTTGTGCATGCTAGGACAATCCTCAAATTCATTTGGAATTACCAAAAACCCAGGATAGCAAAAGCTATTCTCAAAAATAAGAGAACTTCTGGGGCAATCACTATCCCTGACCTCAAGCTTTACTAAAGAGCAATAGGAATAAAAACCTGATGATATTGGTACAGAGACAGACAGGTAGGTAAATCAATGGAATAGAATTAAAGGCCCAGAAATATACCCACACACCTATAGTCACTTGATCTTGGACAAAGAAGAAGCTAAAACCATCCAGTTGAAAAACAACAGTATATTCAACAAAAAATGCTGGATTAAGTGTTGATCTTCATGTAGAAGAATTGACACATTCTTATCTCCTTGTACAAACATCAAGTCAAAAGGTGTCAAAGACCTCCACATGAAACCAGATACACAAGCCAGTAGCCAACATCAAACTAAACGGAGAGAAACGTGAAGCAATCCCACTAAAATAAGGGACTAGACAAGGCTGTCCTCTCTCTCCATATCTTTTCAATATAGTACTTGAAGTTCTAGTTAGAGCAATTAGACTACATAAGGAGGTCAGGGGGATACAAATTGGAAAGGAAGAAGTCAAATTATCACTATTTGCAGATGATATGATAGTATACTTAAGTGACCCGAAAACCTCCACCAGAGAACTCCTACAGCTGATAAATAACTTCAGCAAAGTGGCTGGTTATAAAATCAACTCAAGCAAATCAGTTGCCTTCCTATACTCAAAGGATAAGCAGGCTGAGAAAGAAGTTAGGGAAATGACACCCTTCACAATAGCCACAAACACTATAAAGTATCTTGGTGTAACTCTAACCAAACAAGTGAAAGATCTATATGACAGGAACTTCAGGTCTCTGAAGAAGGAAATTGAAGAAGACATCAGAAAATGGAAAAATCTGCCATGCTCGTGGATCGGCAGGATTAATATAGTTAAAATGGCCATCTTGCCAAAAGCAATCTACAGATTCAATGCAATCCCCATCAAAATCCCAACTCAGTTCTTCACAGAGTTAGAAAAAGCAATTCTCAAATTCATATGGAATAACAAAAAACCCAGGATAGCTAAAACTATTCTCAACAACAAAAGAAATTCTGGGGGAATCAGTATCCCTGACTTCAAGCAATACTACAGAGCAATAGTGGTAAAAACTGCATGGTATTGGCACAGTGACAAACAAGTAGACCAATGGAATAGAATTGAAAATCCAGAAATGAACCCACACACCTATGGTCACTTGATCTTCAACAAAGGAGCCAAAAACATCCAGTGGAAAAAAGATAGCCTTTTCAACAAATGGTGCTGGTTCAATTGGAGGTCAGCATGCAGAAGAATGTGAATTGATCCATTCTTATCTCCATGTACTAAACTTCACTCCAAGTGGATCAAGGACCTCCATGTAAAACCAGACACACTGAAACTAATAGAAAAGAAACTGAGGAAGACCCTAGAGGACATGGGCATGGTGGAATCGTTCCTGAACAGATCACCAATAGCTTATGCTCTAAGATCAAGAATTGACAAATGGGACCTCATAAAATTACAGTTTCTGTAAGGCAAAGCACACTGTTAAAAGGACAAAACAGCAACCATCAAATTGGGAAAGGATATTCACCAACCCTACATCTGATAGAGGGCTAATACCCAATATATACAAAGAACTCAAGAAGTTAGACCCCAGGGAACCAAATAACCCTATTAAAATGGGGTACAGATCTAAACAAAGAATTTTCACCTGAAGAATTTCAGATGGCCAAGAGGCACCTTAAGAAGTGCTCAACATCATTAGTCATTAGGGAAATGCAAATCAAAACAACCCTGAGATTTCACCTTACACCATTCAGAATGGCTAAGGTCAAAAACTCAGGAGACAGCAGGTGTTGGCAAAGATGTGGAGAAAGAGGAACACTTCTCCACTGCTGGTGGGGCTGTAAGATGGTACAACCACTTTGGAAATCAGTCTGGTGCTTCCTCAGAAAATTGGACATGACATTTCCGGAGGACCCTGCTATACCTTTCCTGGGCATATACCCAAAGGATTCCCCGGCCTGCAATAAAGACACATGCTCCAGTATGTGTTCATAGCAGCCTTATTTATAATAGCCAGAAGCTGGAAAGAACCCAGATGCCCCTCAATGGAGGAATGGATACAGAAAATGTTGTATATTTACACAATGGAATACTACTCAGCAATTAGAAACAATGAATTCACAAAATTTTTAAGCAAATGGTTTGATCTGGAAAATATCATCCTAAGTGTGGTAAACCAGTCACAAAAGAATACACATGGAATGCAATCTCTGATAAGTGGATATTAATTAGCCCAGAAGCTCTCAATACCCAAGGCACAAATTGCATAACAAATGATTCCCATGAAGAAGTATGGAGAAGGTTCTGATCCTGGAAAGGATTGATCCAGCATTGGAGGGGAATAAAAGGACAGAGAAAAAAGGAGGGAGGTGATTGGAAAATGGATGGAGAGAAGAAGGTTTATGAGACACATGGGGAGGGGGATCCGGGAAAGGGGAAATCATTTGGAATATAAACAAAGAATATAGAAAATAAAAATATTAAAAAAAGAAAAACAAATAACCCTCTTAAAAATGGGGTACAGAGCTAAACAAAGAATTTTCAACTGAGGGATCTCCAATTACCAAGAAGCACATAAAGAAATGTTCAACATCCTTATTCATCAGGGAAATGCATATCAAAATGACCTTAAGATTCCCACTTCATACCAGTCAGAATGGTTCAGGTGACAGCAGATGGTGTTGAGGATGTGGAGAAAGAGGAACACTCCTCTATTGTTGGCAGGATTGCAAGATGGTACAACCACTCTGGAATTCATTCTGATGGTTCCTCAGATAAGTAGACATAGAATTACCTAACAACCCAGCTATAACACTCCTGGTCATACAAATAAAAGATGCTCAGACGTATAACAAGGACACATACTCCACTCTGTTCATTGGAACCTTATTTATAGTAGTCAAAGCTGAAAGCAACCCAGATGTCCCTCAACAGAGGAATGGATACAGAAAATTTGGTACATTTACACAATGAAGTACTATTCAGCTATTAAGAACAATGACTTCATGACATTCTCAGGCAAATGGATCGAACTAGAAATATATCATCCTGAGTGAGGTAACTCAGACACAGATACACACACACACACACACACACACACACACAAAACCACACATGGTATGTACTCACTGATAAGTCAATATTAGGAACAAAATCTTGGAATGCCCAAGATACAACCCACAGATCATATGAGGCTCAAGAAGAAGGAAGACCGAAGTGTGGATGCTTAAGTCCTACTTTGAGGGGAAACAAAATAATCATGAGAGTTAGAAGGTGGGATTGACTTGAGAGGAAAAGAGGAGGGGAAAGGGGAAAAGGGGGGCCAGAATTCCATCTGGTAGGAGACAGGGGAGATGTACAGAATGCGGGAAATTGAACAAAGAAGCATAGCAACGGGGGATGGAGAACTGTGGGGAACCACCAGAAAGTACCAGATGCCAGGAAAGCAAAAGGCTCCCAGAAGTCAAAGGGAACAGAGAACCTGTAGAGATTATATCCAGAGGTTAGGCATGGTCCCTGGTTGAGGGATGGGGTCACCCATCCATCTCAAAATTTAACCCAGAATTGATCCTGTCTAAAGGAATTATACAGACAAATAATGGAGCAAAGACTGAAGGAAACGACATCCAGAGACTGCCTCCCCTGGGGATATATTCCATATGCAGCCACAAAACCCAGACACTATTGCTGATGCCAAGAAGTGCTTACTGACAAGAGCCAGATATAGTTGTCACCTGAGAGGCTCTGCCAGAGCCTTACCAATACAGATGTGTATGCTTGCAACCAACCATCAGACTGATCATGGGGGCAGCATTGAAGAAGTTAGGGGAAGAACTGATGGAGCTAAGGAGCTGAAGAGGTTTATAACTCTATCAACCAACCAGAACCCCAGAGCTTCCAAGGACTCTGGGAAAACAACATCAACCAACCAGAACCCCAGAGCTTCCAAGGACTAAACCATCAAGCAAAGAGTACATATGGAGTGACCTCTAGCTCCAACTGCATATATAGCAGAGGATGGCCTCACCTGACATCAATGGTAGGGGGGGCCTTGATCTTGTGGAGGCTGAACGCCCCAGCATCTGGTAATGCTAGGTCGGTAAGGAGGTAGTGGATGGTGTGTTGGAGCGCACCTCAAAGAAGCAGGAAGGATGGGATAGGAGGTTTGTGGATGGGAAACTGGGAAGGGTAATAACATTTGACATGTAAATAAATAAAATAACCAATAAAAAATTTAAAAAAGAAAACACTGAGCTACATACACCCTCAACTCTGGTTTCTAATTTTGAAGGCCATTGTTTCTTATATTGCATAGGCAACAGTTACTGATTGTGGCCCTCTCCATGAACAAACAAACAAACAAACAGACAAACAAATGACTTTGGGAAAGAAAGTTTCATTTCTGAGCCAAGGAATTGTCTCAGTGGGTGAGATTATTTTATTTATCTTATTTTATTTTAAACTGACTTATCTCAATGCCTAAAAGAGTACTTGACAGAGACTCTATTGGACAGACAGACGGATGGATGGATGGATTAATGAATGAATCTATTAACATTGATTCTTTCTTAATTTTTCTGTTTAATATTTTCTAATATTCTATAAACTGTACGAGTTGCATTTGACTTTCTGGAAACTGAAATACAAAGTGTTTTCAAAGTTTCTAGTTGGAAATGGAGGGAGAAAAGTAAGAGGTGTCTACTACAGTATCTTTCCTTATGAATGTTTATTAAAGGTTGAATACGAGGGCCCTGTATGCCTAAGGAATCAGTTTTTGTTTCTGGCACCTATATATAGTTATGGTGGCATCAACTGGTATTCACAATATTGAGAAATGCAGACAGATATAACTGAATCTTGCTAGCTAACCACCCTGTGCTAATAAGCAAGCCCATGTCCTTTTCTAAAACAAACAAACAAAAACCCCAAATTCAAATTAAAGACAAAACAAAAGTCCAAATAGATCAAGGTAGATGGCATATGAGAAACATTTGAAGTTAAACTCTGGTCTCCACATGCATACATATATACACATGAACCCACAAAGGTACACACATACATGCACACACATATGCATGCTCACAGAGAGAAACACATACAAACACATGCAAACACATTTCCTACATATGAAAGAATGTTTATTAAGATCTAGAACATCAGTAGACACTGATAATAGAACTGGAGCCAGCTTTCTATAATGGATGAGAAGCTGTTAATCATTTTCACTTTCAGTAGGGCAATGAATGGGGACTCAACCAAAATATGCATAAAAGGTTTAGATACAAATTCAGCATGTTATATATGAAGAACTGTTTTTATTAAAAAACAAAAACAAAAAACACCCATTATGATCCGGCAATGTTTTGGACATAGTTTTAGAAAACTTGTACTCACTACTTCAAACAGAAAAACAACCACTCTCCACATACAATTTATATTTTATTAGGAAGTCAGAGAACACAGAACAGATTACAGAAAATAAAGGGAATCTTGGAAAGTGTAAAAGGCCGTGGATTAATTAGCAGGCAAAGGAGTGGATTGAATTCACAACTGTGAATTTAAAGTAAGAAAAAATGTTATATACATTATACAATTGTACAATGAACAGAAAGATAAATGGGGATAGTGAATTCTGAGCTAGTGGAAAGCATTTGGGAGACAAGGATACCCGAGCAGTTGGAGAACTCAGGAAGCCGTGAGGATTGGGAGGTGAGGTCAGGGTTAAAAGGAAAGTAGCAGCTCTTATAAAGTCTCATATGTAAGAAACATGTGTGATCTATAAAGATTTGCAAATTAAAATTTTCCTGAAGAACCATTCAACATTTTAGTGTTTTCTCCTAATCAGTAGTGTAGTAGGATTGTCTCCTAGTCTGTGAAAAATTTGGAAGTAGGTGAAGTAAGAAAATCTACATATTTATCACTCTGAGTTCACAGTTGTCTCTGAAATCCCAGATGTTTTGAGATCAGGATGACTTTGACCAGGGATGCTCTCTAGGTTTCTATTTCCTGCCACTAATTTGCTTCTTTCCCTTTTTTCTTCATGTGTTCTTATTTTGCCATATGTAATATTTGTAGCTGTCATACACAGTGCAGATAGGTATCAACCAAGGCTTTGAATTACACGAGTTTGCCTTGTTGTAGCAGCCCACCCCAATTTATTGACTTGATTTTTAATTCGGTATTTATAAAATACTTCAGATTGGCTGGCACACACCATTGTATTTTTTTCTTCATACTGAATCCCCCTATCTGGAACCTTAGCATATTATTCCACATTTCCTCAATCCAGAATAATCATGGTCCATAAAAAGGATATTCGTGAATAGAGAAGTACTTGGAGATTGTAAAGATTGCTCAATATTTAGATGTGTTTTCTGAAGTATAATTTCGATAACCTTCATAAATGAGGTAGGAGACATTACTCTACAAAGTCACACACTGATTTCACATAATCTGGCATGGGCACATCTGTGGTACCTGCCACAAACTCACACACAGTAAAATTATAATAAAATAAAAATGAAATAATTAAGATTGAATGTCAATTGATCATATTTCTCAAAGACTGATATTGTAATCCTTACAATGTAAGGGATTATGGTTCTTCACCACAACCAATAAGTGGGAATTATATAGGAATGCTTATATATTTTGGAAATAATAAGTGGAAAATAAATTTATTCTTAGAATAAGTGAGAGTTTGAATCTCCATTCTTCTTTTTCTTTTTTTATAATTTTTTAAAATATTTATTTATTTATTATACATAGGTACACTGTAGCTGTCTTCAGACACCCCAGAAGAGAGCATCATATCTCATTACAGATGATTGTGTGTCACCATGTGGTTGCTGGGATTTGAACTCAGAAGAGCAGTCAGTGTTCTTATCTGCTGAGTCATCTCTCCAGCACTACTTTATTATTTATAATTAACTAATACTTAATATTGGCTGACCTTGCAATTGTGTTGACCTTCCTTACATTGTTGTCTTTATCTACAAATTGGACATATTAAAGTACTATGTCACTAACAAGTGAAGAAACTGTATGCAAAAAAATACTCTGTGCCAATGCCCTACTTCTAATGTTTCTCCAGTTTTCTTTAAGAAGCATCTATGAAGAACTATTTATGAAGGCAGCTCCTTGTGTAAAATATTTCGATGAGCACCACCATCTTCTTATGGTCATATTACTTATCAGGCATGCTCTGCCGATGGTGACTAGCTATGGGCTCCTCACTTTGGGAGGATGACAATAGTATCTTTTATTTTCTCATACTTGCTACACACAATAATCTGGAAGACAAAGCTTTCTACAAAATCTAGATTGTGGGTACATAAACCTGGTGATATACACATATATACACGGGTGATATATATATATATATATATATATATATATATTCAAATAATATATGATATATTAAAACAATTCTGTCAGATTGAGTTTGTATGTGCATTTAGTTTCAGGCTTCCTGCTACAATAAAGCCTCCTTTCCTTTGTTAATTCCTGACATTCAGAACTCATCTAATTTTTAGAACATGTGCATGTTATCACTTGAACAAATACTTTAGCATATGACACATGTGACACACAAGTCACTTGCTTGTCCTTTAATAAGTGACAAAAGCATGCCTTGAATATGGATCTTAAGAAAGAACTTAATAAATTCCTTAAACAATCCAGTGACTTCTATCTCACAGTAAATACTCACTGATTATTTGTACAGTTGGCTGTGTCTATTAGAATTTTAATGAATCTGAAATTTTTAAATACCCCTCATTTGTGGTTAAATCGATATTTTCTAATCTTTCTGGGGGTGTAATAATTAGCAAGACCTAGGTTCAAAATGTTGAAACCTCACACTGTCCATGTGCCTTGCTCACAGCAGCAGTGTTTGAGACTCCTGCACTTCCAAAACTGGATACCAAATGTTCATTCACTCCATCCCTATACAATTAAATGCACCGCATGATAATTCTTACACAACTTGCTTAAATCCATCTTGTTTTAGTGGAATCCAATAGATCAGAACCAGGCTATCAAATGAAGCAGAACAAGCAATGCACATGATTTCTGTCACTCATCTGATACATGCAATAGAAATTCACTAATAATCACAAGTCTGTGTCTCTTCCATAGAGGTAGTACATGTGCTTCTTGCTGTTGATGTGAAGAACTCATCAGAGATTATATCCAGGTGCTTATCCACAGTGTCTGCATACACAATGGAGATTTATATTCATTGCTTTTGACCATTTGGTAGGTATTTTCACTGTCTGTAACTTTGATTTTAGTAATATTTCCATTTTGCATTATAGAAATAATAAGGCATATATCTATCTACACCTTTCTATATTGCTCTATCATCTATCATCTATTTATAATCTATCATCCATCAATCATCTATCTACATATCTATGTATCTATCATCTATTTTCATCTATCAATCAACATATCATCTATCTATCATCTATCATTTAATCTACTATCTATTTACCTATCCTATATGCCAGTTTCTAAAATTATCTGATACACATGTTTCTCAGTACAAACTGAGGACAAAATAAATGATCTTTTTCCAACCATAGAAATATTGTAATTTAGTCTAGTTTTTCTTTTCTTTTCTTTTTTTTTTTTTTCAAGACAGGCCCTGGCTGTCCTGGAACTCACTCTGTAGACCAGACTGACCTAGAACTCAGAAATCCGCCTGTCTCTGCCTCCCAAGTGCTGGGGTTAAAGGCATGCAACACTACCACCCGACTTGTCTGGTTTTCAATAGCAAACATAGGGACAGACTGCTTCTTATATTTAGCCAACAAAATGTATAAAGTGTAAGTGAGATTAAACTTTATAATTAAGATTATTTTAATAAAATATGTACTATATAATATTTGGCATATCATACATTAAAAAATAGAAATGGAGTTCTTGAGGTGACATAAAAATATGTGAAGTCTACATTTTCCTTGACAAGCATTCTCAGAAGCCTAATTCCAATCTACACAGCTTTCTGTTCCAATTCCAATGTTAAGATTAGGAAATCAATTCAATCAATGTGTCAGCTGGTCAAGGTTATAATAAGCATCCATTAGATTTAGTAACTAAATTGTTCATCTCTTCGAATTAGTCATAGTAAATGTATTTAATTTACACTGTCCACTAACATTAAATTAATACTTGCACTTAGATGAAAGGAATGTATATTAATATTTCTTTTCTTTGGATTCAAGCACTGATTGAGTTACATATACTCTTCTTAAATAACAAATTCAAGACAATGCTATGGTAACTCAATTTGTGATTTTGCTGTTATTTATAGTTCTGTTGGAATTCCCAACAGAACTAGCAATTCCCAACCCAAGCTATTTCATTTGGAAAGTTAATTAACTGCTGGGGTTGATACTCATCTATGGCATATCTTAGAAACTCCAGCTAATATGGTTAAGTGATTGGATACTTTCTAACTGTAGAACCAGTCCAGGTGTTTCCTAAAGAAATATATAACATGTGTATCTTGCTGAGTTATTTATTTCTGTTAGTAAGTGATGGTCTATGTGCACAGTTGTAGGTCAATAAAGAGATGATGTATAAACCTTGTTAAATAAGATCTCCACCTCTGTCAACAGAAAAAAAGATTCATATAGTTTGTAACTTTATTAAGTTATATAGCCTCTCAAAATTTCATTTTGTTGTCTACAAAATGGAGGAAAAAATACTAAGATATGTACTGTATTTTAGATAATTAATGCAATTTTGCACATAATCTGTTTTACAGAGAACCTGACACTGTAGCAGTGTCTTAACTTGCTGGTTAATCTGTTTATTTTGGGATGCAGTGTTAGCAAAATGCCATTTCTGTGACATGTGAGGCTGACCTTGAGGCAATTATGCAATTCTGATCTCCTGAACAGACTGATAAGGCTGAGAATATCAATACAAATTTGTGTAAAGTCCAAACAAAGATGAAAATAATTACTGTGTGGTAAATTACATCCACATAGGGAAGAGCATTGGGAGAACACTGTGAATTCACAATGTTTAAGGTTGTTCTAAGTGTCCGGGAGATCATTTTGGAGCTAGCCTATTTTTTTTTTCTTTTGGAAGGATTTTTTTTAACTTCCTTGGGACATGAAACATCTAATATCAATGCTCAGCAATGTGAAAGTTTTCCCCTTGAAGTTGAATTTGTCTTCTGAGAGGCAGAAAGCTTCAAGATGGATTTGTGTCAGGAGTTCTGGAATGTTGTAGAGAGCTGATCAGCACAGACTACAGACTGCTCTGTCTTCTCTTCTGTCTTCTTGGATAGACACCATTGTGAACATGACAGTCCTTACTTTCTGGTGTTTTAGATTTGAGACAAATAATTTGTGTCTCAACACCGTCCACTGATAATATATTTTAATAAATCACTCATGAAATTTTAGAACAAGAATCATTTATGCATGCAAGGGCCTTCGAATACTTTTCACTGTAGGAAGCTCTACTGCACTGTTAGCCAAAACTGCCCAGCTGTTCCATCAGTGATACTTGCTTCATGAAAAGATATTCCCTTTGTGTTTCTAATATATTCCCACATAATCTCCGTTATTACATAATGCTCTTTGGGAGTAAATTGGTCTATCTAAAATATTTAACTATCATTTTTTCTCTGTCATATTTTAAAGGACAGAATAATATGATTCTTCCCCAAGACAACTCTTTTCATATCATATATTTGAAAACAATTTTAGGCCCAATTATTGTTACTAAATAAAAAATGAGGAAAAATCCTTGGTATTGACCTCAGGCTTCCATACATGTGCATACACACAAATCCATATTTAAAGCCTCATTAAAATATACATTTACCACACATAAGTAATATATTGTACAGTGATAATGATAACTCTTGGTCTGAAGTAGCCATTTGAATATATGAAGGGAAAATTTACATAAAATATCTAACTAAATGTTGGCTAAGAGTAAAATAACATCAAAACTACTGTGAGAAAGATTTCCAAGTTCTGAAGTTAAAGTTCTAGTTTGCCATTTTTCTACATGTGACATTAGGGACAGGCTTTTTAACCAACCCCTAACTTTATTTTTTCAGTGAGAAAGAAGAAATACATTTCATAATACAATTATGTATTTTATAATGATTGTCAAAACAATTTATTAGGATAAATATATTAGGATATATTTATCCTAATATATTTTCTAAAAATCTGATTATTTTGTTAGGTGATACATACTCTGCATTGTCCCATTAACTGGGGAGAAATAAGTCAAAATTCTAAATGCCAATGGAATTGGAATTCTTATTTAAGCCTCCCCTCCCTCTCAAATGAATAAACATAGATAACTCATATTGAATTTTACCTTTTGTACATCTTATTAAAACATAGCAATTCTACAGATCTTGAAGATGCCATCAGAGAACAATGACATGGAAAAGGCTGGCTGAATAGCTGCAGTGGTTCAAAGTCCCACACATTCCTCTAGCTCTCAGGCAGAACTCATATCATCACACCAATAATTACCATTCATCCTTTACCATCTGATTATCACATCTGAAGTCAGAATCTTGACTGTGAAAATGCAAAGATATTTCTGATAATGCAATCATGGGAGAGAAGTGACTTATAATGGGATATGAGAGATAATGGGAATTATATATTCATAAAGTATTTTTACACAATACTGTGAGTCTTCAGTTGCAAGCAGATCACCCAAAGACTTGGTACATAGCTGTGCAATGGGCCACTGTCTTAGACTGTCTGATTTAGTGAAGCTGTGAAAGGTAAAGATGGCATTTATTTATTTTTTAATTATTTTTTTATTGAATATCGTCTTCATTTACATTGCCAATGGTAAAACCTTTCCTGATATCCCCCTCCCCTAAGACCTCAACCCCTCCCCCTCCTCCTTCCCCCTGCCTCCATGTATATGCCTCTCCACCCAACACACTCCCCCCCTCTTGGTTTCCCTTTGTTTGGGCCTCTTCTGGGTCTTCAATTCCATTGATCTTCCTGCCTGTCTGCATACCAATACCAAACAGTTTTTTTCACTACTGCTCTGTAGTAGAGCTTGAGGTCAGGATGGTGATTCTCCTGAAGGTCTTTTGTTGTGGAGAATAGGGTTTGTATCCTGGGATTTTCGTTATTCCAGATAAATTTGAGAATTGCTCTTTCTATATCTATGAAGAATTGATTGGGATTTTGATGAGGATTGCATTGAATCTGTAGATTGCTTTCAGCAAGATGGCCATTTTTACTATATTGATTCTACCAATCCATGAACATGGGAGATCTTTCCACCTTCTGAGACTTTCTTTGATTTCTTTCTTCAGAGACGTAAAGTTCTTGTCATATAGATTTTCACTTGCTTCATTAGAGTCACACCTAGGTATGACATATTATTTGGGACTATTGTGACGGGTGTCATTTTCCTAATTTCTTTCTCCTCTTATTTATCCTTTGAGTAGAGGAAGGCTATTTATTGATTTGCTTGAGTTAATTTTATATCCAGCCACTTTGCTGAATAAAATCAGAAATGAAAAGGGAGATATAACAACAGAAACTGTGGAAATTCAAAAAATCATCAGATCCTACTACAAGAGTTTATACCCAACAAGGTTTGAAAACCTGGATGAATTGGACCACTTTCTACATACATACTAGGTTCCAACATTAAAACAGGATCAGATAAATCATCTAAATAGTCCCATAAGTCCTGAGGAAATAGAAGCAGTCATTAATAGTCTCCCATCAAAAAAAAAAAAAAAAAAAAAAAAAGCCCAGGACCAGATGGGTTTAGCAGGGAATTCTATCAGATCTTCAAAGAAGAGTTAATACTAATACTCTTCAAACTATTCCATGAAATAGAAACTTGCGGAACACTACCCAACTCGTTCTATGAACCCACAATAATGCTGATACCTAAAGCAAACAAAGACAAAACAAGGAAGGAGAACTTCAGACCAATCTCCCTCATGAACATTGATGCAAAAATATTGAGCAAAATCCTGGCCAACCAAATCCAAGAATGCATCAAAACTATAATTCACTATGGTCAGGTAGACTTCATCCCAGAGATGCAGGGATGGTTCAATATACGGAAATCTGTCAATGTAATCCACTACATAAACAAACTAAGGGAAAAAAACCACATGGTCATTTCAATAGATGCTGAAAAGGCTTTTGACAAAATCCAGCATCCCTTCATAGTAAAAGTCTTAGAGAGATTGTGAATTCAAGGCACATACCTAAACATAGTGAAAGCAATATACTGCAAACTGGTAGCTAACATCAAGTTAAATGGACAGAAACTTGAAGCAATCCCACTGAAATCGGGGACCAGACAAGGCTGCCCATGCTCTCCCTATCTCTTCAATATAGTACTTGAAGTCCTAGCCAAAACAATCAGGCAGCAAAAGGAGGTCAAATGTATACAAATTGGAAAGGAAGAAGTCAAAATATCACTATTTGCAGATGATATCATAGTATATTTAAGCGACCTAAAAACTTCCACCAGAGAACTCCTAAAGCTGATAAGCAACTTCATCAAAGATGGCATTTATGATTCTAGATGCAGTTAAGACTTCTGGTCCAGGAAACACACTTGGAAACCGCAGTACAATGCTGAATTCATTACTTTTGCTTTTATTTTTATTTTTAGTACTTTTTGTTTGCATTGTGTAAAATATAAGCAAAATACCAATTCATTTGAATACAGAGAAAATTTACAACCAATTGTATATTCTAGAACCGAAGTTATCTCCTTTATCACTTTTGAAAAAAAAGGCTTAACAAATACTTCTTAGATGATGTTTTGATAGCCTTTTCTCCATTAGAAAGTGTGTGATGTGCTAAGTGACACAGAATTTAAGAGCAAAATACAAAAAGAAATAATAAGATTGATGTTCATGTACTTTGTGCTTAACCTTTCGTTAGATATAAGAAAAGAATTTACACTGTCTCTTTCTAATGATAACACATGCAGTGGTAGAAAGGAGTATGATATGGCTATGTCCATTTGATTTTTCAGTCCCTTTAAAATGAACAAGAGGAATAATTGAAAGTGACAGTATCAAATGGAGTAAAACTTCATAAAGAATTGTTCTTAGATTCTTGTTGTAGTTCCAGTTTATGGCGACTATTTACTGTGATAAAAATGCAATTGGATACTCTTTAATTTCAAATACATACCAGTACATCTAAATAATCACTTTAGAGACAAATATTTATAGATAGGAAGAGGAAAAAATGCGTTGTGGTGTAGAGCCATACTGAAGGATTGCCTGGAGGTTATATATCTTGAGTTTTGAGGGTGCTTGCAATGTCAGTCATGTTTATAAGCCCTGTCAAGATTCTCCACTGGGCAGAATGTTTGACTTCCTCTTCTTCCATATCACCCAGATGGATTCATGAGCATAAATGCTGGAAAGTACACAAAGCTCTCCATGCTCAAAGTGCTCTGCTCGCACACCCTTACAATAATTAGCAACATGTTCATTGCCTCTTTTGACTGTGTTTGTGACCATCTTAATATTCTTCTGAAAATTCACTGGTACCATATTGCTTTAGGACAAAGTGGAAGATTTATTAAGAAACTAAAAACTTGCTGGGCAGTGGTGGCACAAGTCTTTAATCCCAGAACCTTGGAAGGTAGAGGCAGGCAGATTTCTGAGTTTGAGTCCAGCCTGGTCTTCAGAGTGAGTTCCATGACAGCCAGGGCTACACAAAGAAACCCGGTCTCGAAAAATAAAACAAAATAAAACAAAAACCACAACAACAACAACAACAACAACAACAAAAAAAAAACCCTAAAAACTCATTTGATGCAGTTCAACTTCTGACTCTGGTCAGCCTTAATTATTTCTGCATACCCACATTCCTGCCTTATACCTGGTACTAGACCAACAAACTTCATCCCATTTTCATCATATCACATATATGCATCTTTTTCTGGAAAATGGTCACCATTGGTGTTTGCAAGAAGTCTGATTCATAGTTACCATGACATCTGAGAGGATTTCTATAATTAATTATTCACAGTGTATTGTTATTGTGCCATTTCAATGTTTGTATAGGGAAATAGTCTGCAAGATGAATGGGAGAGCGTAGGCAAACCTCAGCTTCGTGTGACTTCCCAAAACAAACTTAAAGCCTGCTGCTTAATAGATATTAAATGTTTGGGAGCTAAACAAAAGAAGGCAAGTACACATATTCCAAACAATTATGATGAAACAAAAGCAAAGTTAAAATAATTCTAAACCCTATAGACAGACAAAAGGGAACAGAGACAGTGATTAAGTTAGCAATTAATTTTCAGCTCAGGATTACTCCAAGCATCATGTAGAACTCTTGATTTTGATTAACTCATGTCATTTTGAACTCCTGAAAGCTGGTTCTTGCTCTTGTTGCAACAAGTGTACTGCCTACTCAAATATTCAAATACCCACTGACCTTATTTATGAGAAGTATGGCACTAAACAGACTGCAACGTGTATTGTATAACATGTCTGGTACCATAGTTTGAATTGGAACAATCCTGTCAGGTGTGAATTTATAGCTGTTTTAATGACAAATAGATTTCCTATGGATTACATTAATTATTCAAAATCAATCATTTAGTGAAAGAGATAACAATCAAATCTGGTCATGTCCTAAAACTATTATTGGTCTTCTCCATGTCTAAAATTAGTGTGGTACTAATAGGAAGAAAATGGATAGAGCTTTACCATCATAAATTGTTTTTCAGGTATACTTCATTCATTCCCTTACACTTTAGCAAAGTGACACCATAGGGATCTAATGGTAAGTGTAAACATAACACAAATAGGGCAAAAGAGATGGTTCAACACTTGTAATGATTGCAGCTTTTGAAGATGACCTAAGTTAAGTTCCCAGAACCCTTGTCAGATGACTCAGTACTTCATGTACCTCTAGCTCCAAGGAATTCTATACCCTTTTATGGTATCCATGGTCACTATGCACACATTCTTGAGTACATGCAGACACACACACAAACACTCATAATTTAATATTTTATGTACCCCACATATATAT